>NC_092692.1:39753773-40353773 GCF_964275005.1 Diadema setosum | reverse complement strand
TGCAATGATTGCATTATTAGTTTTAAAATTTAATATATGTACATGTAAGGAGATTCTCTTGGAAATTTCTAGCCAGAAGGTCAAAGGTCAAAGGTTAAGGGTCAAAGGTCAGGTTTGAATGAAAAAAATATATATATGTACTGTAATTACACTCTTTCTTCATACCTTGAAAATTATACTCAATGCATAAACTTATAATAAGGTCGGTCAGAAGTCAAGTAAAAATTTTCAATTCCCCAAATATGTGTACCTGCACTCCTTAATAGACAATTATAGCAAACCCAGTTCATGGAAAGTGAGCATTCAAGATATTTCTGACAAACCTGTCCGATATTTTGCCAGTTATGTGAAACTGTCATCACACATTGTGAAGACATTGTACTATACACCTATTGGGAGAATCATGCATTATGGCGGAGGCATCAGTCGCCATAGCGACATTTCTAGTTTTTCAAATTTTGATTTTAATATTATAACAAGCAAAAATCCACTGCATGTTATTCTGTGAATACAGTGATTTTTTTTTTTTTTTTTTTTTTTTTTAAGCAAGTGTCGACGATTTGTCATTTTCAGCACCAAGTTCCACCATATGGGAAATCTGTATGGTTCATTATCATCCAAAAAGTGCCCATGGGCAAAGTCTTGCCAATTGATGAGGTGTCCTCGGATGGAAAGTTTGCTCTGTTTAGTGTGAATCTCCATAGACATTGTTAGTGTACACATGACCTAATCTGTTGAGTCTGTGTTATCAATGAACAAATACTTGGAGTGTGGCGAATATCCTTCATATGTCTGTCTGTCTGTCTGTCTGTCTGTAGGAGAGAGAATGCCCTCATGTCCCATCCTAAGGAGGTCAAGAGACTTAGTGACCTCCTGGTTCTAGAGTTACTGGTGAGTTCACACTTGGCTCTTCTATTGGCTCTACTAGACAAATTAAATGCTTATCTCCTATCTTTAGAGCATCTCATCTTAACTGAGGTTTCATATCCCACCAAATGAAGTGTGGAATGGGCATAGAGGAATAATTTTTAATGATGTTATTTTGATTACTACATCAAAAGATACAACTAGTTCTTATAAGACATCACGTTCTCTGGTATACATTCAACACAAAGTTGTTTTTCTTTTTTTTTTCTTTTTTTGTTATTATTTTTTTTTTACACCAGTACTGCTAACAGTTTCCAAGATCAAAATTTGGCTCCCTGGTGGAATTTTGAATCTCTTGGCTTTGAAATGAAACATATGTCATCCCCAGCTAGCAAATATTGAATAGAATTGGCATATGATGAATGACTTTTAGAATTCATAGATTATCAACTTCTAGAGAATAACTTACAGGTTTATACAATCCATTTTGTAAACATCCTTTTGTAATGAGGTCATTACTAGAATAAATATCAAATCTGCAAGTTGTCTTTTGTGGGTACAATCATTAACCTAATCCTGGAAAGATAAAACACAATGTTACAAATATTCCCTCAAAAAAAAAAAAAAAAAATTGTTTGAAACACACTGATTGTGATGATGTAGGGTGGTATCTGTGACATGTTTGTTTCTTGTCCAATCTATCTTACAGAAAGACCAGGGGGAGGTGAGTACAGGAGCTGCTCAGGCTGTCCAGGAGGCAATGCTGTACTATGCTGACCAGGAGTGACCAGGAGTGACCAGCAGACTGAGAGCCGAGTCAGGACAGTATACTTGTGTCTACATTCAACCAGACATACATTGTATCTGTGTCTTTGAGGAAGAGATGACTATACTGATACTATGATTCATGAGAAGAGACAAGGAAGTCTCCGTCCAGTGGAGATGGTTGATGAACATTCTCAGCAATGACTGTCATCAAGTGGAGATCTCATTTTAAGATATGAACTTTGAAAAGAACATCGAACAGGGAGAACAAAAACATCAATTTCACAGTGACATTGATGATACACGTAACTGCAAAAACGTGGCAGATAAAATATGCAGTTTCAGATTTTGTAGAAATAGAACACACTTGAATGTTGCTGGTAGAGTGTTAACGATTAGGTATCATGTTGCAATACATTGTACAGTGATTTCTCCACAGTTTCATGTATCAGCTACACGACTGTTCCTCTTTCTCCCCTTCCAGTAGTCACTCTGTCCATAGATTATTTATTACAAACTACTGTAATGTACCTTTCAACTTTCCGTCCATCATGAATTTACAGATTGAATTCAGCATTCTTCCAGTCACAAGGTTCCTTGCTAAGATTGTGTGGTTTGAACTATTATTACCTGAGAGAATGTTTATTACAGTTGCTTGTCTTGGCAACATATGATGCAATATTTGGTACCCTGGGGTACCAAATGAAAATTCGCCATTTTGTTGAATTAATTATTTTTTTTTCAACGCTGTACCCTGGCTTACCAAAAAATGTGTCAAAATATTTTTTAGTATTATTTTAGTATTATTATGCACAAAAATGTTTTCTTATTGGTGATTATGCAACAATTAATGTATGCAACTAATAATTATTTTCTGCTCTGAACCTTTTTCTTTCGCATTTCATCTCTTATTATCGACCATTCGCGCACGCGTAGAAGATTATAAAGATGGCAGCCCACATGATCAAATTTTGAAAAAATACAGTTGATTTTGGGGTGAATTTTCTGGGCTTTCGGTGATTATCTTTTTTTTTTCTGAAAAATAAAAGTTACGGTAGATGATGTTTACAAAACGGTGTGGTGTTAGAAATTACTTCGAAAAACACCTATGGTGCTAGTTCATTGCGACGACTTTGCCGTATCCGAATTCGGAATCGGCGTATCTGAATTCGGATACGCATTATAAATAATGGGCATGAGATGGCGCTATACAACGCGGTACCCCGGGTTACAACGGTACCCCGGTGTACGGCGTGCCGAATCATATATTGATGTAATTTCGGTACACATGGTGCAATATAGCATATAATTAATGTGAATATATTTTGTGTGTTTGTACCTGTATATAAAGATTTTTATTGCATTACAAGTAAATTATTTCAACAGGGTAAAAATCATAACACCTCTTGATCTTTAATTTAGATGAAGGATGAACAAGATGGCAAAACTTTTCAATAAAAAAAATAGGTCATTATTTTCACTCTGTAGTTGGACATGTATCTTGTGGTTCAGTTTTGTTTGTCTTTTTGTAGAAAAAAAAAAAAAAACTACTTGCATCCCTTTCTCGTGGACAATTTAATCTCTATGACCCACCTCATCTCAAACTTTGTTCTTTTGCTGGTTTCAGTTGTCCTTTACTTTTAATATTTAACTGTACTGTTGTGCAGAGATAGAAAGTACCAAAAGCAGAGTGCCACACCTGTATGAAGTTGGTAACAGTACTATGGTTGCATTTCTCTTATAGCCTTTGATAGTAGTGTGTATGCAGGGTGCAACACTTGCTCTGGTGGTCCGTTTGGGCCACTATTAATGAAAATCTTAACATATCTGAAATTTTTGGGTCACTGTAGTGGCCCAAAATAAACGGATATGCATAACAATCCATTTAGAACCTTAAGTGCCTGAACCGGGTCACCAAAAGATAGCCTTTTGGAAATATGGTGGCCCGACATTAATTTTTAATGGTCCTGGGTCACTGCCAATATCGAGCCCTGGTAACTGTAGAGCCGTATGTACAGTACAGACTGCCAAACGTGGTCATGTTTTAGCCTACACGTATGGCATGGGAAGTATCATAGCTTACAGCAATCTTTACAATCAAGGTCATTGTAGTGCTAATGAAATGAATGGCAACACAGACCCATGACTGACTATGCAAGTTATTTTGTGTGTGTGCGTGTGTGTTTAAAGAACCTACACTGTAGGATAATAGTTTTCTCGGTTATGTAGTTCTTGCCTAAGACAGTGAAAAGTATTTTAGCCCATGAACACTGCCTTTGTCATTCATGAACATTAGCAGGAAATCCCATATTATGAATGATGAAACAGAGAAAGAATATAAAAGGCCAGATAAGCAGGAATAGTTCCATGTTCGTACCAATTCTTTGACACCAAGTTCATATGGGCGGTGGGATCTTCAGTTGTGGACCTGATGCGTACTAATGCCCGAGGGTAGTAGACCTTGAGAGCCAGACATAGTCAGGGCCCATTCGACGTCATAGCATGTTCATTCATGAAAAGTAAACCATTCATTTGAAGGCAACTGTGTACTTCAAGCTGTTGGGAGGGGATTTCAAAAAAATGGTCTCCTGTCAAAAACACTTTAAACATAATTTGAACCAAACATTTTTTATCTGCTGAGATCAAGAAAGCAATCCAATTTCAGTTTGTTCCTTTTCTACTGAGCCTTGTTTAGAAAAAGCTATTTCTATGCAAGACCTTATCTTACCCAATATGTGACTTACTTACAGATACATGTACATACCACACACACATTCCAGCCATTGCCATTGCATGTACTTTTAATATTTCATTTTCTGTGAAAGATTTGGTCAGTTTTCTTTCTTTTTTTTCTTTTTTTTTTTTTTGGGGGGGGGGAGGTATCAATCCCCTCATTGCAAAGGAAAAGCTGGTTTTGTCTGACATATGTGTATTGTGAAGCACTATTAGATAAGGGTGACTCAATTAAATGAAATTGTAGCAATCAAGAGTGTATTCAGCAAATGTTGAAGTCACTGGAATTCACGTGATGATGTGTATTTATTTGAAAAAATCAATGTTTACTTGACTATTAAAGGGATAACTTGAAATGAATAAAAATTCATTTTGTCACTACATGTAGTATACTGCACGAATGTCTACTATTTGTACTATTTGCATGTAAAGGTGAGAGGAAAATAGAAGGTTGCATATGAGACAAATGGAATATTATTGTGACTGTGATTTAAAAAAGTGCATGATCCTCGATATACACAGATCTTGTGAAAAGGATGCGTCTACCTGATGATATGGAATTGCATCTCAAATGCTCAATCTCATACAAGTATTTTAATGTTACAATTGTAATTTTAATTTCATAAATCAGTTTATTATGAACAAAAACAAAGACTTTCCATTTGTCATATTGCTATTAGATGTTCATCTGATGGGGAAGCCACTTCCAAATTCTCCGTTTTCAACATTTCAGAATTAAATTTTTGTTCAGTCATTTGAAATTGGTTTAAAGTGATTTTACAAGTATTGTGTACTGGTATTTCTTGAGACAAATAAGTGTGAGTTAAATGTGGGTTGTGTGTAGGTGTTGGTGCATGTTATGAATATGCAATCTCCAAACTTTTTTTTATTTCTCTCTCAATGTGTGTACAGCGTACTTGTCACACAAAAATGTTTAGTCAATCCATATTAAAGGGATGGTATAGTTTTGGTTGTGATGGGTATTTAGGCTTTATTTTTTTTTTTTTTGCGAGATAATTAGAAACCACATGCAATGTGTATGAAATAAGAGCATACTAGTCTAGGAGGAATTAAAAGTTTATTTGATGAACATTTGTTTTGAAATGGCTGAGATGTCTGAACACAGGGTCCTTTGTTATACTTTGGTTTTCGATATCTCGGCCATTTCAAACCGATTTTTTAATTCTTTTATCAAATAAACTTTTAGTTCCTCTTAGAATTGTATGCTCTTGCATACTAGTATTTCATGTAAGTGGACTCTAATCATCTTTCGAAAAGTTAAAATCTGAATCCCCATCTTAACCAAAACTACACCATCCCTTTAAACATGGTTTTCCTCACTGGAAACAGAATTGATATGAATAATGCTGCACATTTGTTCACACGGAAGAAGTTACTTATGACTTAAGAAAATAATTATGAAGAATAATTCCACAAGCCTGATAGCTGGCAATGCCCGAGTACTGTACTACACTTATCCACAAGTGACAACAAATGTTCCCATGTTACATCTAAAAAATTCCACACAGAGTAACATGTACATCTTGTATCAAGAATATGTAAAGTTTAATACAACCATTCAACTACAAACAATGCTGAAACGGGCAAGAACACAGCCTCAAGTTTTCAACACAATAAATACAATCTGTCACAGGGAAACAAATTAAATACCATAAATATGACATGTTTTTAGGATCAATAAAATTTAACATTTATATACATATTAGCACATCAGGTGTTAAAAAAAAAAAATCTAGTCAAATAAAATGCCCATTTCTATGACACAACACTAGTTCATATAGTGTAATACACACACGGCAATCATTTGCATAAAAGCTTGAGTACATCTATCACAAATGCCCTCCAAAGAAACAAACTACATGTAGCAAGAGGTACAATGTAGAACATGGGACTTTGTCTTACTGTTAAATCGAGTACAAGTTTGTTTTTTTCACCAATTGCCCATTTTTTTTTTCCTAATGTCAAGATCACTGACAAAAAAAAGTGAACTACTTGCACAAAAATAAACAATATGAACGAGGCTGAATGAATAGCACACTTTGAGATTACAAGTTTGGCTGTCTAAAATACTATGCATAAGGCAGAGTGTAGGATGGCAGGAAGCAGGATTGCTTCAAGTCATATCAACTCTACACTCTAACATGTAATATTCCTGGGCCCTATTATATCAAAAGATATCTTATATCAATTAACACACAAGCTGCCTTAGACATATGATAGAAATCAACTATACAATCATTTATAACTCTTCATAAAACAGGGCCCTGGATCTAAAACAGAAATCTTATTAGAAAATATTCATCAACTTTTATTGTAAAACTAGGCAAGGTTTTGTGGCTTTTTCAAATCTGAAATAGAAATGCCAGCTTTGATTGGGGGGGGGGGGGGGGGTGGAGAGGGAGCAAAATTTAGGAGTTAAAAAGTGTACTGCAATTACCAGTATTAAAGCACACACAAATAATCTCTACATCAACCAAGTAAAGTACTGCTCAACTGCACCTGATATATTTGTGAAAATACAATCCTTATAAAAATATGTGGTTAGCTGCAACAAGAAGCCTCAAACTGGTCACAGATCAAGAGTCTCATCAGGACAGTGAACATGTCAGTATTGGGAGATAAGACTACAAACAGACCATTTCACAAGATCATCAGAGGAACTTCTCTCATACATTCAGCTATTCTCCTCATATTCATGTACCTGATAGCAGTGTATGAGGCATGGTATGCAGCCATCTACAATTGATTAGAAATTTGTGTGGTATTTTGTGGCAAATTCTTGCCTTTGGGTAAAACATTAGAAAGCTAAAGAATGCAAGGATTATCAATACAATATGTACTATCAGCAAAGAACTATTTTGATGGCAGTTCTGTTCATAAATAATCACAAGATAAGGTTTTGACCATTTACCATGTATGCCTCATACTAAGACAATGTAACATCAGTAAATTCTGAAAAACTAAAGCCATTTGACTGCAGCGCAAAGCAGTCAACCAGGATGCGTCCATTTGTATATGTATGTCTGTGGCAGGCATTCATTCACATTAGAATTCATTAACATTGACCAAAACCATGAGGTTAAGCAACCTTTAGTGCACATAGGAAATATTCCCAATTCATATCAAAATGTTATTCCATTCAATGATAATTATCATCAACGGATTATCACAATGTAAGTTATAGCCAGTGAATGACAGTGCTAGTTAGATTTAGGTGACCTATGACCTTGACCTTCCACCTGTTATGACTATCATCTGAAGCAAACAATGGTCTATGTGTTTCCATCCTTCCTACCAAATTACCATCATTACTGATGTTTACCCCTACCATTTCTGGTGGCTTACTGTAATACACAAAAGAAAATACACAGCAGAATTTGTCTGGTAGCAGAACTGCAAAAGGGAGTATTCTAGAGCATATTAGTTGGCAGTTGGTGGCCTCAGTAGCGTCTAGTCAGAGACCTCACACTCTGAGGACATTTGACAACAATTTAGTCAGTGCATGGACCAGTTCATCTACATACATCATCCAGGATGCCTGAGCCATGTACCATGAAAATCTGCTGAACATTTTATTCATTTGGACAAGATTTGGTGTGCACTGATGGACAGAGGAAGAGATAGATGTGCTGAATACAGACTATCTCAGGTATCTTTTGAAGCAGAAGCATGAAAAACAGAGAATAGAGTACCGATTATCAAGCTCAAATCACAAACAATAAAACAATCAATATGCAACATCAAATCTGAAATAACTGAAAGCTTCAACAACAAAACAACACTACTGTAAAAAGTTCAAGCTAATGAATGAGAAAATTGAAACACAAACATCCAACAACATTTTATCATGGACTGACTTATTTTGTTTCTGTGTAGCTTACTTGACACATGACACTCATCTAGGATACATTTTCTGCTTTACTAAACCTCATGTGCAGTGAGGCCTCACTCCATCTTACTTGCTATGCACCCATGTCAAAAAAAAAAGAATGTTAGAAATGATCTGTTTTTAGACCTACGTTGTCATCTATGTTTTCCTTAAGAAGGGTTTATTTTCCTTCTATTGTCATTTAGCGGTCCCATATCACAATGTATTCATCGCAAAGTGAGTGGTAATATAATCACTTTCAAACTTCACTGAGATTCATAGCAAGGTGGCAGAAAGCACAGTTAGTCTCTTGAATTTGATGTCTGAGACTTAAAGGAAAGAACACTGTCTACTAAAGGGAAACTTTACACCAGCAGGCTCCTGCTTCTAAATGCAATTACGTTACACATTGGCAACTTCAGTAGACCTAAGACCTGATATGAAATAACCTCCACAAAGCAACAGAATTCTGTTTTCTTGGACTACAATGTTTGGCTATCAAATCAAAAAGGGATATGATGCCATCAAGAATAAGACGTAGTCTTCACAAACAGACCTGTATCACATTATGGCAACACTTTGGCAAGTATGATGCCAGTCCTTACAAATACCCCTGATTATTACATACACTTTGTGCACTAGCCATGAGAAACAAACAATGTGTACAGCAAGCAATGTCTATTGATAGCATAGAGTAAGGCTACTTAACACTAGGCCTCTAATTCAACAAAAATATTTACTATACCTTTGAAGAGGCATTTGTATTATTTATAAAGTCAAAGGCTTCAGTTGTATTTCAATACAGTGTTTGCAACTTTATGAAAATATTTACAAATCTCAACAACATATTGCTTAATTCATACCTACATGAACATGCATACACAATAATCAACAATGAAATTTTGATGTGTAACTATATTCCGTAGAGACTTCTTAAATTTACGCAGCTAAACTGTTGCTATACAACTCTTAATAACTCTAGTGCAACATGAGGTTCTTTTCATCTTACTTCTATTTCTGAAAATATATTACTCTCTATCCCTGTGTAATTAGTGTCATCTTTCCCTCAAGTTTGGTCAAAAATTTCATTCACCCTCTATATCTATTTTCAACATCTATTAATTTTACCAGGACCTAAGCTTGAAAAGCTTGTTTTTATGTAGGTTCCTTTATATTTCTCTTGCATTTTTCTTAACTGATCCTTCAAATGTATTGTCAAATGACTGCCATTTGTTTAATTTGTTCAGTGTTTCAGTAGCACATTCTATTCTGAAATCATATTAAATTGTATTTCTTTACATTTTATCTTCATATTGAGAAATATGAAATTGAACTAGATTGAACTAGAAATGTAACTCGGAGCACACACAATCAATCTTACACATCACTTCAGTTTTGGCAAAACTAATGTGATGTGTTCAAAATGATTGATACAAGTGATAAAACTGAGTCATTTGATAATATAAAGATGATATTTCCTGAACCGTTGCCATCTGAAATACAGCGTACACAGGATTTTATGATTCACTTATATCCTTATGGCCTCATTAAACTGTGGAAAGTCTGCACTAACTGGTTTTGCATATCTTAATCGAAGATTATAAAAATCATGTACATAAAGAAGGTTATCTTCTGAATGTCTACTCCCATTGGCCCGAATTCACGAAGGTGGTACAAATGAAACCATGGTTTAAACCATGGAGCGCCAATGTGTTGCATGGAATATTTCGTTACGAAATCAGTCATTTCGTCGATGCAATGATTATTTTGTAACGAAATGACAACATTTTGTAACTTAATGAACATTTCGTCCACAAAATGACAATTTCGTTAACGAGAAACAGTCATTTTGTCAACGAAATGACCAATTTCATAACGAAATATTCCGTGCAACACTTGGCGCTCCATGGTTTTTGTCCATGGTTTAAACCATGGTTTCATTTGTACCACCTTCGTGAATTCCGGCCATTGAGTTGAATCAGCTAAATCAAACTACATTGCTTTAATCCTCAATCCTTGTATTCATCTACACTACTATGACTAAATGACTGCACTGACCACAAGCCTGTCACAGCTTATACAGGCTAAGTCTACTTTGCACTGGTAAGTTTCACTTTTACTGACTTCCTGTGGAACAACATCTCAATTGTAGACAACATTCACTGTACTCTTAGTACTTTTCTATCTCACTATTTATCATCTATTATTGCCAAGGGCTCACACTCTATCACTATGCAACATTCTCTTGTCTTGTCTACCCTCCATAAATTCACCAGAGACAGTCTAGTAACGTTCAGATGGTGATACTAAACTTCGAGAATAAGCTCGTAGTTAAGTTTGGGGAAGCAAGTGTCGCATTCGTCACAAAATGACAATTTCGTGATGAAACAGTTTGTTCATTTACTAGTATACAATGTCAATTTTGTGACCAAATTTTGAGACAAAACTGTTATTTCATTCACCAAACTGTCATCTTGTGACAAACTTGTCATTTCGTCGACAAACTTGATGTTGCCACTTGTCAACGAAAAAAAAAAAAAAGAGACCATGCAGCACTTGGCGCCCCATACTTAACTATGAGCTTATCCTCAAAGTTAAGGACCACCATTTGAACATAACTAAAGATGTCTTACCACACATATTGAAGAATGCCAAACTTTGCTTGCATCATATACAGCTGGGTGGAATTCATTTGAGATGAGGAGGTGTCTGAAAAAGAGACTACAGTTGACCTGCTGGTGAGTGTGAAAGTTACCTGGAATGCAGCTTGGTCTATCAGTGTAGATTGGTCTACACACATACTTAGTCCTAGGCATAAAGCTTGAATTGGTCCTGGATGTCTTGGAGAGAGTTGATGCCAAATGTGTCACTTTGTTCCTGGACCAGCTTGAAGATGGCTTCCAGCTGTTCTGACTGAATTCTGGATGACGGAATGCAAATAAACATGACAAATTTGTTAAAATCAGAAAATAGGTTGCATAGAATGACAATGAGGTGCAAATGACTGCAGAGACAGGTTGTTTATATGAAAGTATTGCTGAGTTGTCCATAATCAACACTACTTGAGTCTCAAGAAGACACCTATATGATGTGAATTCACCTTTTTCTTTGTCTTATAATTGCACAAAGTTAAAGGGTGTGTACAGTTCTGGTCGAGGTGAGGATTTAGCTTTTAACGTTTTGCGAGATATTCAGAAATGTCAAGAGATGTCAAAGAGCATGCAGTTCTAAGGGGTATCAAAAGTTTATTCGATGAAAATCGGTTTTGAAATGGCTGAGATATCCAAAAACAAGGTGAAACAAAGAGATCCTAATAAAGTTGTGGCATGTCGCCTTTTATTATTAGCACTTTTTTGGATATCTCAGCCATTTGAAAACCAATTTTCATCAAATAAACATTGAATCCTTCTTAAAATTACATGCTCTTTCATATTTCATACGAGGCTTTTCATTATCTCGCTTAGGAATGTTCAAAACATGAATCCCCACCTCAACCAGTACTGTACAGTCCCTTTAATGCTGTTACAGTGCCTTCCAGGAAAAGTTCCCTGATTTTGACCTCTCATTTTGGCCAAACTTCACCCATATCTTAATTTGACATACCAGGTGGACCTTCAGATGTAGTTGTAGTTGTAGTGTTTGCAATCACAGTGACTTCTTGTTTGTGGCTGCTTTTTTTTTTTTTTTTATCACAGAAAGTTGAGTAGGCCTCAATACAGTCAACCTTGCCTAAGTCAAATCTATTTGGACCAAAGAAATAGCTTCGACTTACGAGGGATTAAAATTGATAGAATAAGAGAAGGGGACTTGAAAAGACCTTTGACTTCGACGACTATTCGACTTACGCAAAGTCGACTTAAGCAAGGTTGCATGTATTGGAACTTTATCCAATAAACCCATTTTTAAACTAGACCTGCATCTTCAGGAGATGCAACTGATGTGTAAATTTGGTGATCCTACCTCACTGCTGTCAGGGCCTGAATTGTTGCATAAAAGTTGTGATCACACATAGACTGTAAGCCAGACAATTAACATAAAAGTCTCTGAATACATATTTCTGATCAGGTTGGCTGATCCTGACTTATGCTTCATTTTCTGACTTGTGTTTGATTGCATCTTTTTGTGTGAAAGGGCCCAGAACATATTGTGAGCAAATAGTTACATGTAACTGTAAGGAAATCTCATTGATTTTGGTATGATTTACTCCAAAAATAATACCAATCAAGCATAATCCATAATGCACTGCTGCTACAAACATACAAAAACAACAAAAAAGGCGAACAGCCATGGTTGCATTTTGCAGCTGAATAAAAGAACTTCATGCCATTTTGTCCCCTGAGTGATATATTGAGCCCCTGCCACACACACTCAATTACAACATAACAGACAGGCAAAGATGAGGTCACAAATGTGCATTACCCAGCGACATTTTTCCCCCCATAATGATGTAGTTACATAGCAGCAGTCCATCTACCTCATAAAGAGCAAATACTTAAAAAACAATATCCTGACTACTTAATAGGATTGTCACATGTTTACAACAAGCTGACAGGAACTCATAATGTGCTGCTATTAGAACACTTCATCAAAAACTTGAAAAACATAGAAGCGTGTATCTTGTACTAAAATATCTAAAGGTCACCTACAAGTGTTAAGTTCTATTAGAATTTGATTATTTTTTTATCAGTATGCTTACGGCAACAAGAAACTGTATACTGCCCATAATGTAAGAATATTTCTTACTTCAATTTATCACAATTTGAACCAACGTCATGTAAAGATGTCACTAGAAGCACTGCTCGGCAATATATTTCAGATATTACTTGCTTTTGAAAAAATCTGATATGAGAACTTGTACATTAAAGATGTTTTTGTCACACAATTTATATATGAACACGTGGACTTTTATTACAAGTGAATATACAATTGTATCACAGTGTAGATCCAAGAATGCTTTGTCTCTTTTGCTTTACTATCTTATCAAAAATATTCCAGCTCGTTTTCAGAAACCACTGACTTCTCAGACCAGTTCCATATCATCAATGAATTCCAGTGTAGACTTGTGCTGCACCCTTTGGCATGTTGCATATAACTGTACACCAAATTCCACCTACTGTAATGCCTACTGATCTTAGAGTTACTTTGTTGATATAATTTTTATTTTCAATGCAATAAATTTGTTTAAACACAATCACATGACACTTGAAGTGATGTTACATATCAGCCATGCAGAAGATATTACAAAATTTTCACCCACCTTCTCTCCTCCTGTTTCTGTTCATCTGACATCATGCGGGAAACCTCCTCAACAAGTTTCTTGGTTTTCTGAGGCCCAGCTAGATGCTGCTCTCTGCTACTCGTACTCTCTTCTCCTCCCGCTCCTTTGTCCTCCTCCATCTGGTCAATCAAGGCCTCGGTCTGGGAGGCACTGACCGGCTTGATATCCTCATGATTGATAAGCACATCTCCAATGTCCCCAATATCCACCTCCTCCTCCCCCTCCCCCTCCTCCTCCTCCTCTGGGATGCTGTCTCCATGGTAACGACAGCTCCCATCACCATCCCCTGCTGTTACCTGTTGTGACTTGTCCTCGGTGACAGACTGCAACCAAACAACACAGATCAGACTTTAAGTTCACTTCAATGCATTTTGATTGCAGAATGAAATGTTTACATTATTAGGCAAGTGTGGATACCTTCTTTACTGTCAGACAGACAGTTTGATAGTCTTTCTCATACCTCAACCAAATGACCAGGCAAGAAGTTAGTCTCCATGGCTCATGGAAGACATTGGTCTTGAAAGGAAATAATAGCAGCGGTGATACGGCAGTAATAGAGGACAACACATGTGCAGTTACCTACAATGACTGCATTGAAGTTAAATACAAGATAACAGAGAAAAACAGACAAATAGATTGATACTGAAAATATTATTACCTGTGTGCTACTTCCTGTATGATGCACAGGGCAGACATTGTGTTTTGCTGGTGAAGTCTTTGGCTGCTTGGTCTTCCTGTATACCCACTTGAAGGAGATGACAATGGCTAATAGAGTGACCAGGGCAGCTGTTATATAAAACTGGACATCAGTTACTAAGGCTCTCCTTGATGATTCCTCCATGGCTTCACCTTTGATAATGATGACCACACATCACCTACAGAGGGACAACAACAGAGAAAGAGGAAGATGCCCTTATTAATAATTCATGTGGACACTGTATGCAACATGTACATGTATGCAGCTGACTTTCTTTCAATTAACATGGGAGAGCACGATCAATGGAAAGTCACATAAGGATAAATTAGCATCTAAGTCACATAAGTTTTCAATCTTGAAAACAAGGCAAAGGAGCTATCAAGCTAAAGTATTTTTCATTACAATACAAAACAAGCATTAGATTCTGATCTCTACGGTAATGACAGAAAATGACTGAGAATGAAGATCCATCATATTTTTGCTCTGTACATACAAAGTGAAGACGACTTCAGACTGGGTTATCTTGCAGGATTTACCCATGCTATCCCGGGTTGAATTATACACTGTACCCCAGAAACAATTTCTTCACATCATTGTGACACAACTTGAAATATTACATGGTTTAGTCAAACATTACATAGGCAAGTGGATAGACATGAGCTGTGTTTATCACCTTTCCATGTATGAAACATGTTGCAATATCCACTATCAAACAGTATTTGCAGAGGCCTTTTGGAGCTCTAGTTGTTGCAATAATCAGGTCTCTGTCATATACCATGTCAAAAGGGAGGACATTGAGTTTGTCAATGCACAGTTCCACTGTGCACTTTGACCTGAGAAACGCAGATCATGTACTCAAGTACTTGGCAGTGGTTTGGGTGGAGAGGTCCAAGTTACACATGCATTTCAAAATGACTTTGCATATATTTATCATCCTCATTTTCTGGCTCAAGCAAATTTGCAATCACACTTTTTTCAGACTTTCGAAGAAGTGTTTCTAACCCCATAATAACAAGGAAAAGTAGAAATTACGCGGTGCGCAATATATGTCCCCGCCGGAAGTAGCATTTTGTAGCAAAATGTGCAATATAGGTAAAAAATCATGGTCAACGGTCAAAGAAGTCAAAGGTCAAAATTCTGTGTAAAAGTTTTGAAGCCCTCACCTAGTGCCATCACATAAAGCAAACGGAATCGAAATCGGGTTAGAAATGGCGAAGGAGTAGCATTTTATAGCCAATGTACAATACAGGTCAAAAATCAAGGTCAAAGGTCAAAGAAGTCAAAGGTCAAAATTCTGTGTAGAAGTTTTGAAGCCCTCACCTAGTGCCATCACATAAAGCAAACGGAATCGAAATCGGGTTAGAAATGGCGAAGGAGTAGCATTTTGTAGCCAATGTACAATATAGGTCAAAAATCAAGGTCAAAGGTCAAAGAAGTCAAAGGTCAAAATTCTGTGTAGAAGTTTTGAAGCCCTCACCTAGTGCCATCACATAAAGCAAACGGAATCGAAATCGGGTTAGAAATGGCGAAGGAGTAGCATTTTGTAGCCAATGTACAATATAGGTCAAAAATCAAGGTCAAAGGTCAAAGAAGGCAAAGGTCAAAATTATGTGTAGAAGTTTTGAAGCCCTCACCTAGTGCCATCACATAAAGCAAACGGAATCGAAATCGGGTTAGAAATGGCGAAGGAGTAGCATTTTGTAGCAAAATGTACAATATAGGTCAAAAATCAAGGTCAAAGGTCAAAGAAGGCAAAGGTCAAAATTCTGTGTAGAAGTTTTGAAGCCCTCACCTAGTGCCATCACATAAAGCAAACGGAATCGAAATCGGGTTAGAAATGGCGAAGGAGTAGCATTTTGTAGCAAAATGTATACATATAGGACAAAAATCAAGGTCAAAGGTCAAAGAAGGCAAAGGTCAAAATTCTGTGTAGAAGTTTTGAAGCCCTCACCTAGTGCCATCACATAAAGCAAACGGAATTGAAATCGGGTTAGAAATGGCGAAGGAGTAGCATTTTGTAGCAAAATGTACAATATAGGTCAAAAATCAAGGTCAAAGGTCAAAGAAGTCAAAGGTCAAAATTCTGTGTAGAAGTTTTGAAGCCCTCACCTAGTGCCATCATATAAAGCAAACGGAATCGAAATCGGGTTAGAAATGGCGAAGGAGTAGCATTTTGTAGCAAAATGTACAATATAGGTCAAAGGTCAAGGTCAAAGGTCATGACTGAAATTCTGTGTAGAAGTTTCAAAGCTCCCATGTAGTGCTATCATATAAAGCAAACAGAATCAAAATTGGCTCATAAATGACAGAGAAGTAGCAAATTGAAGATTTTGATCACACACGGACACACGGACGGACACACGGACGGACACACGGACGGACGGACACACACACGTACGGAGCCCGTTTCATAGTCCCCTGCTCGAACTCGTTCGGCGGGGACAAAAAATGCTTTGCATTAAATCAAAAATGTTTTGCATTTACAGGTGTATCATCTGTCTACATCTCCCTGAAAGTTGTTGGAAACCTTAATTCTACACCAGAAGTGAGTTGATAAATGCACCCTTAATCACATGATAGCAGATCAATTGTAAAAATTTCCCAGGTTTGGCAAAAAATCTTGGAATGTTTTTCCATGATGGAAGAAGAGCATTCAATTTAGGGCACATATTTTAATCTGGGTTGGCATTCTGTGCATGAGATGGCAAGTAAAACAGCTTGCAGTAAACACAAATGGATAGCTACAGGTAGCTACAATAATTGAAGAGCAGGCTATTAATTTGTTGGTGATGAGACTGCAAAACTGGCAACATGAAAACTTTGAGTCAAAATATTACATCAAAGTATTTTGAATATCCCATAGGATATAACTTATATAAATTTTGTTGTCAGGAATACATAGTGTTCTAACCCACAGGTTTAAAATTGTATTTTGTTGAGAATACCTTAAATACATCTCATATTTTGTGATTTGCATTCAATCTCCCCCAATGGCATAGGCCTACAGTTTGTATCAACTCTGTGGATCATGGATCATTCTGTAGGAACACCGATTCATCACCTGACTACCACCTACATCGTAGCACTGATGTATCTCAGGGGCGGATCCAGGAATTCTGTAAAGGGGGGGGGGGGGGCAAACAATATTTCTGGTGCCACTTCCGGGTTTCATCTTATTTTTTCTTTTTCTTTTCTTTTCTTTTTTGTTTTGTTTTAACAACAAATTAAGAGGGGGCGCGTGCCTGGTGTGCGCCCTCAGGATCCGCCACTGTATCCTATTTAAAAACAAAGAAATGATTTAGCCTTAATATTCCACTCAAATTTTAAATGTGTTCAAACGGATCATATAGTTTTGGTTGAGACCTAATTTCAGGTTTGTAACATTTTTTGGTGAGATAATGAGAAACCTCTTATGAAATATGAAAGAGCATGTAATTCCATGTGGAATTCAACATTTATTTGACGAAAATTGGTTTTGAACTGGCTGAGATATCCAAAACAGAGTGATTCTAATAAAGTGTGGGACCCACATTTTATTACGATAGTTTTGTTTTACTTTGTTTTTGGGTGTTTCAGTCATTCCAAACCCGATTTTCATCAAATAAAGTTTGAATTCCTCTTAAAATTGTATGCTCTGTACTATTTCATAAGTGTTTTCTTGGTATCTCGCAAAAAACTTAAAAGCCCAATTCTCATCTCCACCAATACTGTACCATCCCTTTAATCGCTGCCATGTCATTTATCTCACACACACACACACACACACACACACAAACACACACACACACACACAATATCAGACTATCCATACATCCTCAGATACAGACACTGATGCTTCTTAAAAGGCGTGGTAATAACAACAAACAGAACAATTAAAGAGCTCCAGTCAAACAGTCAAACACCAAAAAATCAAGGAGGTTCGAAAGAGCTTTTAAAGGTAGGGGATACCTTTTACAGACCTCCCAAAATGCAGCAAAACATTAAATATGAACCTCAGGGGATTTGTTTAGGCCACTGCTGAGAAATTTGGAAGTCAATAGTTATCTACAATTTGAATAATGCACAAAACTCAACTACTCAGTAGTTCTGTGTGTCAGCCACACTTAAGCCTTTTTGTTGCAGTCTTCTGTATTTTTTATCTATAAACACAAATCTAAAAGTATAAGAGCTGATGTAATAACATATAGAGTGTGTGGCAAGAATGTATATAGAAAAGTTTTGATGAACTTTCTTCACAAAATATACATGATGGACACACATGCAGTACATGGGTCTGCAAAGGTAGCCTAGTAATGTACTGGAATTTACGGTGAGCCCCGAAAAAAAATTCAATTCAAAATCTAACGGTCAATAAAAATGTACTAAATGCTACCTTCCACTTTCAATACTTTATGGGAGTTTCTAAAATGATACTCTCTTCAACATACCACTAATACCCTACCTTTAAGGTCTTGTTTACTTTTGGGAGCAATGACTGAAATGAAAAAAAAATGTTCAAGATATCACTGTTGACGCATGTGATGTCAGTTGTATCA
This sequence comes from Diadema setosum, assembly GCF_964275005.1. NCBI lineage: Eukaryota > Metazoa > Echinodermata > Echinoidea > Diadematoida > Diadematidae > Diadema > Diadema setosum. The sequence continues at coordinate 40,335,009 of NC_092692.1, read as the reverse complement.
CAAAACATTGTACCATATAAAAACTTTGCAATAAAGCCTGAAATATAAGGAGATATCACTATTTTTCTCATTAAATCATAACTGTCTGGATGGTTTAGTCTGGAAACATTTTCATTATAACTAAATAAAATTGTTCACATAGTTTTGTATATTTAACAATACTTAATATCGATTATACTGGTTCAAATTTTTACATTGGTTGTTCCTATCCCTAACTCACATTTCAGAACTGTTTTGAAGCACTAATGCTGGGTTTTTGTTTCATCTGCTAATCGTAAATTATGCCTTTAAAGGGGATGTACATGTACCAGTTTTGTCTATTACATACATCTCATTGTAGGCAAAAGAAATTCCTAAATCCATTACTCAGTATTTTCTAGATATCATTCCCTTTTAAGGGCGTAAAATACACCCAAATTTTCAGAGAGCAACTTTCACTATATGTACAGTATGAGGGAGACACAGAAGCTCTGGGAACAATCAAACCTTTGAAAAGAACATTATGTACCTTGTGTTTGAAACAAGCAAAATGGTGTATACAGTATTGTATGCACACTGTATGTGCAGCTTTAAAGGCACTGTACAGTACTGGTTGAGGTGGGGATTCAGGTTTATAACATTCCTAAGTGAGATAATGAGAAACCTCTTATGAAATATGAAAGAGCATGTGATTTTAAGAAGGATGCAATGTTTATTTGATGAAAATTGGTTTTCATATGGCTGAGATACAAAAAAAAAAGTGATAATAATAAAAGGCAACAGGCCACGCCTTTTATTAGGATCTCTTTGTTTCACCTTGTTTTTGGATATCTCAGCCATTTCAAAACCAATTTTCATCAAATAAACTTTTGATACCCCTTAGAATTGCATGCTCTTTGACATCTCATAGAGTGGTTTCAGAATATCTCGCAAGACGTTAAAAGCTAAATCCTCACCCCAACCAGAACTGTACACACCCTTTAAGCATGTTTATTGTCAAGTCAGTATTGACTCTACTGCATCAAATTAATGACAGATTACTCTCTACTGCTCTCTCATGAATGCTATCCCTTGCTACATGTATAGGTACTAAACTGTCAGCCCTGCCTCGCTCAAACGACCTCTTAGCTGCTCACACACCTAGTAAACTGTCCATCAATCATCTCTTTCACGCTGATGTAATTCACAGTAGGAGATGATGTAGATACACTCACTACAGCCTTGGGGGAGCGACGACGCTATGTACAATGTATACAGCAAGCCCCGAGTGAGATACATGTATTGTACACACACACCAGCTGCAGCAATGGTATAATGAATGGCTTCCTAGCTAGCACAGCACTGTTCCACTCTACTGTACAATGAATACTGTGTACTATTAAAATGGGATTTGACTTTTTTTAATCCTGTTACATCATATATTGAATGAGGATTTCACAGTTTATATCAAACTCATCAGAAATGGCCATTCCCATCTAAGAAATGACTCATGCAGCATTTTCATGGGTCATAGTTCCATTTAGTATTAGGTACAGAACGGTACTGGAAAAGTAGATATTTTCGTGCGACTAATTTTTCGCGCTTCGCCGGGTAAGAAGAGTTTCGCGTGTTTTTAATTCCGCGGAATCAAGGCATCAACTACTTGGACATGTATGGCACGCATAAATATTTGCATGCTTTTATTTTCACGTTAGGCTCTGGTTGCGCGAAATGCGTGAAAATTTCAACGACATGAAAATTTCCACTTTTACAGTAAAGAGATTCTTGTCTCAGAAAGAGCTCTGCTTTATAGAGGAAATGGATAAAATTGAAGCAGTTTAAATACACTGAGAGACTGAACTGCGGCAACTCCTGCTATTTACAAGTTCCCCCTATAGCTTGAATATCAGTGATTCATACAATATGATTATGAAAAAAAAAAATCATCAAGCTTTTCCAGGTCATAAAATGATTGCATTGCTTTCTGAAGAATTTTAAATCTGTTGCAATAAGGAATATTCATAAGACAACAACCAAAACAAAATTATCATTTATCAAAACATTTTTTCTAGATATTTGAAGGAATCTATTCTATAATTCATATTTCATTGATTTTGAATAAAGCCATGTTAGAATATCTTTTGATGAACGGTCAAATGCTTGTGATATCACACAAAATCAATTTTGGATAACTACACTAGCAAATTGAAATACTTAAAAAAACATTTGATGCATAACAAAAGTTTACCATTCCACAACAAATCTCATTAAAGGCATTCTTTACCATTTGCAGATGAAACAAAAACCAAGCTTTCATGCTTCAAAACAGTTATAACATGTGAGTTAGGGATAGAAACAAAGAAATGTAAGAACGTTAATCAGTATTGTAATCAATGTAATGTATACAAAACGTGAACAATAATTATATAATAAAATTGTTTCTAGAACAAACCAGCTACAGTTATGGTTTATTGAGAAAAATAGTTGTATCTCCTTATATTTTAGACTTTATTGCAAAATTTTAATATCCATGGTGCAATGTTTTGTGATACAGCTGACCTATGCATCAAATGTGATCGCTTGAACAGTTTTTATATACCTCCGATGGTAAACAGTACCTTTAAATTCCATGCTAAATAACTTGTTGGTATTCGTATAGTGTTGCACCCTTCTTGATATTTGTCCAATTACATGTCAAATTACAGTAATGTAGCTGTGCAAGGCATACACACAGCTTCACTGCCTCGATTGTCAATCTTTCCTTGGTGTACAATCACCAATTGATGAGGTTGCACAGTTTCATGCTGAAGACATCATCTTCTTCTCTGCACAATCTATCACAGGGGAGGTATCTTGCATGGCATAGCATCCCTAATTTCAGCATGGTACAGTGTTGCACATGGTATGCTGAATGGGCAGAATTTTATGGTTGCCAGTAATTTACACTGCTTGATAAGAATGCTTCCCAATTCCATTTGGGAAGAAACATGCAGTGCATGTTTCATGGGATGCTACTGTCACTAGTTTTAAAGAGCACAATATTATGCAGATCATGTCATGCGAAATGCACATTCTGTAAGATACGAAACAAATACAAATAAATTAACACACACAGACACACACACAGACACACACACACAAACACACACAATACAAAAAAGAAAGACTTCAATGCTCAGTCGTCATCTACCCTTTTCAGTTGATGTTGACCCCTAAGCTGTAAAATGTAAGGCATCTATCTCGCACATGAAGCCTTTACATTGTACATTAGATATGTGTAGCTGAGAGCAAAGCTTATCTACAGAGGATGTGAAACTAGTACTTACGATATGCCATTTCACAAGGTTTTGTTTTTGCAAATTTCGTTTGCGAGTCAGGGGCTATTCACAAATATAACAACATGCGAAATTATTAACTCTCATCTCAATATGAACTCAGTGTGCATGCATGCATTTTTCTGTTCATTACTGCAGTCAATGATCGAGAATTCAACCACTCGCGAAACTGTCCAGAAGTCCCAATTTCATGAAAAATTAGACTTGCTAAATATACGGCGTTACATACAGTATTCTGGTACATGTTATGGTCTAAATCTTGCAGAAGAAACAGATGCTTCACATGATTCTCATTTCTAGTAGTAGTAGTCTTTTAGTAGTCTCCATGTTCATCCTGTACACGTTTACAAATATAGCTTTAGATGTTCTGGACACATTGAATAGTTGAAAGATTTTGTTGTCTTTAATCAAAAATGGAACTTCGACATGTTTGTACCTCGAACTTGATCACACAGTAACATGATTTCCATGTATATCTGGAAGAATCATACCAAAATCATTCACTCTTTTCTGTATTAGAAACACAAACAGGTATGGTGGGGTACTTCAAAACACAGCTGCAACAATGGCATGTACACTGCAATGCTACCTTTCATGTGGAATTTTGTTTTAAGAGGAAATCAATGGAACCTGCATTAGTAATGAAATCAACAAAAATGTGTACATTTTTTATTAATGTGCCATGATTGGGATTTATTTTGATCCATGCATTACACTATATGTAGGAAAGCAAACAATAAGATGAAGAATACCACTTGAGAGATCCTTGCCATAAATTTAAAGTGCACTCAGAAGAGAGATTTTTCCATCACCCATGGAAACACACTGACAGTCTTACATCGTACATGTTGCGTACATGTACACGTATCATCCAAACTTCACATTACACAATGCAGCTTCTAATTGTTGTATCAGGCAGGCATCATCCAATGCAATTTTGCGCACAATCTGAAGACAGACATTAATCTCTCTTGAGTCCGGTTCTCTAGCTCAACGCCATGCCCCTGAGGAATGTCCATGTTTTGCTCATCTGTCAGCGCAGCTAAATTTAACACAGTCAAGCATGCAGGAGTGAGCTAAGGCCTGGCAACCTGTCATCAATGTGTTATTACCAGATTGTTTCTCATACACAGAGACTGCTCTACATTGTATCTCTTACAGACAGCTCACATAAAGCATACTTGCCAACATTTTGAAATCCTGAAGAGGTAGATTTTGCGAGGGAGCGAAGCGACCAAGCCCAAGCGCGCTTGCGCGCGAGGGGGGGGGGGAGGGGGGTGTCCCCCCTCCCGCGGTGTGGACTTTTTTTGTTTTTCAATATCAGAATATATTATGAGATTTGGTGCATGCTTTTTAACCTTTTCAAAGGGTTGTTGATATTGATATTATACATGTTAATCTATAAACTATTTTGTAGACTATGCATACAAAAATAAAATCAGAAATACACTGTATTGGTAAATAATTTTTGTAGGCTAAGCATATTATGTGAAAAAGTAATCAAACATATTGTTATCACAAGTTAGATATGAAAATACATGTACGTTTAATTCAATCACGTATATTGTACGTACACGGCCGACTGGGATCTTTAAGAGTTTGGTGATCATGCCACACCGTATGCCGCATCGGCCGCACCACGCACACGTGAGCTACCAAAACATTACTATGTACAATTATTATGTGTGGTTCTAGCTACACGTACACGTGTACAGTAAGTCTTGCACGCACGTAGATATATAGAGACATAATGCAGCTCTATGGATAGAGACTAGTACTAGTAGTGTGCCACTGCAGTGTGCATACATGTGTGCATATTAGAAGGCTGAATACGGCGTTTTTGAGGAACGAGTTCCATGAAATTATCATTAGTATTCTAATTACTAGCTTATTTTAGGGAATCAACGCACAGTGAAGGGAAAATATGACTTCTATTTCATTTTATGGTAGGTTTGCTACAAAATCGGTAGATCAGAAGAGAAAATCGGTAGCCGGTCAAAACCTCTAAAAAGCGGTAGTCTACCGCCCAAAGTGGTAGAGTTGGCAAGTATGATACAGACATAGTACAGATTGGAAGGAGAGGGAACAACACATGGTAAAATACCCATAAATAAAATAAGAACAACTGTTGGAATGATCTCATAATTGGTGACAAAAAGAGTATTAAAGGATTATTTTAAACTGACTGCATGCAATGTTACATGTATGATGCAATGTATGGAAAAAAGAAGAAGATGAATCTCTTACAAATATTGATTTATGAAATTATTCAGCAGCTTTCAGGGAAAATTAATAACCATATTTCCAAAACAGTTCTGTGTTTTAGTAACCTGCTTAAAATGTACTTTGTTGAAAACCTGCGAGGACTTCTCCATACAACAATTATGTACACATATATTCTGGCAGAATTCCAATTTGCTTACAGCACTTGGTCAATTAACAAGTTATGGGGCATATGTGTACAATTGACATTGTATGCATTGACCACACTTGTATTATTTCATTTTATTAAACACATTTGCTCTGCCCCAACATTCTGATTTTACAGAGCCATTAACAGTAACTTTCATAACATACTTGTACTGACTACCATGAGTTCTGATGCCATCCGCTCCATTTAAACCTGTGAGCAAAATACACAGTCCATTATTAATGACAAGTTCACCTGATATACATACATGTATATGGATTGAGTGAAGGCAGAACACATCATAATTGTTACGAAAGTTTGAGGAAAATCATACAATCAGTTCAAAAGTTATGCATTTTCAGTGCCACTATCACTAGATGAGAGAACCACCAGTAGGGTACTACAGTTTGTGATGTCACATGCATAAGAATAAGAAAATATACAAAGAAAATTTAAGATATTTTCACTTTTCTCTCATACTAAAAGAGCACTTGACTTGTCTAGAGCTTTTGAAATAAAAAAAAAAAATATATACATTTTGAAAAATTCTCTTTATACCGGTATTTCATTTAAAGATTCGTTTTATGCACATGTGACATCTTTGAATTGTTCTACGCATACATGTGACATGACTGGCATCACAAACTGTAGCACAGTAGTCATCTTGATCATCAACCGTTAACAAAGGTGGCACTGAAACTTCAAAAATTCATAACTTTTGAATGGATTGTCTGATTTTCCTCAATCTCTCATTGATGTGTTCAATCAATATTGCTGCATTCACTCAATCCACACCGCACATACATTTAAGATGAACTTGTCCTTCAAGTAGTTAACGAAATAAAGGTCTAATATGCAAATAAATTACATAGCTTAATGTGTGAAAAAGATTTTGTTTCACTTAGAAAAGCAGTCTGGGTAATAATAAGGCAAGGTGTCTGAAAAGTAAACATTCCAAAACTACTGTGGCATAAAACCAGACTTTATCTCTTTTTCATCCCATTATGCTAATATTTCAAATTTTACACAACCCAGAAAAGTTTTTGCTAAAACTATAAAATGCAGTAAGGTCCTGTTGCCGAAAAAAAAAAGAAAAATAGAAAGAAAGAAAGAAAGACCACAAGAAAACAATTGACAAGAAGATGCCTGACAGATCAATCAGACAAATGCACTGTTGTGTTTCACTACAACAATGTCAATCAAGTATTCCTTTAAGGACATTTGGTAGGCATTAGATACAGTCACGCATTGTGCACAAATGTGAATTTGTATAGTGAATTAATGTACTGTCTAGCCTGAAACCATTTGCTATGGAAAGTGCAGTAAGTATGCCCAAAGACTACACATTTTCTCAGCATTTTCATCAAAGTACCTGAAAGTCCTGAATACTAAGACTTTACAGAATTTGCTGACAATAGTGACATTCAATCACTGAAACTTTCCAAACATGTTACGTATGTGGCATCTGTATCATGATCTTAATACACAAGGAAAGCTTGCTACATGTCTTATTTCAAGCATGGTTTCCCACAATGTGTGGAAGATTTTAGTGAAAGTTAAATTGCACAATTCCTTGGGTGAAAATCACTTTGGTGATGACTGCTCCTGTTCTGAGTGGCTATGAACTTTGGTTGAAGTCTACTGAACTCTCTACTGAGATCATCCATGTTTAGTGTACACGCTTGAAAGCCAGAGAAATATGAGGTATGAGATGTGCTTGGAAACAATCTTCTTGATAATGACTGGACAGACTATCTCAGATTAAATTCTGGACACTAGCAGACAATCAGTCACCCTAAAGTTGACTGCTGTAACTCTCCACCTAAAAATCATTCTTAGAAACAAAAAGAGTGGAATGCCTTTGCAGATCTGGCAAAGTTCTGGTGCCAATCTCTTGATGCCTTTCATTTGAAATCATGGATGGAAGCTTGACATATTTTTAAGTACAAGAGCATATATGAGTGACGCTTTTGAAATCACACATAAAACACTGTACTGTAAAAGTGAAAATTTTCGTGGTATTAAAATTTTTGTGTATTTCATGCAACCAGAAACTATAACAAAAATAAAAGCATGCAATTATTTTTGCATGCCATACATTGTATGTTCCTTTACTTACTACCACGATTCTGCGGAATTAAAAGTATGCGAAACCCTTCCTTTCGGGCCGAGCGCGAAAAATTAGTCGCCCGAAAATGTCCACTTTTACAATATAATGGCTTGATGCTCTTCCCTACTCCTCTGCAAGGATATTTCACTTTAAATTGGTCCATCCATAATCATAATACAAGATATTCTCCAAATTATCATCTCCCTTCAGTCGACATACCTCTATGCTAAAAAATTCTGTCTTCTGTAGAGGTCACTGGGTATGAAATGATATGCCACATGTACAATAAGAACTATTGTATCACGTCATTGAATCAATTCAAGAAGAAAGATAAGTTGTATTAAATATAACTTGGATTGACCTTACATGTACAAAGTATTAAAAGTGATGTATTACCTCATCATTTGAGTGTGTGTTTTTGCATGCATTAGGCCAAGTAAAAAAAGAAAGTAGTTTCTCGTCCGGGTTTTTTGAGCAAGGCGATGAGGGAGGTCCTTACTATTTGATATCTTACTATTTTTTCGAAGATTGTCAAAATGAAAGTAATATGTGTTTCTCGTCCGGTAATTCTGAGAAAGGTAACGAGAGAGGGCTTTACTATTTTCTATATCCAATTTATGAAATGAAATATCACTCTGGTAGCTGTGTTATGAGAGACCAGGTCCCAAGTGTATGTCTTGCCTGCACTCTGTGCATTTTCAAACAAATATATATATGTACCATACTTGAAATGAAACTACATGCATGCAGAAATACATTTGCTTTTTCTTTCCACTACAGATGTCAAGGGAAAATGACCATCTTAAAACTGGTATTTAGTGTTGTAATGGCATTTCTGATACCAGTGTACTTGCAATTCTGATGTATTGTGCTATTAATTGAAACAGGTATAAAACATGTCTTTCAACAAATGTACGACTGAAATAAATTCCATGATATTCAAAACACTGCTTTATTTATCATTGGTGTTTGTGACTTTTTGTGTCCACACAGCTGGTATGTATCTGCATTTCTTCACAGTACAATTGTAGCACATTCAACTGGAAACTGGCTTGTACAATTGCAGATGGATGTCAAAATGATACTGATATGGCATTATAGCATTAAACATTTAAAGATGTTTCTTCATGTTCTAAAAAGACATTTGATAATCACTCCTCATTTGGATGATGAATGATTGTATACCACACTACAGATGATACGACTCACGGCCGTGTCCGTGAATTTACATCGTAAAGAAAAGTATCCCGCAGAAATACGAGACAAACCAGAATCCGTGGAAAAGTTATTTATTTTGTAGATACACCCATTTAATAATTCTACATTTGCTGGAAAAGCGCATTCATTTTATCTTCAAAATATAACAATACATCTCCGTCAGATGCAACGTTACAGAGCAGAGTGTACGGGCCTCTACACAGCTACAGACACGCACACTTTGCCAATAAACGGTGCGGCACGGCCACTGCATTACCGTACCTTACGACACTGCACGCACATGCACATAGTCACAATGACAGGAAAATGTATACAAACTCCATACAATCCTCACAAGCATTTGTACAGTACAATTCATCCGCCTAAAATATGAGAAACGGGGAAAAATACGAACAATGCGCGAAATACGCGTGGAATATCAGCGATTGTTCGCAAAAATGTTGCCGCTATCGCGTTCACGACGTACCGAGTGCGCTGTACATCACAGCCCAGGCCCGCCCGCGGCCCGCCCATCCAACTACAGTTCGACTGCTTTGTGGAGCAGTGTGAAATGCATGCGTTATTACATACGCACTACAGAAGCTACAGCTGTACTACAGCTAAGTAGAGGACGCAAGGCGTAATTAGAAATGAGACATCACCATTGGTAGGTGAATATTATTGTCAATTTCTTTTTTCGGCGGCCGAAAAAATAGTAAATATAAAAAATGTCGATTCAGCAACTGAAAATCGATGCCGGCGGGGAGCGGGCTGGGACGAGAATTATTAATTTCTCGGTATTTTCAGCGCCATTTTGAAAATAGTAAATAGTAAAAAAATCGATGCGGCGGCCAAAATCGATGCGCGCGAGGACGAGAAACTGGTTTCTTTTTTTACTTGGCCTTATATGTAAATCTGAATTATTTTGTTATCACAGCCCAACTTCAAACTGCGAAGGCAATCAGCCTTCCTGCTGAGCCCTAGACACTTCTTTAATGCTCGCCAACACTGATATCCTTTTGTTGTTGCTGTTGTTGTTCTAGCTGCTCTGTATAGGGTTGTATGATTGTAAAATGAGTCAAGTGTCTTTGTGGAGTGAAGAGTGTTGTTTTATGAAAGTGTTAAATGAAGAACTTGAATAATTGTATCTAGGTCTGAAATGTGATGACACATCTGGACAGCATGTACAATGTACTAACTTGTTTTCTACCTTTTTTTTTATATTGAGAAACAAAAATCATAACGTACACAAAAACAATAAAGTTTAAAGCTATAAAGATGGAGAAACATTGCTCTACTATTTCCTTTTTCACAATTTCCTGATCTATTTACTTCCCTGTTATTTAAAGAATTTGAGAATTTAACATCAGACATGTAGAAAGAAACACACATTATATTAGAGGATTCAGTTCTCGGTATACATGTATTGTCAGTGCACAAAGCACATAATTGCAGAGCCCTGTCACGGGTGTACTGTGGGATTGCTTAATAGCATTGCTGCTTCCCATTGTCCAGCGTGCATCTTCATTCACATGCAATGTATGATGCAGTGCAATCAAAGCATGCACTTTGTTCACTCTGTAGGCCTAGTTAATACTCTTTTCCTCAGTTTGAATTCCATCTTTGCCACCACGCCATCCCATACATCTCATAAAACTGGACTGGCTAGAAGGCACTTAATTGTGTATGTGGCGCCCCAAATTCAGATTCACCTTTGTTTACCCCCTTGAATTGACACTAACATTTAGTAATGCCATTAAAGAGTAGATTTACATTCACACTTCTGAATTCATGCTTCTTGAATCTTGATATGATTTGTGCAGATGTGTTTTACTGTAAAGAGACCTAGCTAGTTACATTTAAAAAAAAGAAGACTGTAAGTTTGAGACATCACTTGTTTAATACTTGCATGTTTTTATTTTGCAGTGTTAAACATTTTGTTCACGTTAATATTGAACAATTATAATGCATCCCAACTCAAAGGCAATGCCAATAGATCTAATAATAAAGTATAGTACATTTTATAGTACCACCTAACTGCACCAGCGCGCCCTGCGCCGGGGTTAAGTACCGTCCATACATCCGGTATTCCGAGTATAGGAATTCAGGAGACCTAACGTTAGACTCGATACATGGTCAGTGATGGTCTAACAGCTACAGCTTGTTGCCTTGAACAATTCACTCACCTTTGACAGACAGGCGGTCAAGTTGTATCGCCTCTGACTCTGTAACAGTTAGTTGAAGGTGTTTTCTTGCCACGCCCGAAGCTAGAGTATAAAAGTTGGTTTTAACACCGCCACGACCTCCTCAGCTCAGCTGAAATAGGAACAGAATGGGGTAAACACTAAAATGGTAAAGCTTAACACTTGTTGGAAACCTCCTTTAATAGATCTCATGCTGATCAATTATGCTGGATTTGAAACCTAGTAACAATAGAATTCTAGTAACATTATAGTGATGAGAACACACAGTCACAAGCTCGGATTCGATCTGGTCCCCCACCCAGTTTTGACTTTCATTTTGCATCCCCTCATGAAGAAATAGCTCTGGAGTGGTATTAACACTGGTTACTATTCTAAATCTAATCACAACAACTTACAAACAACAACTATTTCAGCATCTCATTTTTCTACAGTCCAAGGTCTATTTCATTTGAATTACTACCCCTAAGTCCTAACAGTTAGGGGAGATCGGAAACCTACACCGAGAAAGAGATAATTTTAGAGAGGTGAAGCTTATTATGGCTTACTGACAAACTGGTCAGTGATGCGGCAAGTGAAGCAACGGAGCCAGATACATGAGAAAGGCTCATGATGAGGAGTAGTGTGTGTTGATGACCGGCAGTGGTGTAAAGAGTGTGTGTATGTGTGTGGTAAAATCACGACTGGAAACCAACCTGCTCGCTCGCTCGCTCGCCCGCTGATGATGCGGTGTTTCGATTCCCCTCACCTGTACCTGCCTTCAATGCCAGTACAAATCTACGGCAACATCACTGGATGATGGATGGAGCATGGAGCTACTATCCATGGATGGAGCGAGAAGGTTCGTTCTGATGTGGAGCGATCATCCCCTACTATACTAGTGTTGTTTGATTGAGGTTCTCCGCTAGTAGACCACCGAACTAAAACATAGTGGAATGCGTGTTCACCCATGAAATACGCAGCCACCAAAACTTGCTACCACCGCCATTTTGTTCGGGCAATTTTTCCTTATATGGAGTGCGGGCTGTGTCTCCGAAGCGCAATTGACCATTGTCATGTACAAACGTGCATTGTTACGTCATAATCACTAGCCACTGGACGGCGTACTCTTGCTTGCGCGCGTACCAGTGGCCCAGTCTGACCGCGCCAAAGCGTGCACTCCATATAAGGAAAAATTGCCCGAACAAGATGGCGACGCAACACGGTAATTTGGCTGCACGGTCTCGTGTATGTTGGGAATAGGGACACGCATTCCACTATGTTTTAGTTCGGTGTAGTAGACGCGCTCCGTTTCTCCAAATGATACAACAGTCAACATACTACATGTAGTAAGTAACCGAATGGATATATTTATAGCATTTTTTACCAAATATATATTTATAAAAACAGTTAGTCATAAAATAAAATACATGTAGTTAGTAATTATAATTATTCGCTTTAATCTATAAAGGGTAAAAAGAAAGATTGTCCAAAGAGATTTTATCAAGTCGTTGAAGACCTAATTTGGCAACACCAACATGGCAGCCTCCATTGCATTGCACCACCACAGATAGAGTTCAGTGGAACTAACCGAGCTAACGTTAGAGCTTGATGATAGACTAGATCTACTCTTCGTAAAATTGAGGTAAACCGGTTCTATGATAAAGCCCATATTCATCACAACAGAATGCATCATCTTGAATATTATTCAAATACATGCATGTAATTTTTACTCGTAACCAGTCGATCGGAGAGAGTTGTATCATGCATGTTTGAATTGACACAATGACAGTGTATGTATGCAGTATGTGGCAGTGTGATGCATTCATTGCATCAGTGCAGCCAGCCACCAGCATGCAGCATGCAACAGTCGCACGTTGCAGTCCATCAGGCATCACATGATCACCATGGCCATGTAAGCGAGTGCGAGTACCGGTGGTACTGAGCATGCTGAGAGATAAGAGGAGCTGAGATGAGTGATTACAGTGCAAAATGTGCACGTGCAGTGTTTCATGTTGCAGTGGCCAGTGTGTGCACGTGTGCAGTGTGTGAACTGTTCCTGTGTGGGTAGTGCAGTGTGGGATAGGGTCTAGACCCCTAGTACTGTATACGCCATACAGAGCTACCAAGTCCCACGCATTCTGCGTGAGACTCAAGCATTTAGGGTCTGTCTCACGATCTCACGCATGGCACCCATTTTTCTCACGCATCTGGTGAAGTCTGCAATTTGGGCCAAAAATAAGGAGCATAGCTCAAAGGATTAAAGTGATAGTTGCAATTGAAGGTATATCTCCCTTTTGCCTTTCAAAATTAGTAAAAAATAATCACTTAAGTATGCACCAGATGTAAGAGCTAATAATTAAAAAAAAAAGCTCCCTACGATGGGAGGGGGACACCCTCCTCGCTCACGTGCGCATGCGCGCGAGCGCCGAGACGCCGAGTCATAAAAATCTCACTCATAAAAGTTTTTTGAACTTGGCATCTCTGCGCCATATATTTCGTGAGTCTAAATTTTCCGGACCTTTTCGCAAGTGGTTAAATTCGCGATTGTAGGGCTTTGTGAAACACCCCCAGGGGGGTGTTTCACAAAGCCGTTCTTAAAGTTAAGAATGACTTAAGTGCGACTGGTGATCAGTTCTTGCGTGCTATACTTATCAGAATCTCAATAATTCAGCACAAGAACTGATCACCAGTCGCACTTAAGTCCTTAACTTTAAGAACGGCTTTGTGAAACGCCCCCCTGTAGTAATGATGTACTGAACGAAGAAATGTACATGCGTACGATCGTACGTCACATCCACATCGCGCATCGTGATCAGAGTCAATTTTTTTTTGCGTGTCTTTGATTTCGCAAATAGCACCTGACTCGCAAAATTCACGAAAATGAAAACCTCGTGAAATATTCAGTGTATATAGATTCTACTTAGTATGATCAAAGATTACTTTGTACCGTTAGTGCACCAGTTTTCGACAGGACCCATATTTCGACACCCAACAAGTTTAGATTTTATACTCAATACAAACGTCTGACTTCAACAATCAACCAAGTTATCAATCACATTTCTAGTCTTATAATAAACACCGTTTGTCACTTGCCATCATAATCCCATGGTAGAATATTTAGGAGAAAAGCAACACAGTGTCAGCAGAAATGTTGATGTCGGCCATTTTTAGGGGATCAAAATGAAATTCACCCATGCCGGTTATCTTACTTTAGTATCAGTTTGTTTGCCAAATCCTGATGTTTGATTTCATAATCGTCTTTAGTAATTTCATGGCTGAATTCGTGATAAATGAGCAAACTTGTAGAAAGAGTTGGCGTTGAGAATGTAGCACCAGATTTCGACATTCCCATATTAAGACACGTTATAGAGGAAACAACAAGTTCTTGCGCTGGTATGATTGCTGGTTTGCGTCCATAATGCAGTGTACGCGTACTGTACGCGCCATGTGATTTATGTGTGATGCGCGCTGTGATTGTGTCGAAAAATGATGCTGGGTGTTGAAATCTGATGCCAGCGATGGCGTGACGGAAATCGCTTAAAAATTGAACATGAGTGCATTGAAATGGGAATTCGTTCAAGGCATATTATTGTTGGCCTTTGTAGCTCAACTTCATATCGAAATTCCTAGGTAAAATGGTGTAGTATTGATGGTAAACAAGGAAATGTGCTGAAGTGTCGAAAACCGGTACCCTAACTGTACTCTCTATCTTTGAGGATGATACTGTGAAGCCACTGCGTCACTGACACTGTGTGAGTGTGCTCTCCATGACCACGCCTGGTTTTACCGATTTAGATCGTTTTGTATCTGGTGATTGGGGGGTACGTTCAACGAAGACTGCATCTTTCTTCACAGAATCCCTTAGACTTCCATGGAGGAGAGTTGATAAAGTCAGAAAATGATAAAAGACTCTCTGGACTGATGGAATTTTCTGTCAAGTTGTTGGAGTTGAAAGTGAAGAGTGTGTGAAAATGAAAAAGGGCCTCTAAAACATTCCTAGTCACAATATTCTACAAAAAAAAAAAAAAAAAAAGATGTTCTAGGGAAGCTGCTAAAAACATAATTGCAGTTCGTTTTATGATTCCAAACTTTAGAATAATGGAGGAGAAGAATTCCTCTTTCAGAAAATATGAAAAACTTAAGATTGACTAGGTTTATCAATTTCACTTATTTGGAATCCTCACATAAACTAAGAGTGTGCAACTTGTTGGTTTTATGATGCACAGTCACATTTGGTATGAAATGTAATCTTCCTGAGCTCTATTGTCAGCACTCGGTGAACCAGATATGAAAAACAGAAGACATTTTGATTATCTACCTAAACCAATCCAAGGACCATTTCTGTTTCATCACTACAGTACCTGGTACTTTTTTTTTTTTCTTATGGTCAAATGCAACAAAGTGAACCACTATGTTTCATTTCTTTCAATTTGATTCATGTGTTGCTATTGTTATAGTATTCTAAATTTTTGTAATGAATAACTTGTATTGGAAGATTTATGTTGGATTATTTGTAATCCTTACCCTCTACAGAAGTTGTAACAGAACAAGGTAGCCTTGTGTGCCACTCGCTGGAAACTGCTATGTTTAGCACCTTGCATCTTTGGAGGACTTGTGGTGACATAGTGGTCAAAACAGCTTCTTGCAACCAATCCTTAACTCAATTTGAAAAGGTTTGAAATTTTGCTTTGTAAATTGTAGGTGTGTGTAAACTTTCCTGAATCACAACAATCTGTGCACATAAGCAGGTATCATTCCAGAGAGAGGGTCAATTCTGTATATATCTTATAACGTGTTATATAATCATAGATAACTCATGACCAGAACAACGTAATCCGTTGAAGATTAGTTCTGAGTACACTCGGGCAGGTTTCTGTGAGAAATGTGTGTGACAAGAAATAACAAAATCAGCTCATCCTCATTGGTTAAAGGGAAGTGGACAGTCCAGGCAAGATGATGTTACCAGATCAGAGATTTAATGTAGTGTCCACTTTTGTAATTACATTTGACTATCCATATATGGAATATAAATTTCTAGACTTTTATTTGGTGCACAGTATTTCCATCCATTCATGTCTTTGCATCTCTTCCCATTAAAGTTTATTTGTCTCTCAGAAGTCTGTCCAAGAAGAAGCCTGTTCCATTCCCGAAGGAGGTGTTTCAGTCAAACCAGCATGAGTGAAGACGGAGGGACTGAGGAACCTGCCATTGTTGAAGAGGGGAAAGCCAGAATTGTTTTTCCCAACCCTAATGAAGTCTTTTACAACCCAGCTCAAGTCATTAATAGAGATCTCAGGTTAGATTACCACTTCTTTCTTCACTGTCTGAAATTAGGTACAAAACTATTAATATAGCTATAGTTTCCTCATTACAACTCTGAAAAAAAAGAAAGAAGGAAACCACCTAGTTTGTCTATCATTATGTATTTGAACCTTAGAAAAGTGTTGATGTGCTATGAATTTAAGTTTGGTTCACAAACCTGTGTCAGAACATGCAGTATCATGTGGTATTTGATGCAATGACATGACAAATGTTGTGTTGGGATTTGTTGCTTTGCTGTAGCCTTGCTGTCACTGGACTATTTGCAGAGGATTTTCTGAAGCCCAAAGGAGTGACTGGTAAGATCCTTTTAGCACTGGTACTACAAAGTAGATATCACTGTATCCATTATCATTATGCGTGTAATGGTTATGAACAAAGCAATTATATGTCAAACCAAGTCACAAGAAAATATGACCTCAAAGTCCTTTCTAGACCCATATTTTGACCATGCAATTAATTGAATTGAATTGAATTGAAATGGTGTTTTATTAATCAATATCTTTCGCAGCCCGGAGGCTGAATTACAGACATTGTTAACAATGGCCATGTATACATTAAAAATACTCACAAAATACAATGTAGCGATGAAAAAAATACATTAAAATAACAAAGGGTCAATCTTATTCATCAGAACCATTGCACAATTAGATTAACCTATAATACAAAACAAAATCAGATATTACAGATACAATATATTACTATTCTCAATAATTATAAAAAAAAAATGAGTTTATATTAATCATATATACCGGTCATTTATACTTATTAATTAATACAGATGTTGTGTTGTCATACGGCTCAAATCAACACATTTTACACAACAAAAATAATCAGTTTATCAAAAATGATCAAAGATAGTCAAATAAACAAAAATAATCAGATAATCATAAGGCTCAAATCAACACATTTTACACAACAAAGATAATCAGTTTGATTTAAAAAGAAAACAAAAATCCTCACAATCTTTTCTTCGTAATATACATAAACTCCCATATCAGAATACATTCAATCTATACACAGCGCATTACATCAAATCAATCAATCAATGATTCGCATTACATAATGTGCATTGTATATACGAAAATAGTATCTGATAATTGCACATCTCTCCCCCTCTTTCTCCCCCTCTCTCTCTTTCTCTCTCTTTCTTTCTCTCTCTCTCTCTCTCTTCTAACTCTCATTCCACTATTACACACACTCTCACGTACAATATGTTTATCTCACAAACAAATATATACTATTGTTTCTATAACCAACACTCTGTGTTATATTATTGCACATTTTACACCAAAATTCAATCTCACAAATAAGCAACACCAAAATGCTAAAACATAACCTTATAAAAAAAATCCATCCGTTTTTAAGAATAATAATATAAAAAGATACAATTATATTTTTCAACTTGTCATTAAGCCCTTGATCCTGTGATCCACAACCTTTTTTATATCAATAATAAACTCTCTGACAACGCATACCATGCACATCATAATTAAAACAACATGTATATATACTTTCAAAAATTACATCTTCACATAATGAGGGAAATAGTGAATGCTCTGTGGCATTTTATGAAGGAGACAATATAAACAAAACAGACAAAGAAAAAAACACACTGTACTATTCATTTATATATGTATGAGGTAGAGAATGGCACTATTTGAAACCATTTTGTTTGAAACCGTTTTAAGAAAGTCTGATGTTTGCAATCTCAATTGTTAGTTTGTTTTCCGATTATTTGTTTTAAGATAAGAATACCAGTTGCAACTGATTGACAAATTGCCCTACATCGACGTAGTGGTGGGAGTTCTTTATAATAATTATTATAGCAGATCTCTATCTATGCTTGATTACATAATCTTTGATGAAGATTTTGTTGCGCTGTTGTTGCTGTTGTTGTTGTTGATGTTGTCGATATAAGCAAAAATATAGGGTTACTGATTTTATCAACTAGTCAAGACTAATTCTTTTTAGCTATTCCTGATGTTTCGCTTTCACTCCAAACTGTATTGATGTCTATAGGTGTTTAACAAAGAACTTTATTTGTAGTTGTTGGATGAAACTTACCATTGAAATGAAATATATGATGCACAAAAACTAAACTGTATGCAAGAAAGCAGTTACTGCATGAGACCCAGTCTGTTTCATTTGGCATTTCTCATGTTATTGATCTATTCTTGTGTGTTGTTTTCTGGTAAAGTTTCATACAATTTCATAGAAAATGGCCAATCAGAAGGGAGCAAAGCTGAAGGTACAAGTAGCCAATCAGAGGACAGTAGAACAGCACACAATGCAGAAGAAGGAGTCCAGTCTCAGAGGACAGAAGAAATCAAAGTCTGCCACCCAGGGCAGAAATGTGAGGTATGGCAACTCATCTAGTTTCTGTTTAGTCACACTGAGAAGTATGAAATATAAACACAGACATTTTATTTTGTAGTTCTTTGTATTGACATGTGAGTGCATGGTGTGTTTGCAAAGAACATATCTCCAATGCTCAGTCTAATATATCATGAAGAGGAAGTGACCAAAATGTACATGTTTAGATCAATTTCAGTTAAGATGTTTCTATCAAGTTTCACGTCAGGATTTTGTTGATTTTGCTGTTTGTCTTGGTCTATGAAGAAATATGCACAATGGATGTAATGTTCAGTGACTGCAGGTGTAAGATGTTATTGGGAGTATTCTACTATCAAGGACAGTTTAATATTGTGACTGGCCTTTGTTAGGTTGAAATTTCCATGAGTCATGACATTGGGTGATTTCAAGTTCGGTGCTAGTGCTAGTGCTTGTGCTATCTCAGCACTAGCACCGGCGATAAAACCGAACTTGAAATCACGTCGGTGTTGGGAGTTGACCTCAAAATTATGACGTATTTCCGGTAGTTGGTGCTGGGCTCGGTGTTGAATGTCGTCTGCTGAACCGAGCTCCGCTGTTTGTGTTAGCGATTTACGTGCTTTTTCCCCATTGACTAACACTAGCCCCTAGGGATTATCATTTTCTTCATTTCGAGTTCGGTGCTGGTGTTAGCGTTGCCGTGCGAGACCCGCATTCACTTCCATAAGAGATGCACGTTTTACGTGCAAAGTCTATGCTAATGCAGTGGTTGCCCACGTAACGAACACAAACACTCCAGACATGGCTATATAAATCTGAGCCTGGGAGCAAAATTAAGATAGTTGTATTTTGGGGAATGGATGAAATTGATGGCATTTTAATCTGTCTTCCTTACTATATGTCTTAAACTAAGCAGTTTTGGCTACATCTTTTCATATTTGACTGTAATCACGCGCCATCACTTTTTTCGTCGCGCAATTCCCGCGGAGCTCGCGGTGCTGTGATTCCAGCACCTAGTGCTGGTGATCGATAATTTTGATCGGTATCGCCTCGTTAATCTGACCATCGGTGTTGGAGCTCGATTTAACGCTGTTATTTGGCGGCTAGCACTAGCACTAGCACTAGCACCGAACTTGAAATCACCCATTACTCTGTGTTTGCTGGAGTTCAGATTTTTTCTTTGACTTGAAGGACTTGTGATTACAAATCGTTTCTTATTTTCATTTTAACCATATGTTCGTCTTTCTCTTTGTTGACTTTTCATTGACAGGAAGGACTGACATTCCTGGAGGCGTTATCAGCTTCTGGCCTTCGATCTGTCAGGATTGCCAAAGAGGTTCCTGGAATCAAGAGAGTGGTGGCCAATGATTTCTCTGAGGAAGCAGTCAGGGACATAGAGAGGAATATCAAGTTCAACAATGTAGAAAACTTGGTAGAACCCAGTCACTGTGATGCATCGTGAGTGTATTTCAAGCTCTTGTCCTCATCACCTAAACCTTGATGGATATAGCAGGTTATCTGGATGCGATTATATGCGGAATATGACAAGAGAAAATTTACAAATGTAATCCGTTGAATAGGCAATTAAACTTCTGCTGGATACACCTATCAGTAAACCTTGTTTTTATCTTCATGTCATCACACATTAGGAACAAAAATAGTAAAAATACCATGAATTTTTATGCAACAGTGTGATTCAAAAAGTAATCATTTGACAGCATTCTGTATACATCATATAATTTTGTGACTTGTAGGATAATTTTGCCAGTGACTGAATTTGTTATGAACAACCTCAGTGCCAGAATGAGAGATAAGTATAATCCATCTATGGGAAAAAATAGCACTTGGTTTACCACCTTGTGCAGTATATGCAGTGTATTTGTTTTATGAGCGACAATATTTGTGTAAGTTTTTTATTAAAATAGGTGGACTCATTGATTTGCTTAAATTAAAATGTTGCAAGATATATCACCAGTAACATGCTATTACACATTCATTTCCTATGAATCAATACTAATCTTTTTTTTTTTCAATTGCTTGTTCATAACGAAAAGATTCGTTTACTATTCAGTGATTACTGTTGTTAGACCAAGAGCATTGCTTTGAGTTGCAAGAGAGTAGGGGATTTATGTTCCATTCAAAATGTGTCGTTTCTAAACTTATCACAGGTAAGTTTAAAACACCATTAAAGATCTCCCTCGTTTGATGTTCCATGGTAGATTATCCTTATCTAACAGATGCTTGACATTACCAGGTGTACATATACTAGCATGTTTGCATTACAAGAATTTGTCCCTCTACAATAATAGATTGTTGATGTACCAGCATCGCTTCAAAGACTCGTTTAACGTAGTAGACCTGGACCCCTATGGGAGTGCTGCTCAGTTCCTAGACTCTGGAGTCCAGGCAGTTAGAAACGGAGGACTATTATGTGTGACGTGCACTGACATGGCCGTACTCTGTGGGAACCATGGACATGCCTGCTTTGCCAAATATGGTGCCATGGCTCTCCGCACAAAGAGCTGCCTGGAAATGGTATGAATGGAAAACTTTTACAAGTAAATCAATATTTCATTAGCATTTCAAGTAAAGATGAACATGATAGTCTTTAACTTGCAATTAAATATTTCCAGAATGTGTTTTCTGAAGTCAAAATTACATGACGGGTTCAGAGTTGAAGTTAGACATTGCACTTTTTAACATGTAGTTATTTTTTCTGATGTTCTCTGATTTTTGTGATATTTTGCTTGTTCCAGGCCCTAAGAATTGTTCTGAATTGTATTGAGACTCAGGCCAATCGCTACAACCGATACATTGTTCCCGTTCTGTCTGTCGCCGTGGATTTCTACGTGAGAGTGTTTGTCAGAGTTCACATCAGCCAGTCAAAGGTCAAATACGCACCAAGGTATGAAGACTCTTCTTCTCTCTGTGTACAATCTCCAATAAATCTTTACCAGAAACTTTGGGGAGATTTTATCATAAGGGGATATCAAGAAACTGACTTGATTTTTTCCTCAAATATGATGTTCAAAAATCATGAAATAGACTGCCATTATAAATAGATACAAACCTTATGAAGTAGCATTTGACACTCAAGACCTGCAAGTGTTACATACTTTTAAATTCCATACTCTTAGTCTTAGATGAAGATGAAAATTATAGTCATCACAGTTTTGATGTTGAAATTGTTGTAAAGAAATTACTCTTTATCATTCATTGTCTTGCAATATGTGGAAATGTGTATTCCCCCACTGTTACTGATGTATGTCATTAACACAGTCATGGGACATATTTTTTTGCCTGCATGCACAATGCTTTGCGCACAAAGGTTATCAGACTGATGTTAACCCTAACTAGGCCGGGGGGGGGGGGGCCTCCGAGGCCCCCCCCTCGACGTTCCGCGCGATGTATCGCTAATGCGAAAAGCTATCGCCGCCACGTTTCATGACTTTTTTCTTTCAAGTCTCCCGCATCTTTTGACACCAAATTTGCGATGCCCGGGCGCGCGGTTCCGAAGTTGCGCATAAATATGTATGTGCATGTCAGACCAAAAATTGCTCAAAAACGTGAATTCGTGTACAATTTCAATGCAAACTGTGCTTTCAGGCAAATTTCATAAAAGCATGATTATTTTGGGGTTTTATTGATTGAAATCAATTCATAACATATTTTCTTGTTCGGAACAATGTCGCGGACAAGTTTCATCGAAAAAACAATGAAAAACATAAAGTCGAAAAAACAAAGAAATACATAAGAAATTCAAAAAACAATAAAATACTTAAGAAATTTTTTCTAATGGCGCAATTTTTTTCTCTTATATTTGCTCAGGACACTAAAAAGAATATTTGCACAAAAAATGTGCCCATTTTGAGCTTTATTTAGTGATTTATACCAAATTGTCTTATTTCATGCATCATTATGCATAAATTAGCATAATATAGCATAAATGATAATTTTTTAAAAATCTAACTTCGTGGTACTTTAGATTACATCACAGGCAATGTGTGTGCCAATTTTCATCGTGATCGCGCGGTCGATGGCCGAGATCTGGAGGGGGGGCCTGGGAGGCCCCCCCCCCCCCCCCCCCCCCCCCCCCGGCTCTATGATCTACCTAAATAGCCCGGCCTAGTTAGGGTTAAAGGATGATTAGTTTGCAGTTATTTTAGTAATAACGGTAATCATTATGACAATTAAACCTGATAAAGCTTTTTAAATGACTTTGTAATAGATCCTTAAAATCAATAATTTGAATTGGATCAGAGCTGTGTAATGTTGTGGTTTTCTTCTTTCCTCTTCAGCAAGAAAGCCCTAATCTACCAGTGTAGTGGGTGTGGTAGCATCAGTCTTCAGAGGCTTGGCAAGGTCACCTTCAAAGACAAGTGAGTGTCTGTTTCTATCGTATCTTCTGTCTTCCGTCTTGTGTGTTTTACCCTTTTCCTCTGTCAAATCCAAAATATTTGCATCATAGGATCTAATTTTATTAATATCTTCAATTCATGGACAAAATATATATCATGGGACACATCCTCGGTAAAGGCTAATGCCACAACATTTTATTGATAAACTAACTTTTCTTTTTTTTTTCTGGATATATCAGTAAAGCAAGCCACATCTAAGTTGTAGTAGTCTACATTCTTTTTTGATGTCTGCTAATTTTGTCTTTGTTTGTTTGCTCGTTATTTTAATAATTGGCAACAGTGAAGATCAAGAATCAATGCTGTACAATTAAGCTGAGACTAAATTTGTTACATTATCTTGATTTCAGCAACCCAAATCCTGTCTTCCAGCCAGCCACTGGACCTCCTGTTGGCAAGTCTTGTGAACATTGTGGCTCATCATTCCATGTGAGTCATACTAGGCTTGTCATTTGATTTCTTGTTCTCCATTAGTCCACATTATTATGTTGTTCTCCTGTACACAAAGTGAAGATTTTGGGGCATTCATTTAGGACATGAGGGATCCAAACATGATGACCCATATTTACTAAGGTAGTTTGAACCTAGACCATGATTTAAAGTCAGTCCACAGACACACACACACACACACAAAAGAGCCTGAAATAGATCTACCTTTGACTTGTGCAAGTCAATGCATGTTTGTTACTGGACGTCTGTTGGCGTACACAATCTGTCACACATATTTAATAATAATAATAATAAACCGTATTTGTATAGTGCATATCACAAAAATAGATTAATGTCTCTCTGCACAATGAAGGAAAAGAACTTGTAGGAATTAGAAAAATAGACATGAGAGAGAGAGAGAGAGGAGGCAAAACAAGATGAAAAGTGACAGAGTTGTGACAAACATTGTATAGTGTTAAACCTAGTCAACAGACATGTTAAAGAGATATGTTTTCAACAAACACTTAAAATCATCTACTGTGTTGGTTTGCTTGAGATACGTGGGTAATTTGTTCCATAACTCTGCTGCTGCCAGTTGAAAAGATCTTGTGCCATAAAACTGTAGGTATTGTGGGGGTGTACAACAGAAGTTTAGACTGAGAGCAAAGATTTCTTACTGGACGATATTTTGTTATGAGCTGTTGTAGATAAATAGGGCCTAGTTATACTGAAAAACTTTGCATAAACCATAGTCTAAATTTGAACCACCTTCATGAATTTGTGTCTATGTCTTCACATCCTTTAGTTTTTGTACCAGTGAATAAACTGTATCTACACCTGCACAGAGCCTCATGAGAAGGAGATATATCCATTTTACAAGATCAATATGTGCTTCAGATTAATATGAAATAACTTGAATAAAATTTTGCTGCATTTTACATATCAATCATGGTATAGAACATACTTGTGATTAATTTTGTGTATGGAAAGTTTCAGTTGTTACATAGTACCTTTGCCATTGTGGTTACACATTTGTTTTCTATTCGTGCAGGTTGGAGGTCCCATCTGGGCTGATCCTATTCATGACATAGACTTTGTGAAAAGATTGATAAAACACATTGACACCCATCCAGAGCGATTCAAGTACAAAGATCGGATGAAAGGCTTGATGACTGTGGTTAGTGAGGTGAGATGACGAAATAAACCAAGTTTTTCATAAGCTGAAGGTCTGGTGTACCAGACTAGTCTTATTGAAGAAGAGAAACATAATAAGATTCTTATATTTGAGATTTTTGGATGTGCAATGTATGGTTTAGTATTTCTGTGAGTGGCATGTCAGCAGTGGATTGTCAAAGTATTATCATCAAGAGTGTTTGAGATCTAATGTTCGCTGTCATCATAGTGTGTGACCTTTCTTTTATCATAGAATAGATTTTTAAAACTGTCATGAGAACCCTTCTTACACACCATCCATTCAGTTATGCTGGCAATTGAAGTTGTGCATTGTTGCCATGTGAAAAACATCTTGAGGTTGTTTAACATTGTGGTATGCATAGCCATTATAAAAGTCATGGTTTATGATTTTATCCATTTGAAAGGGTGAAGGTACTTGGTGTTTCCATCTTGCTTCATCATGTTACTTTAACCAGAGCTTTGATATCACAGCTGGACAAAAAAAAAGAAGAAAAAAGGATGGATGGTCATGTGACTTGATATACCTGTAATCTTCCCCATTGCCAGGAATTGTCAGACTGCCCTCTGTACTACATCACCAGCAGTCTCTGTCACGTCCTGCACTGTGAGTGTCCCTCCCAGGAAAAGGTGCGGTCGGCCATCTTGAATGCTGGTTATCGTGTCTCCATCTCACATGCCTCAGCAGAAGCCATCAAGACCGACGCCCCAGCAGGTGTCATATGGGATATATTGAGAGCTTGGGTGAGATACATTTATCACTGACTCACTACCTGTTGTCTACGTTGTTGGTCACTTTCTTGTAGCATACACCTTGCACATAGTCATGAGTGTCATGTGATCACTCTCATTTCATAAGTTGAAGTAATCAATAACCTGACCTGCATGGCAGCAACTTATCTGGCAGCAACTTATCTTGCAGCAATATTCAAGCACTTCGAAATCCATACACAATGTTGCACATTTGGGTGGTGAAACGTGATATTCCTGTCTGATCTGTCAACCAGGTCAAAGATCACCCAGTGAGTCAGAAGCGCCTGACACCTGGTAGTCCAGCCACCTCCATCCTCAGCAAGGAACCCAGCATTGATGTCAACTTCCAGTCCCACCCTGAGGCCATCCCAAAGTCCAGAAACATGATCCGCTTTCCTGAGAACCCTGAGGCTAATTGGGGACCAAGGGCCAGGGCCAAAATGATGTGAGTGATAGCCGCTATCTGACTCTAAGATGGAATTGAGGATCAGGGTCAAGAGACCTGAGGGCAAAATTTAGTCTTACACTGACCAAAAGACTTAATTAGGAGGGTATTGTGGATCCCAGACTACGTCAGAACGCAGGACTAGGACCACAGTGAAGTGTGGATGGTGTGTGGTCAGAGAGTACCTTGGGGCTGTTGATTGTAGCCATTGTCAGTAATGATAGTCGGCCAGATTCTAACTAGGGGTCAAAGGTCAGGGCCAGACTAAAAAGAGAGTTGTGACCATAATTATGCTCTATGAGCCTTCCACTGATGAGGTTCTGTCTCTAGTCTGTACTTCCTGAATATTTGATATGTTACACCATAATCCTCTTTATCATGATCATCATCATGGTTACTATTGCTGTCACCATCGTAATTGTCATTGATCATTTTTCATCAAAATCATCACTGCAAGCACTTCTATCTCTACAAGAACCAATGTATTGAATAAAAGTTTGATTTAAACCCAGCAAACAGGAATCTGTTTGAGATGAGACAGTCCATATGGGAACCCCTAATTTTCAATTTATGATGTCTTCAAAAAATACACCAGTCATGCTTGTAGCAAATTAAGCATACTCAGATATTTCAGTTATTTAACAGAGTAGATATGACATACTAAAGCTACAGTACTGCAATTCCAGTACAGTCTCTTAGCATTTTTATGTAAAGTAGAAATGGCAGCATGATAATAATGCAAGTAGTACATAATATTCTAGTTGGATCTAATTTTTCACTCTTACTATTGTATTGTTTTGTAATGGAACTGAGTTTCAACTGGAAATAACATGCCTTTGTTGTAGCACATTCTGTGTTGTATAGTTATTTCCCCATCTAAATACATAGTGATTGTCTCTTCCTCTTCCCTTGACACAAATACCACCAGGGCAGGTAATGAAACTTTGGAGGAGAAGAGGAAACGGCTACAAGGCAAAAACTCTAAAAGGAAACTCCAGAACTCTGATGAAAGTGGACAGAAATTTGTAAGTACACGTACAATGTAGGCACCTACACACATTCATCCCCATTTGATTATCTGTTCTGACTAATAACATTTTGGATGTACGTTAGAATGTATGTGTTTGCATGCCTTTCTCCTTAATGACTTCAGGCCTCATTCCTTTTTTTTTCTCTCTGTCTCTCTCTTTTTTTATATAATCTGATGTCAGATGATTTAAAAAAGTAAATTTAAAGTTACTTTTTATTAATACACTTGTATTATGACTGTATTCATGGTATAATTTGTGGTCTTATTTGTACGAATTTCACAGATAGGCCAATATTTACAAAATGAACACCTCTCAAAAATGTTGCCTCCTGTCACACAAATCCATCATGTATTGTAATCCTAGGTGGGAAAAGACTGATTTTTCCTGAAAGAGGTAATTCTCATTTCTCAAGCATTCCATCACTGTGGTTCTCAATTGCAAAGTTAATCATTCTTTGAATTGCCTTCCAAGTCCCAATTTGTGCAATACATGGTGTATACCTAATGTGAAGAAATTTGCTTGAAGACCTAACATGCTTTCTTAATCATAAAGATCAGGCTGTGTAGCTCTTATGATTTTAACCCCTGCAATGTCAACTCAGAATCATACCAAGTACAGTGTTCTCATTCTGTATGTCAACAGGCCAGAAATGATCATGAGGACACGGCTGAAGATGAGGCTAGCAAGGACCAATCTCCAAGGTGACACAGCACTGTGGGTTTGTCTACATCCACAAATCACTCACAGAGACAAAAGTTCATGCCGGGAGGTCAAAGGTCAGCATGGTTGTCATGTGTCATAGTGCTCAAGAAACTCAAAAACTCATGAACACTCGTCCCGTCACACAGTGACGCAAAGAGCAGTCCAACATCAACTTGAAACATGTGCTTGGATAGGCTGGAGTGGTTTGTAGACGGACGATGTCAGTGGCAAAACTAGTGTCGTCATAGGAGACAGACATACCAGAGAAATGTGGATGCATTCTGCATGATGTGAAGATACTAGCATGTCAATGAATCAAGATCCTAAACAATGGTAGAGCCAGAGCCACATCAAGACTGATCAAACAGGTGCTTATCCTCAAAGTCTTATGAAAAGGTTTACAGGTGGAAATTCAAGTTGTATGGAAGTCAGATATTGACTAATAAGATGTCTTGGGAGTTCTCATTGCACAGAAGCTCCCAGACCAGCAATTGACTTAAACTCATGAAAAGTGGCAAGTGTATGGATTGATAAATGAAGAATATGGTTATATTGCAAGTTTATTAATGTTATCTTTTATTATTTTTTCAAACAAAATACAATGTGTAATTTTGTGAGCACTTTGCAATATCTTACAATTTGTTTATTTTGGTAATTTGAGTGTGAAGTGGCTTTGGATCGGTTATCATGGAGCAAATAATATTCATAATGAATAATTGTAAAATATAATAATGATAATATTGTATTTTATTTTTTTATTTCTTAAAGTTTATAAATTTTCAAACTTTTATGTTTTTCCTTATTTTGTATTTGCATTTCTTGTTTTCAAAGTTTCATTCTTACTTTCTGAAAGGAGAATCAGATCAGCTGTGTAGGAAAACTGTAATTACACAGATAATGGAAATAGTTTCTATTTTTGATTATAGAGGTGAAGATTGCTTAGAAGAGCCATGTGATCTTCTTCCTCTTGTGCCCTGTCCATTTCAGAGTATACATCAGTCTGGAAACAAACTAACCATGAAGGGTCCTTGGGGGCCCAGTGAACTTACCCTAGCAGTGAAGGATTTGATTCAAAGGATGGAGTACCACAGAACATATGGAATAATTAACCCTTGATCCATGATCCCCTGTGTCTGTGTGAGATATATTACACAGGAAAGGTAGTTACTGTAAAAGAGGAAATTTCACGGTGTTGGAAGTTTTTGTGAATTTCGCGCAACCAGAAGCTAGTGCGAAAATAAACGTACTTGAATATTTTTGCATGCCGTATGTTCCAGCGTCCGGATTCTGCGGAATAAAATCACACAATCTTTATTTTACCAAACTGAGCATGAAAAATTTCTCATGGGAAAATAGCCACTTTTACAATACCATGTATACAGTACACAGGGACTTGTGTATGTGAACACTTCCACTGGATTTACTCTTCCTAAGTTTCATTTGCGTAGTTGATTGTTTATGATTTTTGCATACTGCTTTAACAATCTTCCTTATGGCTAGGAGGCTGCATTGTACCATTATCTAACAAATCTGTCATCTTAAATTGGTCAGTCAATCACTCAGCCTAGATACAGTCTGATGTAGATCTCCCCAGATTTCCAAAAAAAAAAGTGTGATACAAACTCTTGGTATGACATCTTATTGCTTCAAAGTTCAAAGTTTCACCATACACTCATTTGGTTGTTTGTTCGTTTTTGTGTGTGTATGTTTACTGAAGTCATTGCTTGATGTACCAAATTTTGATGTAGTCAATTAGTCTGAATTACTTTATATTAAAGCAAAAGGGAGGAACTTGGTGTTGGGAATGGTTTGTCATTGTAAATGTCAAATTACATTACAGGTACTCGTGTGGAGAAATTGATCGACCATCAAGATCTTCAGCATTAGTCAAGGCGCTAATTCCTGTAAGAAGCTTAATTAAGGAGTTTGTTCAACCCACCCCGCAGAAAAGGTTTGACCAGACAAGGTGGTAGATGGGACCTCTATGAACATCCCCAGGTAGTATGTGGTTCCAAATTGTGGTGTCAGTAGAATTTTACTGGCCATTTTTCATCATGATTTGTTGGAACAAACGTAAAAGAGTCTGCGCACGCCAAGACTATTACACGCACCACTAGCACTGCTACAGGCGCCAGTGCCAGTGCTGCGTGTAGTAGTCTTAGCGCGCATATACTTTTTCTTCGATAAACAAGGGTTTTGCCTGCAAACTAACTTTTCACGCCAAGCTGGGTTCGGTGTAGTGTAGTTTCTAGCCGTTTTTATTTCGTCTTTATTTCAAGAGTTCAAGCAAGCCGAGTGAGAGCACATGCCTGGTGATTGTGGCGACCGAATCGCAATCACTGGGTGTGTGCTCTCACTCCACTTAGCGCAATATATACAGCGGGCTTCTGCATAATACACAAGCTGCAACTCAGAGAAATAAAGACGAAAAAACGGCTAGAAATTAAGACTAGGGTCGGTAAACGCTTGTCGCTATTTGGGGCACTGAAAACGACAAACTCACACAGTTTTTGCATTTATTTCATGAAGAATTCATCAAAACTGCATAAAACTATATATGTGCATGTTGCTAGAGATGTCATTCATACAGTGGGATTCATTGTAAGTTATAATATTGTGCATGGTTACCATGGTATCCGGATGCCTAAAGGTGACTTGTAACCCCCAAAATGCCTCCTGCTGCTGCAAACATTGTTTTTTTTTTAATATCTTCTAGATGCAATAAAAAAACACACACACACTTTTTTATTGATTTTTATTTAAAAAGTTTTCCCTGTTGCCATGGCAACCAGTATTATCCAATCAGAATTTAGTTGTCAATAACTCAAAAACTAAAGCCCATAATTTCAAAAAGCTCAATAAGCATGTCCTTCCTTCTGCATAAAGTGTACAACATATATGTGAAGAATATTTTGAAGCATTCTCAAGTTACAGCAAAATTTGTAAGCAAAGGCATAATAAACGGCCATTGAAAGAAAAATATCATTTTCGAATAGTAAAATGCATGAAAAAGTTGCATCCGTCGTACTTTCAACACAAATTTGACTTCAAAGCATAGGCAAATGTATATAGTTTTTAATAATGTATGGACACAAATTTCCCTTAAAAATAAGATGAATACAGAAAGCAAAACCAATATTCTATAGTAGCTCTTTCGAGTATTCACAGAGCGATGGTTATTCAAAACAATCCTGGAAAAGAGCAGAGGAAAGCAATTGATTGTTTATGTTCTTAAAGGAAGTTTATTCAAGATTACCGATAAATTCCTTTCTAAAGAAGGAATATACACGTGCGCTGGATTATCCATCAAAGAATTAAGCGTACTTTTGTGTTCGTTAGCTATTGTAAAAAAAAAAAAAATATATATATATATATATATATATATATAGAATAAAATGAAATATCATGATATGTAAATGTTATTCAAAACGTGCAGTAATGAATTAATGCTGAGGAGAGAATGAGGGAAAAATCTTGGGCGTCTTTTCCCTTTTTATCCAGACTAATTTTTACAGTGTAGAGCTCATCTTCAATGAGTGATGTGCACGAAAGGCAAAAGAAAAATCCTGTCTAAATTCCAGATATTTTTGGGAGTTACCAATTACCTGTAGGCATCCGGTTACCATGGTAACCATGCACAATATTATACCTTACAATGTATCCCATTGTATTGCTGACATCTCTAGAAACATCCACATATATAGTTTTAAGGCGTTTCGATGAATCCTTCGTGAAATAAATGCAAAAACTGTGATAATTTTGTCATTTTCAGTGCCCCAATAGCGACAAGCGTTACCGACTCTAGTCTTAATTTCTAGCTGCTTTTATTTCGCCTTTATTTCTCTGAGTTACAGCTTGTGTATTGTGCAGTCGCCCGCTGTATTGTGCTAAGCCGAGTGAGGGTGCATGCTCAATGATTGCCACAAAAAAACGGTTCGGGCGTCACAATCGCTGGGTATGCACTCTCACTTGGCTTGCTTCAACTCGGAGAAATAAAGACGAAATAAAAACGTCTAGAAACTACACTACACCGACCCCAGCTTAGCGTGAAAAGTTAGTTTGCAGGCAAAAACCGATGTTTGTCGCGGAAAAAGTCTTTGTACACCAAGACTATAACACACACCACTGGCATTGGCTCCTGTAGCAGTGCTAAGTGGTACGTGTAGTTTCTAGTCTTAGTGTGCGCAGACGCTTCCTCGAAGAATATGGTCATGTCGCAACTAAAATGGGCTGTAAAATTTCATTGATACCACAATTTGATATCACATACTACCTAGGGGTGTTCCAGAGGGTCCAACCAACCACCCCATGCAGTCAAACCTTTTCTGCGGGGTGGGTTGAACGAAGTCATTTTTTCTGGGTCGCTGCGCCTGGACTATAGCCATTGTGTATGTACATCGTATAAAAATGTGTGTGGGGGGGGGGGGTGAAAGTATCAAATACCGTGAAACAATGTACATTAGTTGCTGACAGCTTTCAAGTTCAGTAGACCCATAAGAAAGATATAGCTGTATTTCCTTTGTACAAACCAACTCGAAAGCAGTATGTCAATATGTAGCTTCATATTACAAAGTGAGAAGTTAGCTATGCATAGTTGGGACAACAAAACCTTGTAGAAATTATCTAAAAATGTCAAATAATCAGGGATTGAAAAAACGACCAAAAAAAAAAAAAAGACAGAAAAAATGCCGGTCAGTGCACTATGTTGTACATGTATGTACATGCAGAACAAATGGGAATGCCTTCCTTTAGATATGCCATATGTGATGACTTCATTTGAGGGTAAGATGGTTAAGATTTGGACAGATCATTTAATTATTTGACAATTTTTTAAAGCAATTTCCACCAAAGTTTGAAATGCAGTCTTGTTATCCCAGTGATGTATGGCTACACTGGACATGTGTGATGTACAGTATGTACATGTGTTGAGAGGGAGGGAGAGAAATCAAGAGACAGCAAGAGTGGAAAGACTAGCAAAGAAATGTCAGATTAAAGGGATGGTACAGTATTGGTGGAGATGAGAATTGGGCTTTTAACTTTTTGCGAGATACATGTACCAAGAAAACACTTCTGATATAGTATAGAGCATACCATTCTAAGAGGAATTCAAAGTTTATTTGACGAAAAATGGGGTTTGGAATGACTGAAACGTCCAAAAACAAAGTGAAACAAAGCAATTGTGATAAAGTGTGGGTCCCACACTTTATTAGAATCACTCTTTTTTGTATATCTCAGCCATTTCAAAACCAATTTTCATCAGATAAACATTGAATTCCTCATAGAATTACATGCTCTTTCGTATTTCATGAGTGGTTTCTCATTATCTCACCAAAAAATGTTCGAAACCTGAAATTAGGTCTCAACCAAAACTGTAGCATCCCTTTAAACTGCTTTACACACTATATCACCAGAGCAAAAGTTTCCACAAAGCCTTGCAGTTTCCCATTCAAACTTGGCCACATTCATGATACAGTACCATAGTCAACCATTTCACACAATATATTTACTGTATGAATAAGACCATTGAAAACCCTCCATCAAAACTTTCAGGGAACACATACGCAGTCATTCAATCCCTCACTCGGTCTTCCCTACAGTAGACAATCACAACTTTCTCATCAATAGCTTTTTTTTTACACCACTCACCAGCTTACAAAATAGCTAAGGAAAGCAAATTAAACATCATCAATCACTGAATGTTACATTCTGATTGGCTAACAGCCACTTTCATTCACAGCACTCACAGGTAGTCAGCATTCAAGTCTGTGGATCAAGACCCCAGTCACTCAACAGTAATGCAGAACACAGAAAGTCATCTAGTACATTCCTTTCTCTCCATTAATGCACTGTACTGCAGTATTCTGTAGGAATTGTAATTGGGACAATCTCTTTGTACAGACCTCCAAACCTTTCTGACTGGAAAGCAGCGATGATTTGGCTAAGAGTAAGAAAGAGCAGTTCCAATAGGAATGTGTAGTAAAAATATCAAGAAAAATTAACAAGAAAAATAGGAAACTCCTACAGAAACAAGAGCTAGGAATTGTAAAAATTCAGATTCTTTCCTCCAAAATGGTTGGGATGTCCGGGGATGGCGGTACAATATGTACATGTATTTGTGTAATGAAAAACAAAAATTGGATTTTACTGCAGTGTGTACATTTGAGACACAGAAAAAAAAAAAGAAAAAAAAAAACTTTGGACCAACATGCATTTTTATGTTCAATATACAGAACACAACACAAATGAAACACACACAAACATAATGGCGTAGTGACTGAGGAGATAGTTCACAACTATCTCACATACCCAATCATCAGAACACCACTTACAACATTTAGAGAGGACAGAAAGAAATACATTTGAAACATTTTTTTTTTTCTTTTTGCATTTGTGTACTGTATTTCCACATTCATATGCTCCTCATGAAAAATCTGCAATGGGGTATCAGACAAGGCATATCTGGGATGGCTGCTTGTGATGTGGCGAGGTCAGACTCACAACAGCGTTGGTGACCACTGCTTCAGTGATACAATCCAGTCAATTATGTATAGATCAATGTGTGGTGATTAAGAAGTAGAGAGTTCAGTCTGGTTGTGGAAATTGGTGTCTGGCTGCACTGGGTGTGGTCTATGGGTGCAGCATGCGGTCCTTCCACTTCTGCAGGGGGCCGTGGTCAGGGTGGTACTGGACACTCACTCCATCGTTGGTCAGTTTGCCCTCACTGCGCAGCTCTTCGTACCGCTCTCTCTTCCACTTGGTGAAGCCATGCTTGTTGGAGATGAAGATCTGAGTAAGGGAGACAACACAGAGGAACATCACAGTCAGTCTTCATTGCAAAATTGTACCTGACACACACATAAAATTGAAATCTAATACCTCCAGTGGAAGTACCATACAGGGGAATCCTGTTATAGCGAGATCGTCGGTTCCGGGTGATTTTTCTCGTTATATCCAGATTCTCGTATCCGAACGATTGTGGAAAATACACTTTATATAAACATGGTCTGTTAAAATTGGGTTGCATGCATCGAATAATATGATGACTTCATTTTGATAAACAGAAAAACAGGAAATGCGACTCAAAAATGCGAGAGCATTCTCGCAATAATTACAATCATCTTTTTTTTTTCCCCTCGAAACTTAATTGTTATCAAATGTTTCAGATTTGATATTGTATAATCATGTCGTAAATGGGTCCTGCTTTTTATTATCCGCATGCTAATCATTCTGCACATCTGAGAAAAGAGAGATGAAGGAAAATTTATGCAACAATACTAGTAAGTAAGGTCATCACGCTATCAACACTGCGTTTAGTGTAACTCACTGGATGAAAGCTATGACTAAAGTCCGAATTTATCTTTCATTCTATGACAAATTATTGATATAAATCACGTGTATTATGGTGAAAGTTTACATCACAAATTATACTCTCATTTTTTATTTCCTTCAAGGACACCGTGCCCAACATCTCTCGCTATTAATAAAAAGTGCGATGCGCGAATCGTGTGATGACTTTTACTGCCAGAGCACCATGTGCTGCCAGCTTGTTGCGAAGCACGAGGTTGAATGTGTGCTTTGCGTGAATGTTTCACCCGACGAGATTGACGGGTGCATACCGTTTACGAAAACAAAAACCAGTACCCGGTAACTGGTGAACTGAAGTAGTATTTCGATTAGCTAGAGTTGAGGTAATTCAAATTTTAGCTTACGACCTCATCATACTTTGAATTTGACATCTAATTCAATTTCTCTCATAATCAAAGACACGTAAATGGGGTATCTAACTGAGCGGCTAATATTTGCGAAAATAGGGAATAGCAGATTTTAAATTCCGTGAGGTTTCGGTAACAGTTGCAATCAAACTCATAAACAGTTTTCATTTTTGCAACCAGTTTTTCTTATCGCAAAGAAATTCTGAACATGTTCAAAATTTCTCCCGAAACTTTACAATTCACTATGTTCGTAAACATTTCCCGCTCACAATTAGATACAAATGTACTCCCTTTACGCATCTTTGGAAAGGTTAAAGGGATGGCACAGTATTGGCGGAGATGAGTATTGGGCTTTTAACTTTTTGCGAGATACCAAGAAAACACTTATGATATAGTACAGAGAATACCATTTTATGAGGAATTCAACGTTTCTTTGATGAAAATCGGAATTGGAATGACTGAAGCATCCAAAAACACAAAGTAAAACAAAGCAATCGTAATAAATTGTGGGTCCCACACTTAATTAGAATCGCTCTTTTTGGATATCTCAGCCATTTCAAAACCAATTTTCATCAAATAAACACTGCATTCCTCATAGAATTATAAGCTCTTTCATATTTCATAAGAGGTTTCTCATTATCTCACCAAATACATGTAATGTTATAAACCTGAAATTCGGTCTCGACCAATACTATACGATCCCTTTAACTTACCATATCGGATACAAAAATACATGTGCACCATTTAAGAACGCTAATTCGAATTGCAGCATTTGGTGACAACATTTAGGTATATTCTTTAGCGAAAGCTACAGCTTCTAAATATTCTGATGCCATTCCATCATGGCCCTCAGAAAGAGACTTTATGAACTTGCAGCACTTCACCTTGATTGCATTCTGTTTGGAACTGGCAGATCTTAGTCTCTGCTTGCATGCAACAATAATTCAGACAATTCACGGAGAATTGACCTTTCCTGGTTTTAAAATAGTGCATGATTTTTCCCGTCGTTTCATCCGGTTGAAAAAAAAAGAAAAAAAGTTGTTGTTATCACCGCACAAATTCGTCTTTGTTTTTCTTTATTTTTAGGAACAAAAATTATCTCACAATAACTGGAACTCCGAATCCCCAAAGGCTAACATGCAAATTTATTAGGAACCGGATGATTTATCTCGTTATAAGCCGAGTCTCGTTGTATCCGATCTCGTTATAACGGGAGTCCCCTGTATCAAGTCAGGCTGATACTGACAGAGATCTTCATTGTACAATGTGTACTATCAATTTACTTACCAGTCTACTGTTTTCTTATTACAGACACACTACTCAAATAACATATCACATGACATTTTACAAAGCAGTTTCTTGTCAAATCTCATCTTGTTACGAGTTCTCTCTGTATCTAAAAATCAATTTCCTCAAGAAGTTTTCCACAGTAAAGATGCACTATACAGTCAACCTCGCCTACATCGACTTCGCACAAGTAGAATTAATGGTTACAGTATGTCAAAGAAAACATCTCACCAGGATGGATATGACTGTATAAGCTGTTATTTTCGCGAGGGTTTAATTTTCGCAAGGGTTTAATTTTCGCAAATTTCGCGAATTGCACTTGGATCGCGAATTTAATAACACGCGAAATTGTCTCCATGCACTTTTGTTAATAGAGAATTAACGTAAGTATCGGTGTCGATTCCCGAAAACATCTCGCAAAAATGTCTATGACCTCGTAATTCCCCAAAAATATCTGTATGCGAAAATAACGGCGTATACAGTAATAACTGTATAAACATGTGTTACTTCTATCATGGATGTTGAAATTCATAAAAGTCCAAGTGTAAGCCAAATGATTTTCTCTGGTTCCTTTGGAGTTGACTTAGTGTGCGACGTTGACTTTATATCCATTTGGTCAGGTACTGAGTGTAAGTTGCATGCAATGCCTCACCTTCTGACGTCCAGGGAACTTGAACTTGGCTCTCCTGAGAGCCTCCACGGCTGCTGCCTTGTTGCCATCCTTGGTCCTCAGGGACATGATGGTCTGGCCGATGTTCACCCTGGCAACAGTCCCTTGTGGCTTGCCAAACGCTCCACGCATCCCAGTCTGGAGCCTGTAACAATCAGAAGAAATGTATCCACAGTTAGCAATAGTAAATTTTACTTTGAGAAGAAATTTACCTCTTACCTGAAATGATTGCTTCATCGGTCTTAGAGAAATTCATCGAAAATATTGAAGTGATTGAGAATGCTCTTTCAAACAAAGAAAACCTATTAAACAGACAAGCTCAAACCTTGCAAAGAAATCTTGGCAAAATAATCTAGGGAGTTACATAGAGTAACCTTTTTCTACAACAGGCTATGACAGAGAGTTGAAGAGAGAAAGTAGAATCTCACCTATCAGCTCCAGCACACGACAACATTTTGTTGATTCGGATGACATGGAATGGGTGGAGTCGTATCCTGATGTGGAAGGAATCCTTGCCAACATGCTTCACCATGTACTTGTTGGCGCAGATTCGTCCTGCCTCCAAAGCCTCAGATGACAGCTGCTCAAACTCGTCTGACAC
Source organism: Diadema setosum (assembly GCF_964275005.1). Classification (NCBI taxonomy): domain Eukaryota; kingdom Metazoa; phylum Echinodermata; class Echinoidea; order Diadematoida; family Diadematidae; genus Diadema; species Diadema setosum. The sequence continues at coordinate 40,296,927 of NC_092692.1, read as the reverse complement.
CAGGTGGATACACAAGGGGAACTCGTCCACATGAGCCTTCTTGCGACCAAGATCGTAGATTCGGATCTTGGGGTCTGTGGTGATTTAAAAAAGTGGGGATTAGGCGAGTTACGAAATGAAACCTCTCTTTAAGAGTTCTTCACCATAATTGCACATCAAGACAAAATAAGCAGAAATGTCTGCTTGTCAGGATGTAACCTTGGCACATACTCCTTCTTATGAAGTATGGTACTTGGGTATCATTTTTCCTTGTTTTGTACACACCTCTACACTTTCATGTTAAAAAGAAATTGCAGTCCACCTGTAAGTCAGTCTTGCAAGAAAAAGTAACATTTTATGAGTACAACAATGAAAAACTTGATTAAAATTTCATACAAATTCGGGTAGTTATGAAATTATGAAGGTTTGCTATGTTTAGCAGAACAGCTTTTGTACAGTTCATATGAATATGCAAATGAGTAAGCTGATGATGTCATCACCTCCCAATTTTCCATTGAACATGTACAAAAAGAAAAAAAAAACGGATGAAAATTCTGTCTCTGCTATCAGTGTAAAACATGATAATGGTCACGTCATAATGTACATGCCTGAACTGTACAAGGAAAGATGTGGGTACTCCTAACTACTACCAATAACAAAGTACTCCAGAACTCCACATAAAGAAGGTGATGGAATGGTAATGTACCCCAGCATGATCTGTGGACTTACCAGGGACACCACGGCAGAACCTTGACTTGGGATATGGTTTGTTCTTGCAGTAGCGGTAGCTGAAAATGTCAAAAAGAAAACATTCTCGGACATCAGGAAAATTCATAAATTGAAACTGCAACGAGTTTTAACACTTTATGTGGCACATTTTAAGAATCTTATTGAGCCAATGTAGAAATGGGGGCACTACAGCAGTTCCGCACAAGGTGCCTGAATCTTAGTTTTACAGCATAAAATCTGATCGGTAGCTTCTAGGGGCAATACGCAAAAACCTTTGTTCCTTCTCTGAGCTTGACGTCACTTAAAATCCTAAACACAGTGAAATTTCATGTAAAAATCAACAACACATGTTCTAACACAATTCTCATGGCAGTGCGATCATTGGACCCGACTGTAGTTATCCCATCATAGCAATCACAGTGAGTTCTGATCTATGGTATCTTTCAAGCGACATACTCGACATACTTTTTCCCTTTCCATCTGCTCGTACCAAATCTTGCAGTATTGGTTGTTTACAAAGCGGTTGATTGAGGTTTGTTGTTGTTCTGTGTGGCATGAGTGTGTGTTTGAACGAAATAAGGAAAACATAATCTTATATCGATCTCAGAAAATAGTAAATTACGGCCTTTGGTAGACTAGAATGAAGTAGAAATTACAGAGAAAGAGAGGGAGATACAGGGGAGAGAAGAGAGACAAAGAGGAGAGAACAGATAGGGGAAACAGATAAAGAGAAAGAACAGGGAAAGGGGGAAAATACATGAATACATAAGTATCACACTGAAAAGACAAAAATAAAAAATAACTGATTTTTAAGATAGAAAGTAGCCTTAGAATGAAAAGGAAAAGAACGTAGGAAGGAAAGAGAGAAGAGACAAATGGGGATGGGTTGAAAAGAAAGGAGAAAAGAAAAAACAGATAGAATGAAAAGGAAAGGAAGAGAGAAAGAGTTTAATAGATTATAATCTGAAGAAAGAAGAGATAAATGGTGAAGGGAAAAAAGAGCATTGTACTGAAAGAAGATACTTATTGGCATTGTCATTGTCGGTGATAGAAGGAAAAAATGTAATGGAGAGGAAAGAAAGTAAATGTAGATAAAAGTAAAAATGAAGAAAAAAGAAGAAAATAATATTGAAAAGGAAATAAAGACAAGTAGATTTCTAGTCAGTTGGGAGAAAAGAAAAATGAAAGTCTAATATAGGAAGGAAAGAGAAAGATATCCTTTATACTTGGAAAATAAGAGAAAGGACATAAGAGAGATATGAGAATGAATGCACGCACACACACACACACACACACACACACACACACACACACACAAATAAACATCACATTAGGCCTCAACGACAAACCTCAAAGCCCAACCACTCTGGGGGTGTATGCTAAATACACTCGTGTACTAATAGAACATCTTCTACCACAACGTCTACAGCAAGACTTAGTACAACTTTCGTACAAGGTACAACTTTGTTGTACAAGCCGACAGAAAACGAAACATACGGATACCATGGTATGATAGACAAACTCGCTGTGAATGTGATCAATTCGAGATCGCTACAGTCAGATCCATCCTGCACTGTATCCCACATGTGTAGTTTACCATTGTCAGTGTCGCTGACATGAACATTCATCATTTTGGGGATGTTTAGGTGACGATAAGCCCAGCGGAGGGACAGGATAAGGTTTTCACTTATTTCTTGGGGTTGAAGATTGAATTTTATGACATAAAACTGGAATTCAGGCATGCGGTGCAAACTGCATGCTGCACTGTAAATTTAGTTTGACATGTGACAGTTGCTAGTTGTTCTAGTCTGCGAGTTCAGATCTGACGTCAATTACCATTAAGTTGCCAGACATTCACATTGCATGTAACGCGCGCCGCAATTGAAGATCAGCTTGGCCGACAGATTTTCATCACTCCCAAAATGCATTCGTAATTCACCTTCTTCCTCCGTCAAAACACAAATAATTGTAATCAAAATATATTTTACCATATCTGTAACAGGTGATAAAACCATTTTTAATGCAAGGATGTTTTTTATTTAGAATGGATTTCAGGTGGCAGATTAATACAGGTTTTCAAACACGGAGATGGACAATGCATCCTACATTGAACTGTGTGTATAACAGTAACACACATGCTAATAAAATAATATGTGGCAGGCTATCTGGGCGGCGAACTAATTCAGTGCCTATCGTTAATTCGCCAACCTGGAAGTGCATGGGCCATAGATAGGAATTACACACAAGTGACGGCTAGAGTTCTAACTAGGCCTAACGTTAGGCCTAATATAGTAGGCACCTATACGATAATTGATGTTAGATCAGGTATTTAAACTCTATCTTTCCCATAATCTAGACTCTAGTGCCAAAATGGGCTTACGGGATGTTACACGGGTAGATTCTAATGTTGAAATCTACCACCAAATTATGCTCCATTGACCTGCAATCTGATTGATCCAACCAACGACATGATCCACGTGCACTGCCAACTAACGGGACACTCAACAGCAACACACAGTATCATTCTCTGAGTGACAGTGACAATGCTCTCCACAAGCATCTCCTTACACAATCAATGGTAACATGATGGCCAACATGATTACAATTCACTCTTGAAGTTGTCCCAGTCATGCAAATGCCTGCACCTGTCGACAGAATTAAACAAGTGCCTCCGCTGGGCATAGAATATACGCACGACACGTACGCATACGATGAGGGGCGAGTGAATTTCGAACGGCCATTCGTGTACATGTTGTATCTGCATGGCATGCACTTAAAAAGTGTTTATTGCCAAATTATTTACGGCCAAACGTGCATTGAAACGACATCGTAGAGAATATGATACATGTGATAATGTATTCTGTTACCCTTTCCCTAACTCTAACCCAGGCCTTACGACCAAAGGCGGGAAGGCATACTATGATTTGCACCTTGATGCTAACGTTAGACAAGAGTTTTACTACATAACGAAGTCCGCATATCTGCTATGCGCGGAGTACACGTACCATCTTGCCGGCCGTCGCCCCATTTTCGGTTTCTGTAACAGAGAAAAAAACACAATTTTCAAAATAAAAATCACGTAAATTCAATAAATGGCTTTTAAATCATTCATAATCGGGGCAAACATTTTCGATGAACAACGTTTACAAGTGATGCAAATGGATTTCTCTGGGCTATTCGTAGCATAGGAGTACCTCGAATGAGACGGCTCACGAAAAAGGCTGATTTCGGGAGGTGATTCGTCAAGTAGAGATTGGTAATTCGAATATTCTTGTGATAAATTCAGTCATATATTTCTAAACGAAATATATATTCGTCAAAAGAAAAGATATTTATGATATATATAAAATAAAATATTACTGAAAACAATCATCAAAAGAAAACTGAATCAGTAGTGAAAATATATGATTGGCAGCTTTGCCATGGAGTACTAGCTACTTGTTTTATTGTTCTATGGTAGAGTAAAATAGAAAAGGAACTACTAAGGTGGGCACGTTCTGCACGGTGGGGCCAAGAAATTCACTTCAATAATTTAGCGTTATAAACTATGTGTCGCAAAACTTTATACATTTTCTTCTTTTTGTCCTCCGGTTTCCAATAAGAATTAAAGGCAAGAACTTGTCTTTAACAGGCACTTTAACAAACATACTATACATTAGATTGGCATGCTTTCAGTTTTATTTAGGTCTGTAGCAGCAGATCAAACTGAACAAAAATGATTGGCAACATTTGATAGAGAGTGTCCTTATTTTTTTAGATGTGTTATGATAAACTTTGAGATTTTAATATTTAACACAATTCATATTTTCTTGCAAAATGGAATGTACATCGGGTACATAGCATTTTTTGCAGATCTGACCGTTGTTTTGCATGCGATTTTAATTCTTAATACACTGCATGTCACGCATTAAAGATGGCCCTTCCCTTTTGCATTCCTTCCCAAATAGCACAGAACATGAGATATTCCACCATAATGACAAGACTATTGTAAATCTATAACATTTCTGTGATATTTGAAGGTTGTTAGCCGTTAAAATTCAAATAATGCACCAAACGCTCACCCTAACGTATTCTGTGTACTATAGGCACAACTGCATACATCAATCCTCCTGTGGTTGTAATATGATACTTACACTTCGAACAACAGATACGCATGTTAAAGCTGTCAGAAAAGAAGAATTCACTAGCTTCTGTTACTTTGTTATCAATGGCAAATAACAACACACCACTTCATGAACTACATGTACAACTAAGTGCATCACACAGGTGTGTAAAACTAGACTAGTACTTAGATTTGTAATTTTTGCGAAGTTCGCAAAAATTATTCAAATCTTATAGGTCAATTTAACTATACAAATAAAGACCGTCTTGAGTTCAAAATTTACAGGAGGTTTCCAAATAGTGTTTTCTTCAATACCTAAGTGTTCTCACCAATTTTTCAAAAATTTGCATGCAAAAGGAATTGGCTGTCTTTAAATGAGGTTGACGCGTCAATGAATGATTTGCCAACTGATGTTAAATCTGCCCCCATCTGTTTTCAAGCAAAAACTTAAAAAAAAAAATCCCCTTGCATCTATGTTGATTGCAATGATAATCATTTTACCTTTATAATGGTCAACTATGCATTATATAGGCCTATAGGCTATAATATTGACCTACCTACAAAATGCCTTGGGTCTGATCCAAAAACAGAGTTCACTGTGGCCAGATTTTCATATTGACACTTGCATTTCATGTTATATAGGCCTATCATATATAAAAGCTGAGAATCTGCAGTTTCCAGAAAATATAATTGACATCATATTTTCCATAAAAACAAACAAACGGTAAAACAGGAAAAGCGCCCTCTGTGCGCAGACGGAATCTATTTTCAAATGATTTGCACAAAAACTACATAGGGGAAATATCAAGTATTATCACGGATTATGCATACCCTTCCTATGAGCGATTCATATCTAACATTCACTTCTTTTTTCTTCTTTTTTTTGGTCAAAATATCATTCTTTTTTAAACATGTCAGTACTTTGACACGAAATTATCATTTCAGTTTGTGTGTGTTTTTTCTATGTGATAGACTCGAGTTTAGTCACTCACATTCCATAATGTATCAATTAATTAGCGTGTCTCTATATCTTTGACACTAATAAAATAATTCTCTATTCATAAGAAAATTATAGGCTAATGCTTGACATAAATTCCGTCCCTATATTTTAACAGGTGCGACGGAACGGAATGTGTAGGCCTAACGGCCTATAATGCAGGCGTGACGGGACGAAATTTGAAAATCAATTTAAGACTGTTTGGCACACTTATGAAAAGAGTAACTATTATTGTACGGTGGTCAAGGGGTATTTATGGATCCTTCATCTTCCTTTCAGTTCTGAACTTGGTTTAACCATAGTGTATGAAACTGCCTTGACTGCTAATAGAATAAAGATAGCTAGCTGACTAATGTATAGGTCCCCTCCCCCATTTCATCAGATTTGCATTTCATTTAACGATGCGATCATTCAAGTTCGAGAGAATTTGAATGATCATTGAGATTAACATTCAAAAGGCTAACTAGTTCATTCAATTTTTATTTCATCAGCAATCTTTTTCATGTTTTTCTCACATGAACATGTAAAAAGCACGTTCAAATTTAAATTACACGGGAAACGCGTTCAAATTTTGCGTCAGCCCCACCCGCACGCGGGGATGTACGTTTTGTTTAAGGAATTCAAATTCGGGAAAAGGCAAATATTTGCAGCATTTGGCCAGTCTTTTTCGTCACTGCTTATGTTCTTTGTAGCTACTTATCTGTTTAAACAAATGATGCAAACTTACTGTATTTTAAAATGGGACCTTTGACCATTCCTCGACAAATCGTCATCTGAAGCAACTTTCATACGCATATGCATGCATCATTACTAATGCACGACTTTGGCGGTACGTTGCTCGGGAACAGATTCCATTAAAAAAATTGTACTGAATAGGCAGAACTTTATAGCTGAAACATTGTTTTGACAACAATCAAGAGTATAACGTATAAAATTGTCGATATTACTCTTTGAAAAAAAAAAACAGTTCTATACCCCTGTATCGAGTAACGTTTATCCGAGAAAGGTAACAAAAAGCAACCAAGGCTGGGGTCCAATAGTGTAACTGGACTATATTAAAAGACATTAATAATGTCCGTGTGTATACAAACAAACACAAGGTGTGTAATGAATCATCAAAAGTGCGTTCATTATATGTGTCATATTTTATAATTACGTCTCATATTATATAATTATGTCTCATATTATATAATTACGCTACATTACGCTATACATTATTGAATAATTACGCTACATCAGCTCACTGAAATTCTGTTTTGTGCTGTCCATGACTATCCCGCTATACTGTACTCCAGGGTTGTTGTCATGTTAACCCTAACTAGGCCGGGCTATTTAGGAAGATCATAGAGCCGGGGGGGGGCCTCCCAGGCCCCCCCTCCAGATCTCGGCCGTCGACCGCGCGATCGCGACGAAAATTGGCACACACATTGCCTATGATGTAATCTAAAGTACCATGAAGTTAAATTTAAAAAAAAATAATCATTTATGCTAAATTATGCTAATTTATGCATGACGATGCATGAAATCAGACAATTTGGTATAAATCACTAAATAAAGCTCAAAATGGGCACATTTTTTGTGTAAATATTCTTTTTAGTGTCCTGAGCAAATATAAGAGAAAAAAATTGTGCCATCAGAAAAAAATTCTTAAGTATTTTATTGTTTTTTGAATTTCTTATGTATTTCTTTGTTTTTTCGACTTTATGTTTTTCATTGTTTTTTCGATGAAACTTGTTTGCGACATTGTTCCGAACAAGAAAATATATTAATAATTGATTTTAATCAATAAAACCCCCAAATAATCATGCTTTTGTGAAATTTGCCTGTAAGCACAGTTTGCATTGAAATTGTACACAAATTCACGTTTTTGAGCAATTTTTGGTCTGACATGCACATACATATTTATGCGCAACTTCGAAACCGCGCGCCCGGGCATCGCAAATTTGGTGTCAAAAGATGCGGGAGACTTGAAAGAAAAAAGTCATGAAACGCCGTGGCGATAGCTTTTCGCGTTAGCGATACATCGCGCGGAACGTCGAGGGGGGGGCCTCGGAGGCCCCCCCCCCCCCCCGGCCTAGTTAGGGTTAAACCAGACTTTAAGAGCCCAGCTGTTTGCGCCCTCAAATTCTATCACTGTGTTATGTATATTTTTCCTTCTTTAAAGATAGCTGGGACGAGGAATCAGCTGGTATTTCACATTCTCATTGCACTGCAACTGGTTATTGAATGTCTTTTTTTTTTCTGGATTTGCAGGTGCATGTGTTCCCTTCTTAATACACGCAATGTACACATTTCTAATACTGTCTAAACGGTATCATTGTTATTGTACATTAAGTCATATTGTATTGCCAGAACGACAATGCTTCATCCGCTTACAGCATGTGGCTTTTCTGACCCCTAACCTGCACTAGAGAAGAATTTGCTATATAACTGTATAATTGTACTTTTTTATTTTGTTTTTCTCTTATGTTCCGATCATTGTTGTACCCGTGCTCCCCTTCTCAATCTTAAGCTCGTTTTTAACTGGGACCTGCGCTTAACAAGCTCGCTTTTAAGTAGGTTCCTTCATATTTCTTTAGCATTCATTCACAGATTCCAAACTTAACAGATCGACCACTATTATGTTTTATATATTTTCAATATTCTATGTATGTCATGTATTTCATTTAATTTTGTTATATTTGATGTAATTTTTCATCGAGAAATATGAAAATAAATTGAAATTGAAATATTATTTGTATCATTAATCGGGCTTTTAGGACTGGTGAATAAAGACCTTATTTTGTCTTATACTGCGTATTTCTATTATCCAAAAGATGGCATGGCTATCAAAGAGTCCTAATATGCTTTAATTCTTACAGTGCATTGAACCTATACGTGTATATTTTGACATAACACTCACAATTTGCAGTGCATATACTTGTTAGCTCGTGAAACCCGAAAGTGGGCCGCCACTTTTGAAAACGTGGCGCCGGCCATGCGATGTTGACAGCAAAAATGTTAATCAGAACTTTGAAATTTTGGATCGCTTCTCCTGAGTTCCCATTTCATCATCTGTGGTCTGATTGACTTCTGAGGTTGACGTTCTACCGATTTGTAGTTTGCATTCATTTTACATGAAGAGCCTTTTTTATATTTCAAAGGGCCTATAGTATACACTTACTTTTTTTCCCATTTATGATTTGTCCACAATATTTCACTAACTTATTGCAAGTAAGGTAATTTCCATTCAGACTTTTATAGATGTGATTGCAAATTACAAATACACAGCACTGGGTATAGCTGCATATACCTTGGAGATACCAAATACCTGGATAGGGCCTAGCGCATAAGGAGTCTCTTGTTCATGACATTGTTGTAACTATGTTTTTGTTTTTTTGTTTTTATTAATTGAGATTAGTATATTTATTAACATGTAGATTCTTACCATGTCTGAGAAATAGGAAGAAAACGTACCACCCACCCACCCCCCCCCCCAAAAAAAAAGATGTTTTAAGAACTCTTTGAAAAGTGTTTGCATTTCAATACTGAAATACTAATTTTGAACGTTCCCACGTTGGAATGCACAGGGACTCTGGGAATCAAACATTCGAAGTCATTCATCTAAAATAAAAGTAATATTATTTCCTTTCTTATAAATACACTTCTGAAAACAAATTTAAAAGCATAATTTATCTATGAAAAAAAAAGAAATGTCAACAATAAGGTTTTCCCAGCCAATTTCGCGCCTCTTTCAGTCCAATTCCTTATTTTCGTAAGATAAGCACCATTTCGCTATTTGTTCATTCAATTCAGAATGATGAATAGTCAAATGATCACGTATTATGCTGTGCTCGCTCAAATTCATTTTTGGCATTCAATTTAACATGTTTTGCAGTCAATTAAGCAGACAAGTTTATGCTTTGGTTTTTCTTTATTATTTTCATTACTGTTTTGTAAGCATTATAGCATTTCATAATAATATTTTGTATTCATTTTAGAAATTTTAGGAACAGTTTTCCCCCCAATATTCTTACTGAGTCTCCCAGTCCGAATATATAGTGCGGTAGATGATAGAGCCGGGGGGGGGGGGGGGGGGGAGGGGCGCGATCACAACGAAAATTAGCACACACATTGCCTGTGAAGCAATTTTAGACACTGAAAATTGGTTTCTTTTTGAATTATCATTTACTCTAAATCATACTATTTTATGTGTAATGATGCATGGATATCAGATAATTTGCTATAAATCACTAAATAAAGCTAAAAACAGGCATTTTTTTGGTAAATATTCTTTCTAGTGTCCTTTAAATAGCAAATGTAGATGAAAAAAAAAAGCCATCAGAAAAAAAATCATGAGTACAGTCTGTACTTAATTGTTTTTTTATTTTCTTATATGTATTTCATTCAGTTTTTCGACTTTTTGTTTTTCATTGTTTTTTATGAGATTATTTGTCCGCGACATTGTTTTGAATGTGAAATTATGTTATTAATTGATTTCACTCAATAAAACCCCCAAATGATAATTTTTTAATGAAATTTGACTGTTAGCATAGTTTGATTCAGATTCAGATTCAGATTAATTTATTGTCCATTTAGGAAATTCTTCTTGTTGGCATATGGGCGTACACATAAGAATATCTGCATACACACATACATAATACGTATATTTATGTACAAAATGTACACATGCAGTAAATACAATTTCCAATATAATATAAGCATAATTTATAATCATAATTCAGTTAGCACATACATCATTACAAATTTATAATTCATCACAATTTGCAACGAAATTGCACAAGAATGCACGTTTTTGAGCAATTTTTGGTCTGACATGCATGTACATAACAATTATTTATGCGTATAAATTGGATCCGCGTGCCCGAGCGTCGCAAAGTTGGTGTCAAAAGATGCGGGAGACTCGAAAGAAAGAAAGAAAACCGTCGTGAAACATTGCAGCGATAGCTTTTTGCGATGGCGATATACATCGCACGGAAAGTCCGGGGGGGGGGGGGGGGGGGTCCGAGGCTCCCCCTATATAGGATTAACACGTTCTGCTTTTTCCACACAACATTCCATGAAGGATAGGTTAACATAAACCTGCTTCAATTTTGTACTATACAATTTATTTGTCCTCACGAAGATTTTGTGTTATATGTGAATGTTTATTGATTTTCGATTCAATCATTTCTTTATTCAAGAAAATGTTTGTACATAACCAGGTCAGTTCCCCTTAGATACATCGAAAATTACAAATCACAATTTCAAGAACATACAATACAAATAACATTCGTGAGATTAATGCGCCAGTATCAACAATAATATTTAGCATTAACAAACATTATAACATTTATATCGGTTTTATATATATATATATTATATATATATCAGACATCATTTTATGGAACCTTCATACTCCGTTCCTTTTTTCCCCTTTTTTTTTATATCTCTCTTTTTCCGGATGATTGTTCTTATTTACATGTTCATGTATGTATTGATTTGTTTTTTAATCCAATAAAACACATTAAAAAAATACTCCGGACAAATCAAAAATCGGTCGATGTTCTGCACTTCTTTTTTCCGATTTCATTTTATACAAAATCAAAAATTTCATTAACTTTCCTAATAAGAAAATATCCGTGGTCCTAAAAACTATAGTGGGCCTTCTTTCAGTGTAATCTAATTCCATATCACATTACCTACCCAGGGGCGGATCCAGGGAGGACTGCAACCGGCGCACGCCCCCCCCCCCCCCTTTATTTTTTGTTGAAACAAAAGAAATAAAAAAAAAAAATGGGGGGAGGGGTGAGTGCGCCCCCCCTTTAATTTTGTAAACACGCCCCCTCTTTACGGAATTCCTGGATCCGCCCCTGCTACCAATATAAAATGTTACACTTATACACTACTAATTAACAAACTTGAACATTTTGCATGCTGTAGGGAAAGACCTATGAACTGAGAATGAAAATTGAATTCTGGTTAAAGGGATCGTATATTTTTGGTTGACACCTAATTTCAGGTTTCTAACATTTTTTGGTGAGATAATGAGAAACCTCTTATGAAATATGAAAGATCATGTAATTCCATGTGTAATTCAACGTTTATTTGATGAAAATTGGTTTTGAAATGGCTGAGATATCCAAAACAGAGCGATTCTAATAAAGTGTGGGACCCACACTTTATTACAATCGCTTTCTTTTACTTTGTTTTTGGATGTTGCAGTCATTCCAACCCCGATTTTCATCAAATAGATTTTGAATTCCTCTTAAAATGGTATGCTCTGTACTATTTCAGAAGTGTTTTCTTGGTATCTCGCAAAAAGTTAAAAGCCCAATTCTCATCTCCACCAATACAGTACCATCCCTTTAATGTGTATCTTTTGTGAAATGGAATGATTTGAAATGAATTAGATTGAATAAAACTATATAATAATATGCTACTAGAGCTATAGTTCAAATGCCCACTTCCAATAATGTTATAAGCAAAGAGTATAAAGCGCACGCAGTGCGCTCTTTGGTGATAAAAGCTACCATAGTTTACTGTATCGCAAAAAGTGCTCCGCACTGCTCAGCAAAGCACTCTCCTCGTAGAATCCTCGTAGAATACTTAGTACACTGCACAGAGCCGTGTACGTGTGCTTATGTGGTAGTATAGGCCGGCCCTACATAAAAATCAACACCATGCATATAAATGCATGCATGCTGTGTGTACGTTCGATACACGATACGTAGTGGATGAATGAGATGGGCATCTGTGTTTAGTGCAGCCAAGGAGGTAGTGCAGCTCAGCAGCAGCAGCTAGTCTGGAGCTAGGCCCGCTAGAAATTATCTGGCGTTCCTTGAAATGAGAACTCAGCTAGTCTCGAGCTAGTTGATAAGTGACTCGAGGAAGACAAAAGTAGTCCATGGTCTCGTCTTGGGATAAAACACTACTTGCTTATCAAGTGAAAATCGTCACTTCTTTGCGCATTCATCATCAATCATCATGGATTTTGAACTGGAGGAAGACAAGATGTAAGATTTCCATAATCTTTCTTGTGAGAATGTGCCTTTAATTTAATAGAAGGCCTTAATAGAATGCCTATGTGGCCAGTTAGTATTTCTGTAATTTCTGTAATTTTTCTATTTGTAAAAAGTTTATTTTATTTCTTTTGAGCAGTTAAAATAATGCCTCAACACTTGAGTAACTTTAAACTCATGACATGACTCATGAGTCATCTTCTTTAGACTTTACCTAACAATCGTAACATTTAAGTCAAAGAACCATGCAATCAATGATGGTCTAGATGTGTCAACTTAGAATCTTGTCTAGAAATCCTAGTAAATTTAGTATGAATTAGATTCCACATGATAAATATTCAGAATAATGTAGGGTCTTTACACAAGTGAGGATCAGATGTGTGTGTGTGTGTGTTTGTGTATTGTTCCTATTGCACAGCTGCAACTAGTGCAAGTCTTCACTCCACAGCAGGGGGCACAGTAACTGCGACCAGCATCCCCATACACATAGCGTAATGGGGCTGCGCACTGTAGCATTCAGGATCGTGACAGAGTGGTATCGCGAATAAATATCAACTTAAAATTGAGAAATTTCTTCAATTTGAAGAATTACCAGTAAAGGTGAACTATTAAAAACAGGCTTCGGGCAACTTTTGGTTCTGCCATTAGTCCCTTTCTGTTCGAATTGATGACTTGATGTGACTCGGTCGAGAGGAACCTTGGAGAGCTACAATGAATTGACGGCCAGCCCATGCACACAAATCAAATCCATTGACCGGATAAGATGTCTGTGTGCACATGCGCTGGCCGTCAATTCAGTGTAGCTCTTCCAGGTTCCTCTCGACCGAGTCACATCAAGTCATCAATTCAAACAGAAAGGGACTATTGGCAGAACCAAATGTTGCCCGAAGCCTGTTTTAAATACTTCAAATTCACTAGTAAGTCTTCAAATTGAAGAAATTTTTCAATTTTAAGGTGATATTTTTCCGCAATACTTTGTCATGATCCTGAATGCAACAGTTGCAGTGCGCAGCCCCATTACGCTATGCGTATGGGGCTGCTGATCGCAGTTAGGGGCACAGCAACACCTACTCTGTCCCAATAATTAAAGTCGAATATAGAAAAACTGAGACATCAGGCACTCTGGGAGTACATTGTAGATAGGAGGTTTTATTCGAGACTCTGCACCGAGGTGAGTTGTCGGAGCAAGTACTGATGATGAAATTATAACACACTCTGCATATTCACACAAAGAGCAGTTCCATGTAGAACAGCAGAGAGGTGACTCACCTCTCTCTGGTATCAGGCAGGAAAACAAGGGGGTCAAAGGTTACAAAGCAGTGGTCAGTGTTGACAAGCGATTACCTTGTTTTGAGATTATTTATGGGTGGCCTTATTTATGCATATTACAGCGGCAGCCTAAGAGGACAAGTGGACGTCAGGTGGGAGAGAATTTGTTCCGCTTAGAATACTGGGAATTGAGTCCGTCATAACCTTGCGGACAGACACACTGGTGAGCAGAGGCTCGCAAATAATCATTAGATAGTTTGTAGAAATAACACATGATAGAGAAACTGATCAGTGATTGTTTGAGGAGAGCCAGCGGAGAGGATCAATGACCCACAGAGAGAGGGGGAGAGAGAGTGGGAAAGACGGAGAGATCGGAGCGTAGAGAAAGATTGTGGAGGAGAGAGAAGCAGAGAAAAGTTGAGCTGCTACAGGTCTATATGGTCTGACAATGTAACCGCATCAGCGACTCCAGCACATACATGTACGTGCGACTGGTAACAGCCCGCACCCCGGAGTTAGGACCGATGGACAGTCTGCATGAGTGTACTAGTAGAGCCTACTACTACCAGGGGTTTCTACTAGTGTGTACAGTAGAAGTGCGTTTATCTAAATTGAGTCTGAGAGAGAGAATGACGTTTCAGTTCAAAAGGCGTTTGGAATAGTGTTTGCAAACGCGACCATGGTTTGAAATGCGATTCTTGGTGTGCCACGTTTATCTGTCCATCATACAATCGTGATTTAAGTGTTGTCACTGCGGCAGCTGCTTGGCACTATTCGACCCGGGAAGTGAAAAGGTCAACTGCGTACCACCAAACATGCCTCATCATTCACGTACAAATAGTCCGATAATGGGTAGTCTAGAGAGCACAACCAGAAACAGTTGGGATTTGACTTTGAGATACAAACGGCATTGTGTTTATCTACTCGCAGAAAGGCAATCATGGTCTCAAACGTGTTTTAAAATGCTCTTCAAGTGGTGTTTCAAATTGGTGTTTCTAAACGTGTTTGAAAACATGGTTGTGTTTATCTAACCCCTTAAATTGCCTCACAAGCGTTTAGGATGGTGATTCTGCCTTGGAAAAAAAAAAAATAGATAAACCCAGCCTAGTGCCCTTACGACCAGCTATTTTAGAATGACCACCTCTGCACAATGGCTTCCTCGCATATTATAAACATCAAAAACATGCGTGGGACGGGACACAATTTATTACGCTGGAACTTTCGAACATGAATACATATCAAGAAAAATTAGGGGGATACGGGTAAATAACCTCAGTAAACAGGAAGAAAAAAATGAAGAAAATCCTCATTGATAATACCCGTAATTAATGTCAACACGTATTTGCCCATTCACTGGATTTATGTACTTTTCAATGGGAAAACGGGTGGTCAATTGAATTATGAGCTTGCGCTGGTGTAGAGTAAAAAATGTCTCTTGTGTTTGTCGCCGATAATTCCATGTGTGCAGGACAAGTCAACAATTTGAGCCCGGGATATGAATCTGCCGTATTTTCTGCCTTTTGGGGATGTTAAAATGTCTGAAGGTAAGCAATTTGGAAGGAAATTTGATGTAATGTATGTTAATCATGTTGGAAGTAATATGTAATTCATGTGTGTTTGTGTAGGAGTTCTCATGGAGTTGGGAATCCCCCTTTCCTCCCGTAATTATTAAAACAAAATCACGGCGAGATTGCGTCCGGATAATAGAGAGATCCGGATAAAGGGAGGCCGGATAATAGAGGTTCAACTGTATATCAAAAAGTGGTCGATGAGTAGTAGGTCCAACTACTGTACGAGCTGAAATTTTCGCGTACAGATATTTTCGCGAATTGCTACTAGGAGGACATTTTCACGTGTTGTTAATTTCGCGGTTGCGAGGTCTAACTGTACTTATCCTATTCGCACGTTGTTATTTTCGCGTGTTGTTATTTTCGCGGTTCAAAGGCGATTCGCGAAATTCGCGAAAATAAAACCACCGCGAAAATTTCAGCTCGTACAGTATACAAAGTGTAGAATTCTAACTTTTGACTTTTATTGTCTGAAGCCAAGTGTTTTGGGCGTCGGGCACATGTGTAGTTCATCCATCCATCCATCTCCTTTAGAGAATAGTTTGGACTTGGTAGTGTACTGTGTGTCTTTACACTTAATTGCGAATAGAGTAAAAGCTGTACCATAAACGACGCTAATTTTGGTTGCATCAGTGACCTTTTTTTTTTTACTTAAACTCAATGGTCATCATAACTGCAATCAGCCAAAACACTTTTCGTTTGGGCTTCCACAGGTAATGGAGCCCCTCGGGCCCTAACCCGGGGGCGCTCCTTATACACAGTTATACTTTGGGAGCAGAAAGCAGGGGGAATAATTGCTACCCTTAACATATATGTTAGTATCAAGTTGATGGAATTTGTAATTTTCATGAAAAATGAATTTTGTGGAATTCCCTTTATATTTTCTTTATATTGTTGTCCACAATACATCATAATCTCTAGTAGTCTCCTCATCCAGCGGTTCCAACACCAAAACTTTACAAATTCATAACTTGTGCATCAATTGTCCAGTTTTCCTCAAACTTTCACTTATGTTCTACTAATGTTGCTGCTTTCACTCACTCCACATTTCTCTTTGGGTTTTGGTTTCCTTTAATGGCTACATTGTACTTGAACAATTACAAATTTTGTGTACAGTTGGACCTCAATTATCCAGACATCGATTATCAGATTCTCTGTTACTGTGAAACTGTAATTTTCACAATGATTTGATTTTCGCAAATTTCACAAATTGCAGTTGGATCGCAAAGTTAACAACACAGGAAAATATGTTCATGCACTAGACTAATACCAGGGAGGTGGAAATCCACCTCCCTGCTAATACACAGGTTGATAGTGCATTTATGATAGCATCAGTGTCAGTTCGTGAAAACAAAATCTTGCGAAAATGTTTATGACCTCCTTACAAATTTGTATTCGCGAAAATATCTGTACGTGAAAATAATGTCAGCTTTACAGTACTTATCCAGATGTCTACTGGCTGACATTTCTTTTATATTGTCATGTATTTTCAGTGCCAGCAATATTTAATGACACATTCTACTTACATAATTGTCCTAAAAGAATTTCTAATGAACTTTGTGCAATCTAAAATAGGGTCATATTAAAGGACAAGTTCACCTTCATTAACATAAGGATTGAGAGAATGTAGCAATACTAGTAGAACACATCATTGAAAGTTTGAGGAAAATCGGACAATCCGTTCAAAAGTTATGAATTTTAGAAGTTTTTGTGCAGTCACCGCTGGATGAGAAGACTACTGCAGTGTATGATGTCACATGCGTACAACAATATAAGGAAAATATAAAGAGAATTTCACAAAATTTCATCTTTTGAAAAAAGTACACATTCCCTTGACTCGTTACTAACATAATTAATGTTATGGGTAATATTATTCCCATTGCCTTTAGAAAGAGGCAAGTCAAGTGCTCTTTTATTATGCGAAAATGTGAAAATATGTTGAATTTTCTTTACATTTTCTTTATACTATTGTACTCATATGACATCACGAGCCTTAGTAGTCTCCTCATCCAGCGGCTCCAACACAAAAGTTTTTAACACTCATAACTTTTGCATCGATTGTCCAATTTTCCTCAAACTTTCACCGATGTGTTCTACTAATATTGCTGCATTCTCTCAATCCTTATGTTAAGGAAGGTGAACTTGTCCTTTAATGCAGCAGATGGATGGAAATACATCATCAAATACTTTGTTCATTCTGAATTTTGTTTTGGGAATGAAAACAGCAAAACAAAAGAAGAATGTATGCAGTTTGCATTTAGATTCTACTCAGGTGAACTTAAGCAAGTGGTAAATTGTAATGGAACTATAATTACTACATTTCTGAAAATATACATGTGTACATGGGCCTCCTATGTCATCAGCCTTGTTCAGTGTAATTTATTTTGGGATTTTCAGAATATTGGTTTCTCTGCTCAAGGACCACAATAAATTCCGCAAATTTATCCTTGGACCTGTTAATTTATGTACTACATGATATGAAATTATGAAAATCGTCTCGACTTCTCCTTTAATTTCAAACATGAGCGAACATAACATGAACAGTAGCTTACAAACTTTTAGTATACATGTGCACTGTCTCCACTCATAACAATAGATGCAGTAAATAATACCGGTATTGTACAACAGAGACAACACCCTGCACATAACACACAACTTACCTATGTTATGGCAGGAAAGAAATCACTTCCTTCAGCTTGTTGTTCACTGTACAGTGTATGTGTGTTGTTGTGATCTTTGTGGCATACAAGTGTTTATATACTACATGAGTATGGTGCAATCAGGGTATAGTATGTACAATATATTTTGCAAGTCATTGAACTATTGTACCAATGTGCATTTAAACCAGGGATTCTGAGTGAATTGATGGCAGTCATGACTCAGCAAATTTGAATACTGCTGATTCTGTGATGCTAACAAGTTCATTCTTGCAATCTGTACAGTATGATTTAATAGTGCTGCCTTAATGGTAAGTTACCAGAATTTTCATCATAGTTGTCAGTTTATCTTTCAGTGAGTTCAAAGTCTGAAAACTGGAACGTTTGCTACACGTTGCATTGGTTGTTTGTCCTAGCAGCACCTAGTCTTAGGTTCAAAACTTCAAACACTTCTGTTGGGTTTGTGTGCACACTGAGTAAAGACAGCTGAATAGCAATTTGTGGTTAGTGTGCGTGTTGGTGATGGAATGCTCCAAGTAGTGCAATGTGGAGTGATTTGTATGGGATATACTGCCCTCTAGTGTCTGAATTGCTCTCATCTTATCTGTCTTCCAGTGGACCCCAGTCTGCTAGATAGACTTGATATTGAAGGGGAATGCAGTCTGTATTTGGCCCTTGACATGAATTCACCAAGGGTGGTCAGTCAGGAATACATGTCACATGTCAAAGAATGTCAAAGCAGATGGCTTATCACATGGTTTGACCCGATTAAAATAGTTTGACCTACCCTATGGTATGGATGAATGTATGGTCTAGATGCCATACTTACAGGCAGGTGGGCAGTGTCTCAAATCTTTAGCAAACTTCACCTTACAGTGTACAGACAGATTTTGAGTGACCTTTTGGTGTTGATTGCAATTTTACAATGGCTAAGTATTTTGATATTCCACCTGCCAAGAGCAGTTATACAAGTTTAGAGAAGTACACAGTAATTGTTTCACACAATACAAAGTATTTCACATCTTTTGTATACATGGCAGTCACATGCCTTCTGAAACCAACACCCACTAAGCTCCTTATCCCACATGGTTAAATGACTGATTGTAGTGGCTACTCACTGTATCCTAAGCTGCAGCTCAAATGTGATTACCGTACCGGGTACTGTTAGAATATCCACATTGAATGTTATAATACAACCATTTGATTTTACCATGTAAATCTTCTTTAGAATTAATCAGATTTCTGACAGCAAACTTAGTCCTCAAATAGGTCAGCCTGTTCAGCTTATTTAAAAGAAGGGAAATAAATAACTGTGTTGTGAGGTTTCATTTGCTACTTGCCAAGATCTTTTGATGCCCTTTTTAATTCATTTTTTTTTATATTGACATTTTAATTCATATACTACAGCTACAGTGTATGTCCAAGTTTTCATAGCTTAAAGCACAGTTCATCTGGTATACATGTACATGTAATCTGTGAAAGGGAAAGATAAAAGTATATTTTCCTTTAAAGCTTAAATCACTCATTTCTTTAACAGTGATACAGAAAACAAATGCATGGAATATTACATTGAGTGACTGGGTGTTAAAAAAAAACAAAAAACAAAACTTGGTCTGTCTTGCCTTCATTATTTGTACTTTATTTCAATCTACAGTGTAAGTGCTTCACTAAAATGAGGCAATAACTTAAAAAGATTGAAAAAAAATTGCAAATGATTTACATTCACATTCGATTCTGTTAAAACTTGTAGCTGGATTTATTCCGAAGTTCATGATACTTACTGTAGCCCTCATAGGTACTGTACATTGTATCATCCCTTACAAACACAATGTACAGTTCAACCTCGATTATCCGGCCATGTCGGGACCGGCGCTTATCCGGATAAGCGAATTGGCCGGATATGGGAGACACAATGTTAATGTACATACAGTAGCTGCCGTCCAAGCTTTAGATGCTGTGATATGCAATACATTGCATTTTGAAGTAGGGAACTGTAATATCTACAAAACTGTATATGATGCCAATCTTTCAGGATTTTAACTACCGTACAAGTGTATCTTTTTAATGCTACAGAGTTTCATCATATTTTAGTGTAGATGAGATGATCTACATGTAGTGGAATTCTGCAGTACAATGTATGTGATGTATTAGTATCCTTGCACAGTACTCGTTTGCAGCTCTGTATCTAGATTGTCAACACCTGTTGATATAGGGAGTTCTATACAGCGTACACTTCCCTGTAAATCAATATTTCTTTTCCTCTTACAATGGGATTATCATTAGCATGACAATAGTGTACAATATTCTCCCACCTCTTGCATCAGAAATGAGAACTGGATTTTAGATGGTTTGTTTTCTTGCCGGGGCTTCGACAGTTTGTGCGATGTTGTACAAGTAGGAGGTTATAGGTAAAGTTTGACTTCTTACACTACAGTGTTGACTCATGCGGCAGTGTTCCAGAGGTTGAGCTTTGTTTACTTCAGCTGAATTCTTTTGATATTTTTTTCAGCTTTATCGACCAAGTGGGATTTACAACAAGGTCTCAAACGCTGTTTGACAAAACAGGGCATGCTTCAATAGTCTTCGGCAACATGTATGGGGGCTGAATGAATACCAGCACAATTGCATGATGTATTGGACTTGCTTTGCACGGGACAGGCTTTACACTGGGATAGACTGGCTGGCTGTCTCTCTGCACAGATAGAAGAGAACTTTGTAAAGTGTCACATGAATTCACTAACTGTAGAGTGGGTTGGTTTATTTGTAGCTGTCTTCTCAGCCATGGATTGAAGTGGGCAGAGTATGGTTAGCTGTCGGTCATACAGGAAGAGTATCTGTTAATCTTCACTCAGAAGACACCACTTTGAGATCACAAGAAACTTTGACTCTGAACATTTATACCTATGAGATGTAACATATTTCCTTCTTAGCCATCCAGGAATTGTGTGCACCGTTTGTCCTCGGGCCGAAATGGACCTGTGAATCGCTGTGTAAGCGTGTGTTATGTGTAGCCTGGGATAGATCAGGAACATAGTCCACTTTGCATCCAGGACGTTTGTCCAGTAGAGCCAGACTGAAAGCCATGCCAGTGGAGGTGGTACAGTCAGCTTCAGGATTTGCAGCTTGTGAAGATCGTCTGTAAGTTTGGCTAACTTCTAAAGCTTTATGGAGGCTGGCCTTGATTTGCTGTGCTGGGATTCTATCATGCAGCCACATGTCATAGTGGGTTTACTTTACCATCCTTATCTGTCTCATCACCATACTAACTGACATCAAGTTTGCTCTGAAAAGCTAACTTTAGAGATTCTTTCTAAACCTGATGGCCAGCGAAGGTGTGTGTATGGCAAGTGTGGGTAGTTGTCAGTCCAGCTCAGTTGTATGTATTCTACTTGTGTGTTGCTAGAGTGATGCATTGTGTATGATACATTTCATCTTGGCATCGTTATAGGATGACTGAACAAATACCGTTGGTAACTAATGAGATTTGAGCAAACTGTAAGACAATAAAGTTCAAAGTGTCATAATTATATTCCTGTTCATGCACTACTTCAGACTGTACACCATGTATTATAGTGATTTAATGAAATTTAGAATGTTGCTGGATGTATTGCCACACTACATATGACTCTTGATGGCAAAGTTTAATGAAATCATGTATGTATCAGACATATAGTAAATACAAATGTTTGAAGAATAGTATGATCTCTGATGTCATTCTGTCTGACATTGTTGAGTCAAATATTGCAAAATCTGTAAGGTCTCTTTTCAGTGTAGATTTTTTTTTAAGACCCTTATCCTCTGTAAACAGGGCATATTGACTCTGTTTACAAGTCATTTGCTGAGGCACTGTTGTAATTGTAAAAACTACTTTCAAGAATAGAAATCACCTGTAAAAATTTGATGAACTGTTCATAAGGTGTGTTTTTTTTTTTTTTTTTTCAATGTGCCTACAAATTTGTTCCACCATCAGAACTGACTGAATGCATGAAATGTGAATTCCATACAATGGGCTATAGAAATAATGAGTCTTTTGCTTTGGTCATAAAACACACGTACCTCAAATGTTCTCTAGCTCATCAGAATTGTTCAAAGCAAGGCCACATTTCTAATTGGCACTTAGTTTTGATAAAGCTTCAATAATAAGTTCTAGAAAGTAGATCAAACATATCCAAGTCTGCTTTATTTTTGGGAGTGACATGAAGATCAGTTAGGAGAGGCATTGGGTTTATGTTACAATGTAGCTCTACCCTTTTCATTGTATAGACTGTAAGTGTAAAGCAAGATATTTTTGCAGCATAAAATTTTTGCAGATTGAAGCCAACAGCCTTTCTTGCAGCATCAAATCTTTGCAATTTGCTACTGGTATTCAGTGCATATAGTGTAGACAAGAACTTTCATATATGCATTTTAATTTCATGAAACTTGGTTCTACAGCTCTTCCCTTCTTATTTTCTACCCTGGTTTGTCTTTCCACCTCCCTGGCCAGTGTGTCTGTCTCTTTTCACAACTTCTCTTTTGCACTACTGGTTTCTGTCATTACAATCCTCCCCCCCCCCCCCCCTGCCTTTTTACTGTTTTTTTTTTCTCACTTTTTTGTTTTCATACCATTGTCATCATATGTTCAGTGGGATGAGGGTTTACATGGCAGCCAGCTATACAGTACAGTTTAAATACTCTGCTAATACAGCTGTACTTCTACATCAGTAACTTGCTTTTAAAGGGACTGTACAGTTCTGGTGGAGGTGAAGATTAAGCTTGTTAACGTTTTGTGAGATATTTGGAAACCACTCTATGAAATGTTAAAGAGCATACAATTCTAAAGGGAATCAAAAGTTTAATAGATGAAAATCAGTTTTGAAATGACTGAGTATCTGAAAACAAAGTAAAACAAAGAGATACTTGTAATAACAGCCGTGGCTTGTCAATTTTATTAGGATCACATTTTTGGATTTCTCAGCCATTTCAAGGCCAATTTTCATCAAATAAACGTTGAATCCTTCTTGAAATTACATGCTCTTTCACATTTCATAACAGGTTTCTCATTATCTCATCAAAAAATGTTATAAACCTGAATCCTCACGTCAACCAGTTCTGTACAGTCCCTTTAAAACTACTGCTTATCTATGACACTACTTCTAACACTTTCTTTTTTTTTTTCTTAATTCTACTCCTTTCTCTGTAATTCTATGGAGCAAGGTACATAAGTGTCAACCCTGGTAAGAGATTTCTTGGATGTAGTCCAGAACAGATGTACTTTGGTGACAGCTTATCGTAATGCCATTACCTGGGCTATAGATTGGCAAACAGAGAAGATCACCAAATTCCTTTGTAGAATAGCATTAGCCACTGTGTGACTGATGTTAAATACAACTCAGCCAAGGAATGGATCGATGTGGTTTGGAAATGCTTTGTGAGTTTAGCAGAGCCAGATTTAACGACTTGGCTTTGTCAATACCCAGCATGTTATAAGCTGATACTAGAACACAAGTGTCTAAAAGGCAGAGGTAGGCCTTTACAGTGAGATATATGGGTAGTCAGTCACCATTTGATTCACACTGTTGTATAGTACACAGGTCATTGATCGTGTGATGCTTGGATTTAT
Source organism: Diadema setosum (assembly GCF_964275005.1). NCBI lineage: Eukaryota > Metazoa > Echinodermata > Echinoidea > Diadematoida > Diadematidae > Diadema > Diadema setosum. The sequence goes on along the minus strand of NC_092692.1, from coordinate 40,273,023 downwards.
TCACTTTTCACCAACTTTGAATCAAGTTTGCTGCTATAAAGAGTTGGATCATATAAAATCAACACACCAGTGCACTCTTTCATGGTAAAGTGAGTTTGAACAACTTTACTGAGTTACCGCTTTGCTGGAAGTGAAAATTTGATATTGTCTGCAGACATGCTCAGGTAAACAAGAAAATACAGTATTCCTATCACACCACACAATGCTGTAGAAATATTCCTCACATCTTTTTCTTTCTTTGGAATGGGAATGGAGGGTGGGGAGGGATTTGTGGGATTTCATGTGAAGTCTTTGTTTTATAAATGTCTTCTTTGAATTCTATTACTGTACGAGCTGAAATTTTCGCGGTGGTTTTATTTTCGCGAATTTCGCGAATCACCTTTGAACCGCGAAAATAACAACACGCGAAAATAACAACGCGCAAGTAGCTAAGTTCAGTTAGACCCTCGCAACCGCGAAATTAACAACACGCGAAAATGTCCTCCAAGAAGCAATTCGCGAAAATATCTGCACGCGAAAATTTTAGCTCGTACAGTATATGTAGTGTAGACTGCCAGTCCAAGTACATGTGGGTTTCATTGGCTCTGCTAGAGTGTTTATATTATTTGGAAGTAGAAATCATGGAGTGCTTCTCTGCTATCAAAGGACTATACTGATAGGCTTACTTGTATTCTACTGAATCTTATTGTACAGTCATGGATGTGGCTGGGTGTGTACATGTGTGTGTGTGTGTGTGTGTGCACACATTCATATGCACACACACATTTTTATGTTCCTTAAATTGTACCCACTGCAGGTTTAACTGGATATCCCGGCTTACATATTGTATGGTACTCTCCTTCTGCATTATTCTGCCGAAGTATTGTGAGGGTGTTTTTTTTTTCTTTTTCTTTCTTTGTTTTTTTCTTTCTTGTTGTTAATAGTTTCTTTTGTGTATTTTGTTTAGGGGGAAGGAACGTCCTCCTATTTTAAGGTTTAATTTATCTAACCTTTAGAGTCTGGCTACGCATGAAAAGGAAGAAAAGGTATGTTATTCAGGCTACCTTTGATGTTTGAAGCATTGTTTCCTACCAAGTACAGGTAGGTAGCCAGAAATCTAAATAATCATATTTGCCTAGAAAAGGTCAAGTTTACTGTGGATGATGTCAGCATTTTGATATAAAAGTCAACCAACAAGTCAAACAAGAAACTCTGTGTAATGGTGCCAGATGGTATTTACAATATGGTATACAAGTTGAATTACACTTTGTATTTCACAGTTTTCATATTGACTGTGTATTTCAGATGTATCAGAAAGGCATCATAGTACCAGTAAAATGAATTGAACTTTGCACTTTGTAGAGTGGATATGAGACTGAACAGAGGAATCTGTGCAATAAAGGTTAAGCAAGCATTATACGTCAGTAGTTAAGTTAATATTCATCTCTCTCACTCTTTGTTGAAGAACAGAATTGTTTCGTCTTTTCATTGCGCTTGAATTTACTTTGTAAACCACAATGGCAGACGATGGGTTGTTCGTGTATCCATCCATTTATAAACTACCATTTTTAGATTGTTGTATAATGAGCCCCTTTACCAATTTGTTGTAGAATTGATCAAACTTTAAAATGAACGACAAAATGATGTATAAACATTGGTAGCTGATCTTGGAATTTCTGTTTGTAAATGTATATCACATGCGCCATGATTTAAGTTGTCTTGATTGTGGGGTAATCATGGTGATCTTATCAGATCTTATCAGATCTTGATGAGGTCAGTCGTGGCAATCGTGTTGATCATAGAAAAGTTTGGACAGTTCAAAAATTTTCTACAATCAACATCCTCGATTGCCATGTCAGACCTCAAGATCTAATAAGATCACCACGATTACTCCACAATCAAGACAACAATTTCAATCATGGTGCAAATTGTGATAGATATTTAAACAAAAATTCGACAATCAGCTACATGTACTAATGGCGAATCATGGTGTGCGTGTGGGAATCCAGCAATGGTAACTGTCAATGGGCTATAACCTGTGTGATATATGTTTTATAAACTTTATGAGGGTAAGTGCACAGTAAATGAATAAATCTATACTTCATATGTGTACTTAAAAGGTTAAGGTTTGAAATGATTGATGTCCATTGTCTTCCATCTGGTCTTCAGACTTCATGTAACCAAGGGTTGTTTACCCAGTGGCCTGTCATGAGACACTAGTATTGGAGTTAGAAGCTGTTTTCATCTACTGCAGACAGGGTGCTTCTAATTGCCAGTAGCTCTCTTTAATCCTTACCATGCTTTGCTAATATTTAACATGCACTGGCATACTTCATTTCTTGATCAGCACAAAATGCCCTGCAACTACATGTAAGTCAATAAACAGGGCTAATGTAATCCTAATGCCTGTCATGTCATGCTGATGGGGCTGGAGTGTACCAAGCTTAGTGGTCTAAACTACACTTGTACATCACTGCCACTCAAAGGTGTTTGTAATTCTTGTTTTTGTTTTTTCATTGTTTTGTTTTGTTTTATTTTTGCTTCTTTTTTTTGGGGGGGGGGAATTTACCAACTGCTGATAACATAGTTTTTACTAACTAATGCTGATCACATGGACTCCTTAGGAGTTAAGCAATATATTCAGTCAATATGTGCTTGTTCTGTGTGTTTACAAATGTACATCAGGGTATTTTGCCAAGACGCCAAGTTTAGAAACAAGGTCACATTACGTGTAATTCACTATGTTGCTGTTCAGTTGAAACTGAGAGGTCTTGATTCATTGTGAGATTTGTGTTCAAACTTGTCAGTAACAGTTTGTATGTCTCCCTTTATCTTTCCAACCTGCCACAGGGGAATGGAGGCTATTCCAGGGACAGTCACCCTGAAGAAGGACAGTCAGAACCTAGTGGGCATCAGCATTGGGGGCGGGGCACCCCTCTGTCCCTGTCTCTACATTGTGCAGGTGTTTGATAACACCCCTGCTGCTAAGAGCAAGATGTTAGCGGCTGGGGATGAGATTGTAGGGGTTAACAAGAAGTCTGTGAAAGGAAGGACCAAGGTGGAGGTAGCAAGGATGATCCAGGCACTCAAGGTAAATTTCTCAAAAACACACTTTCCTTTTTTATGCCTCCGCCACGAAGTGGTGCCGGAGGCATTATGTTTTCGGGTTGTCCGTCCGTCCGTCCTTCCGTCCGTCCGTCCGTCCGTCCGTCCTTCCGTCCGTCCGTCCGTCCGTCCTTCCGTCCGTCCGTAATGAATTTTGTGGACAAGGTAACTATCGAAACCTGTTGAGGTATCCTAATGAAACTTGGCATGTATGTGTATTAGGGGGTGAAGTTGTGCCTATCAACTTTTGGGTGCACATGCTCAAGGTCAAAGGTCAAAAGGTCAAGGTCAAATATATAAAATTTCACTATTTCCACCATATCTAGTGAATGCCTGAAGATATTTTCTTGAAACGTAGTGTATACATGTATTACCCAATTAAGATTCTCTGGTGAAAGTTTGGGTCATGAGGTCAAAGGTCAAAGGTCAAAAGGTCAGGGTCAAATACATAAAATTTCACTGTTTCCACCATATCTATTGAATGCCTGAAGAGATTTTCTTGAAACTTAGTGTATACATGTATTACCCAATTAAGATTCTCTGGTGAAAGCTTGAGTCATGAGGTCAAAGGTCAAAAGGTAAAGTAAAAATATTAAAACTTCTTTTTTTTTCTCCGTACCTTGGAAAATTGTTCAAGGTATCTTCATGGAACATAGTATATACATGTACTGACTGGAAGTGATTATCTAGAGAATGTAGGGTTCATGGGGTCAAAGGTCAGGGGTCAAAGGTCAAGTGCAACACTTCAAAATTTTACTATTACCCTCATATTTATGCAATGCCAGCAGGGTTATTTTTTTACACTCGGTATATGCGTGTGTAACCTAATAGAAATTCTCTGGAAAGTTTTTGTTTTTTCTCTTTTTGCCTCAAAGGTCAAAAGGTCAAAGATCAAGTGAAAGTGCTGCACTAACTTTTTCCTCCATATCTCGGAAGTGCCTCAAGTTACCTTGAAACTTAGTACATATTATGCATGTTCTACCTGAAAGTAATTATCTTATGAATTTTAGGGTCAAGGGCCAGATGAAAATGGTAACAATTACTATTCAATTCAGAAATTGCACTTTTTCTCCACACCTGTACCTTGAAAATTACTCAGTGCCTAAATGTATGAATGGGTCAAAGTCAAGTTAAAGTCCTTAAATCCCTAGATACATGCTCTCCTATTCATCCAATTAAACCTACGTCAAGGAAGGTGAACATTCAACACATTTGTGACAAACTTGTCATTCCAATATTTTACCAATTTTTGTGAAAATGTAATCACACAGTGTCCACATGTACTATCTAGACCTATTGGGAAAATCATGCATTATGGCGGAGGCATACCAGTCGCCAAAGCGACATTTCTAGTTTTCAATCTACATTGTATTTCCTCCTTTTACCATGTTTGTATGAAAATAGACATTAAACTTTGTTGATATACTGAAGTTACTCAAATATTTCCCAGAGTTTTAACCTATTCTGGTCAGGATAAATCATGTTTGTTGATATTTTTCTAAATGATTTTTAATGTTGACAACCAGAACATTGAATCTTTGTCTTTTTATTCCCTGGTATGCCATCAATCTCTCATCTATTTCTACATACTGTGATTTTGTGCCGTGAAAGATACTGTATATGATGTGTTAAGAGCTATATAGTGCAGTTACACTAAATTCATTTTGTCAGTGGAAATAGTCATTTGCATGCCTGAATTTTAAGAATGCCAAGATCTCTGTATACATACATAGTGTACAGTGTACAGAGCCTAACTTCAGATGGGGTCATACATAAACTTATAATTTCTGTGATTCATGCAATTTTTGCCATTGTGATCACATCACATCAACCAATTTCAGTGACTGACAGTTACTAGTATCCACATACAAAAAAACTTTTTTGGTGCTCAGTAATCATCTGCATAGACTTCTTGATTAAAGCAAGGGTGTTGACCTTTGTGGTTGTTACCTCACAGGGAGAGGTCATCCTTAGCTACAACAACCTACGGGCAGACACCAAGGAGGGCAAGTCACTGGACATTGTCCTCAAGAAGGTCAAGCATCGTATGGTGGAGAACATGAGTTCATCTACGGCCGATGCCCTGGGACTGAGTAGGGCCATCTTGTGTAATGGTGAGCTCCTAGTTGCTACGTAGCTAGTGTGTGTTGAGAGAGAGAGACCAAGGCAAGTGCAGTTGTGTGTATCTGTCTGTCTGTTTGTCTGTCTTTCTGTCTGTCTGTCTGTCTGTATCTGTGTCTCTGTGTAAGTTTGTGTGTGTGTCATCAACAATCATCATCCATACTTACGTTAACTTAGCAAGTAATGCTCTTGCCAAACTGTATATGCCATATATTTTGCAAGGTTTTTATTTTTGTGAATATTGCAAGCCGGGTGTTACAAATTTAAAAACATGTAAAATTATCAATTCTGACCTTTTCATGAATGAAACCTGCATGTGTGCAGGTAGGTCTCCATCCATTTACTGTTCTCCACAATTGCAAATTTAACCACTCATGAAATTGTCGAGAAGTCCAATTTGTGAAAAATTAGACTTGCTAAATGTATTAAGTATACAGTAAAATGTAATGAGATTCTAACCATGTTTACATACAGATAGCAATAACAGTGGCTGGAAATACTGTCAAAGATTTACAGAAGACATCCTGTTGAAAAATGTAGTAGCAAGTCATTATGCAATACTCAGCAAAATTAAATTTAAAATCTAATTTTGACCCAATGTGCTCTTACACACACTTTCACTTTGATTTGGTAGTTTTAGACATAAGACACTGCTTCTAAAATATCCATAAATTGTTTATCAATCAGGATGTGGATGTCGCTTGTGAACTTGTTGTTTTGTTTGACGTACAATGTACGTAGCTACTGCACTTGTTCTTTTGTCTGATGTAGCTACTGAACTTGTTGTTGTTTTGTTTTGATAGATGTCTTGATTAAGAGACTGGATGACCTGAACAAGACAGCCAGATTATACCGAGGTCTGATGGACCATACCAAGAAACTCCTCAAGGTTTTCTATGAAATGTGTGTCACTCATCGATGTAAGTAACATGGAATATATTGATAACATTCTCCAATGGCACATTTCAATCTTGAGGACTTATGATATCAACAGCAGTCAGAGAAAGCAACATAAAGCTTAATACACTGTTCATTTTGTGAGAAATTGTGAAAAAAGTATCAATTCAATAGAACCTTGGTTATCCGTATTACTCCAAAGACGTTGGTGAAGGTCAAGCTAAATGCAGACACTATACAAAACTCTCCTACTCTTGTAATGTAACCAAAGTTGTTTTGAAATATAGTATACTATCTACAATTTATGTTTGTTTATTAACAAGAGATAAGTCCTGTAGTAATGCATACTATACCTTATAGGATTTCTGTTACCACAATAGATGCCCCCACAAAGCTGGCTCAAAATGTTTTTTGGGTTTTTTTTTTTGTTTGTTTGTTTGTTTTTTGTTGGACATCTATTGACCCAGAAATTACTAATAATAGTATACTGGTTGACAAGAGTCAGATACAGGAATATCTGTAGAAGCATGCGCTTCATTTCAATGCCAACTGAGCAAAGACAGCCGTACGTTTCTCTTTACTAAGAGTATCGTCTACATGAGTGCATCAGAACATCAGCATGATATGTTTCATCGTAATTACCACATAATTGTCATGACCTTAATGTTGCATCTCCCTGTAGCCTTTGGAGATATATTCTGTGTGATCGGTGCACGAGAGACACAACCCAAAGCGAGTGAGGCTTTCACAAAGTTTGGAGACGCTCATCGTAACATGGAGAAGTTTGGCATCAGACTCCTGAGGACTGTCAAGCCAGTGAGTAAACGTTTGGCCTACTTAATGAAAATTGTCACTCCTAGTTAAAAGGTCTCCAGTTATCACCATTAGTGTCCACAGCCATGAGCATTATTTATTTCCCAGTCACAAGAAGCTACATAAAGCTAAAGTAATGATTCATCAAGTGACTGAGAGACAAAGAATGTTCGCATGCATTTTAATTTTGCAAATTTCGTGACAGCAAAGATTCATGAAATTTAAAAGCACACAAAAGTTCCTGTCTACACTTATGCATTGAATGCCAGTTGCAATTTGCAAAAAAAAAAAAAAAAAAGCCTCGAATTTATCTTGCTTTTAATACAGTAACCAATGTGACTAACCCTCTGTATACTACACCTCTACAATAATCAAGAATGCCTTAGCAGTGCACTATGGATTACAATGATTTGTATTGAGGTCATCATGAAATGAAGACTCCCTGACTGAGTGGACATAGATTGCAACATGAGATATGGCATGAAGATAGATATTTACAACCAGTTGTAGATATAGAAACCATGAGGTAGAAAGTTAGGCAGATAAATATTGATAGAAAGATATAAGGATAGAAGATAAAGCTGGTGATATATGTAGAGAAAGCTGTATTAATGCATGCATAGACAGATAGAACGATAGGTAGAACGATAGATAGATAGATAGATAGAAAGAAAGAAAGAGTTGGTTGAGAAGCGTTGATGCCATATTATACATCGGGAACACTAATATGCTTGATGAGATCCTTTGATGAAAATGTTGAGTTTTCTTGTCTGTGTGATTCACCATGTTTGGTGTTCTTTCTCTCTAGATGCTGGCAGACCTGGGTACTTTCCTCACCAAGGCCATCCCAGACACCAAACTAACAATCAAGAAGTATGCAGATACCAAGTTTGAATACCTGGTAAGAAGAGTGTGACACTGGTTAGCTAGTAGTTATCTATTCAGTGATTAACAGTCAGAACAGAAAACATGAAAGGGATGGTATAGTTTTGCCTGAGATGGGGGAATTCAGATTTGAAATTTTGTTAGATAATTAGAAAACACATATGACATATTGAAGAGCATACACTTCTTAGAGGAATTCAAATTTTATTTAATAAAAATTGTTTTTGAAATGGCTTAGATATCCAAAACCAAGTAAAACAAAGTGGTTCTTATAAAACGAGGGTCCCACCTTTTATTAGGAACTCTGTTCTTGGATATCTTAGCCATTTCAAAACCAATTTTCACCAAATAAACTTTGAATTCCTGTTGTTTGTAAGCTCTTTCATATTTCATAAGAGGTTTCTAATTATCTTACACACACACAAAATGGAAACCTTAAGCCCCCATCTCAACCAAAACTATATCATCCCTTTAACCCTATTTTAACTGGGCTATTTGAGACCAAGTTTTTACTGGGGGGGGGGGGGGGTCAATTTGACCCCCCTTCAGATCTCAGCCGCCGAAAGCGCGATCGCCGCGAAATTTTGCCTAAAGATAGAGCTGGATATCAACTACAAGATTACGCGGTCATATAATAGAAAAATATTGCCTTTCTATTTTTAATAAATTAATTATGCAAATTTATGCATGAAATCATATTTTCACCTATAACGCCATTAAAAAGACTGAAGGATTGCTACATTTTTGTGTCAGAATTCCTCAAGACACATCAAACAATTTTCATATTAAAAATTAGCACAATCAAAATCAATTTCTTTTGTTTTTTATTGTTTTGTTAATTTCTTATGTATTTTATTGTTTTTTCGACCTTTTGTTTTCTATTGTTTTTTTGCCAAAATTTGTTGCAGGCACTTTTTCAGGCTTATCTACACTAGAATTGATTAATTTCAATGGTTAAAAGTTGAAATAATCTAATTTATATCAATTTAACCAAAAAACGCAATTTGCATTGGATTTGCACACGATATCATGAATTTGAGCTGTTTTGGGGTTGACATGCATATGCAAAACATTACGTCACTTCAGAAGGGTGTACCCGGACGTCGCAAATTTGGTCTCAAAATATGCGGGAGACTTCAGTGAAAAAAGTCATGAAACGACGCGGCAAAATCTTTGCGCGTTGCGGAATCGTGGCGCGAAACGTCGAGGGGGGGTCAATTTGACCCCCCCCCAGCTGAAATAGGGTTAAGAAGATCCCTTATCATAAGTACTCAACATGTAAACACGCTACAGGTCAGTGCCATATTATCGTGAACTGCATTTCAGGGCAAAGACAATGTTACGTTCTATAATATAAGTCAACCTGTGATTATGGTTGACCTAATTTTCCTGTTCCATGCAATGTTCTATAAGTAAGTACTAATACTGTTTTATGGTGCTGCTGCAGCTTTGCTGTATGAACAACATAAGATATTATAGTAATTAAAGTAGTACCCAAATATTTAATTAATTAAAACATATTCTTAAATTACAGGGCATTCATAGAAATTACAAATGTTGGAGAGGAAAGCAAACTGTGAAGCCAGTGAAAAAGATCTATTTAATAGAATTCCTGTTGCCAGAGAAATGCAAAATCGGGAATAGTTTAAAGAAATTGAACTTGGTACTCTGCAGCCAAAGTTTCATAGGACTGAGATGGATATAGTGGGGCAGATTTTTGTCTGTATATATACAAACATCAGCTCATATCTTAAGAGTTCAAACAAAATGGGTTTGTTTCATTTCCATCAGAGAAGATGGCTGGATATCCCATATTCAGATATGTTAAGCTGATCTTCCATGGGGTCCAGTTGGATGTGAGGTATCACCACTTCATCGGGTTAAACAATCTGCTCTTTGCCATGAATAAATGAAACAGGATTTTTACATGCATGAGTTGTGACTCTCTCACACACGGGACCTCCATTTTATGTCCTATCTGTGGAACAGAGTGTCTTGCCTCTTACTAGAGGGGACGGTATGATTACATACAACATTGTTCAGGTGGACCCAAGAATCTAACCAGGGTTCTTTGGATCGTGAGGCAGACATGCTACCGACTGAGCTAACTCACTGCCCTTAAATGAGTTTGAAATGTAATGAACTGGGTGGATAAATGTGTAACCGTGTTTGTTAGGATATCTGCTGATGTTTTTGTAGTGATTCATGGACAATTATTCACTTACTGTGTTTAGTATTTTGTCAGACTGCTGAGTGTCTACTCTAAATGTCCACTCTTTGTCCAGTCCTACTGTCTGAAGGTCAAGGAGATGGACGATGAAGAGTATGCCTACGCCACTCTGGGAGAACCTCTCTACCGGGTGGAGACAGGGAACTATGAGTACAGGTGAGTTCCTCTGTCTTGGGTGTGGTCTTGTCATGTTTAGCTCTATGGTGTGATAGAACCTGGAGAATAGACTCAGTTGAATTCATTTATACCTCCTCCACCAGTCATGGCTGAATATCAATTGACAATGACCAATAATCAAGGGAATGAGTAAACAAGTATTTTATGTCTAAATCCTGTTTGTATGTTGAAAAAAAAAAGGATAACGAAATAATATGATTATGAGATATGTGAAAATTCACATCCTACTTCCAGTTCATGTCAAATAGTCCAAATACATGTATGGAAAGCTGCCAAACAGCAACATAGTATGTTCTAGAGCCTGTACTGTAACACAGTTGTAGATGATATCAAGATGATTGCAAGTTGGATTCACTGACCAGTAGCTTATTAGACAGACTTTTAATCAATTTCAGCTCTGCATAATGCAGGGCACTAACATTGATTCCAGATCATCACAGTGTGCTCCCAGCATTCAAGAAAATTTTTATAATTCATACTTTTTCAGTACAACTGTGCAGGCATGATATTCTATAGAAATCTGATTTCAGAATTTTTTTTTCTCAAGTCTGCACACATTTTGCTATTTTCATGAGTCAAAATCACCTGAAAATTTTGATTTCCAATTTAAAAAAAAAAACCCTCAAATATCATCCCTGCTGTGAAACATTGCATAATATGAAAACCAGTAGCCTCCTGGCCCTAGTAGAGGTTAAGAGCTTCTCCAAAGTTATAGTGGATGATGCTTCACAGTTATCCTCTCACTCCAAGAAAAGCATTCTGGCTCTTTTACTCACCTGTATTAAACACCTTTCATGTGACCATAATATGTTTTGCTTCAGGTTGATTCTCAGATGTAGACAGGAGGCAAGGGCAAGGTTTGCCAAGCTGAGGTCAGATGTCATGGTGAAACTAGAACTCCTGGACCAGAAACATGGTAAGAAATAGCATCTCCTTGTCTTACTTGTGAAGAGAAGAAAGATTGGAAGGTGGAGAGAAATCATTGTTAAGTGTAAAAGGAAAAAGTTCCCACGGTTGCTGTTAGAGCGAAGTAAATCCAGCCAACACTATTATTTGGGACAAACCTGTATCAAAACTGGATGATAATGATGATGATAAACAGGAGACAAAAGAAACTTCACACCTTTCTTCTCTCGAATTTCCCAGGAAACATCCAACAAAGCCCACTTTAGCACCATGCGGGAGTTTTGCTGTAATACCCTAACAAATTTCATGCTAACTTCTTTAAAAAAAAAAAAAAAAAGGTTAGAGTTGGGTTAGGGATAGGATTAGGAATATGGTTAGGGGAAGGGGAAGGGTCTGGGGTAATTGCCCAGGGGGTAATTGCCTTAGACCTGACGAATACAGTGTTAAATAGTGCAGCAGTAACCCAATGCCTCTTCAAGACCTGCACCGAAAGTGATAGTTTTTTAAGTAGCCTAAGTGCTGTAGGAAAAGAAATTCACACTTGTTAACTACCTCTCCTTTCTTTTTCTTTTTTTATTTCAGTGCAAGACATTGTGTTCCAGCTTCACCGCCTGGTGTCTGCCATGACCCAGTACCTCCAAGACTGTCATCAACAGATGAAGAACACAGACCTCTTTCCCATCGAGGTCGACCTCCTCCGAACCACCATCAACTACGACCGTTCAGATCAGTTCAATGATGGCTACGATGATGAGGAGGAGGAGGAGGAGGAAGAGGAGGGTGAATCCAGTGGAGGAGGGGTGGAAGGCACATTGATTGACACCTCGTAAGACAGAGGATGATGGAAACACAAGAGTTGATATAGACCAGGTATCGCATTGTGGAATTATGAGAAATTAGGTTTTTCTGTTCTCTATGACCAACGTGGATTACATAGGACAGCCAAGCTGGAATTCTTACCTTTGTTCATATTTTCTAGTTTTTCTAGTTTGCTCTGTCAAGATGTACAGTATTATATCATGAATCTGAGTCAGAAGTATGTGTGAGAGGCAAGTGATATAAAATTGCTGGAGAAAGTCTAAAAGAAAAGAATATCTCATGTTATAGTCTATTGCCATGACAACCAAAAAAAAAAAAAAATCCCGGAAAAGTCCATGGCAGTGTTTAACTATGACAAACCAGTATTACAATGACCATTTTCAATATAGAGCATGTAAAGTATCTCAAATCCACACTTGCATATATCAAAAGCAATGCTCTTAGAATGACACATTCAGGCTGCTGTATGTTACATCAAAATCCACAAGTTTAGTTCATCAAGTGTCTCTTTGCCAAGATGAAGCATTCGTAGTACACAGAGATTTGTCAGAGCAAGCCTTTTTCTTTGAAAAAGATTCAAGACTTATGTAATTCATGTACTTATCTAAGTTAGTATTAAAAGTGTGCAATATTTTGACTCTTCATCAGTGTTGTCAATGCCATGTTTGGCAATGGAGCACTTGTGATATTTTTCAGAAATGTGAATTATGATCTTACAGGTAATTTTAACACAATTAGTTTCAATTGGTGCATGCTCAGTCAGTGTGTAGCGCAGTTGTGTTCCTGTTTATATAGCTGTTTCATTTTCTCAAAATATACAAGGCATATACTTTGAGTTTAGTACGTGATAATGAATTTGATGGGTAGATAGTGTAAGCTTTCCTGTTACCTATTCTGTTCATAATTGTTAACTTGCCCAGACAGAGTACTATTAGATTTCAGTGTTAATTACCTTGTATGTTACACAGAGTCTCTCACTTTAATGTGTTCGCACATCATTCATGTATCATTGTTACAAAGCATAGAAGTCTTTGGCTCAGGTTAAGATTGATTTATCTTCTTGTGTGAAAATATCAAATAACACCACAGTTCTAGTGACAGTTCAGTACATTGCATTATGTCACACTTGTCATGGGAGACTGGAGTTATGAAAATCTCTTTGACAACCTGCTTTACCTCTTCTGTAATACCCTGAGAAGACAAACCATTCTTTTCAAATTGTAAGTCTGGTGTGTGAAGCAGCTGACACACCTTTCACATTTCCAGTTGAAGTTGTTGAAAATCAAAGTAATGGTCAGTCAGAAGCACAAATTCCACTGTTTGTGACCACATGAGACTGTCACCTACAAAATGTGACTGACAGACCACAAGGTTTTCTCATGAATTATATAAAGTAGGTGATATTTTTTTGGGAAGTGGAGGGTACACTAAAATAGAGTATGGACAGGTTTAGTGCCATTGTACTATAGAGCTGTCGGAGCAGCAGAACTAAATACCATTGAGTCTGGGAAGTATAGATAATATTGTGTCAGATCAAATTCAGCATTCCATTGTATATTATAACATAATTATCTTTTATTAGTTTTCTGGAGGACGGTGTATATCAACAGTATTTATATTATTTCTAGTCAAACTAGTCTAAAGTACTATCTGTTTGCATTTTTTTTTTTTTTTTTTAGAAAGGATGTGGGAAGATATGTTCATTGTTGTAATGTGTTTAGAAAAAATGCTTTGCTTTGAATTCAAAGAAACATTGATATCTTTTCAACATCACTTGTCACTGTTTATGGTTTTTCTTTAACAGACAAGCATATGTTTATCAAACTTTGTTGTTAAGACTTTGCCAACAGGTAGAAGCTGGTTTTAACATTGATGAGACCAGCTGAATAGTACAAATTTAGTGTCAAATGTTCTCTGGAAATTATGTTAAAATTGTTCAATTGGATATATTTCATTTTTAGTTACTTTTGCTGCTGAACTATTCTAAGCTTTATGTTGTTGTTTTTGTGAGATATATACCTAGGACTGACCACCTCATCAATAAGCAGCTGTCTTGACACCTGTAGACACCCTTCTAGGTCTCTCTACAGGATCCCTGGCTTCTTCTTGATACCATGAGTTGAGACAAGAAGACATTACTGTCACTATGCATGGAGAAAAAGCAGTACTAGGTGGCAGGAGTGAGCACCCTTCTGGTAGTCAAGGGACAGTACTTTAGCTGTAAAGCTGATAAAATGAACATGATGATGGTGGTTGGTTTATTATTTGATAGTATGGATATCAGTCTTCTTGGTTAATACACATAGGCAGTGTGGCTGTAGGTACATATACCTATCTTTGTGAACATGTTCTCCATGGTTGCATTCCTTGTTTTATTTTTCATCTTTAGATGGTATCTAACTGGTTTATCTAAGAGGGCACTTCTGCACCCGTTGACAATGAAGAAACATTTTTCCCTAAGACTTATTCAAAAATGATGAATGACAGTAAGTCAAACTGTACATGCATGTTAGATCTGTCTAGCAGGTAGTTTTCTTCATTCATTCAGCTTCAGTGTTTTACATTATGATAGTGGTGCTAGGCTACAGTACAGGCTCACATATCTCGCTTTCTTCTACTGGAAGTTTAAACTTGATGTACTTTTCACTCTTTCAGTAAGGTTTAAATTGGTGATTATTTTCCAGGAGAGTAAATGTTGCACCTGACTTTAAGTGATTTACTTTGTATGGGGCAGGATGTGATGCTGTAAATATTGATCACTACTGAAATTTGCTTCTGAGGTAAATTTTAACACTACTCAGTGACAAACATATTCTGTCCTGCATATTTGGACTACAATGGACTCCTGTTGTATCGAAGGCCTTGGGACTGGTAGTTTTCCTTTGTCATATCGAAATTTCGTTATAACCAAACAAATAAACAATAAAAATACACAGAGTGGGTAATGTTGCAGCCCTAATTTTTACGTCGTTTTAACAGGAATTTTGTTATAACTGTGTTCGTTGTAACGGGAGTGCACTGTACTTTCTTCCTCACAGATGGAATGATGATCTTATACACAGTATAACATTAAATACTTGGCAAGAAGCATGCCAATAATTTCCATGTTACATGTACAAGCTTCCTCATTTCATAAGGTTAGTGTTCAGCTTTACAAAGGGCATGACAGAATTTCAATTACTCATTTATTTCTGTCTAGACTGCGAAAGTCGTTGCTCACATCACTATTAAGAGTGTGATTGAAATTGTGATGTTTTCATGTCAACAGAGGTATGTATTTTTGTCCTTTGAACATTATTGAAATACGTGTACAACACATCTTTGATTTCAGCAATATTTTGAAGGCAAAATGACTGCAAAGTAATTGAAATTTTTCAAATGGTAGCATGGATAAACCATCCACAGAATGCTATAATTGCCATGTTGGTCAAAAAGACCTTATTCCAAAGTAACAACTTATTAACTGGTTTATTTGTTTGTTTTTGTTTTGTTCTGTTTTTGATGTAGCAGTCCTCATTTCTTGACCTTGTGACCTTTAGATTTGTCAATGGACTGAATGTACAGACTTAGTACAATTTATTGGAAATAAAATAATTTATTACAGGTGAAACATGTGGGAACATCTTTTCTGTATGACTGTCTGAAGGTGTTTTATAAAATTGTCCTTTTTTAAAGGAATCCTCATGTTCAAGTTCAGGATTTAGGGCTACACTGCATGATAATTATATCATTGTTGAAGTAATGATAAAATTCAATGTGAACTTGTGCGCATTTCACTATTCACTGGGCAATGACTGTCCAAACGTACAGCAACTGACAGACACAGTGGTGATAGTATAATGTCAATACATACCTAAGTAATGGAATGTTGTGGAGGAGAAACAGATGGAATGGGGACTGAGGGTGAATGGTGGATGTTGTGAGAAAAGTACAGACAGATGGATAAACACCCACCCACACACACACACACACACGGACAGACATACTGCAGTTGATACGCACATATAGACATTTGATATGGAAAAGTCAAATTGCCAAAATCAAATAGTGTATACGCAAAAATGTTGATGTCCAATATTGAATGCAAAAATTTGTTCCACGAAATATTTTTATTTAGCTATATGTAAAGCATTCATGCAGCCTCATATCACATGGTATCAAAGTTTGGAGTGGAGCTAGAAAAGTTTATGTTTATTCTATATTAGTACAATATAGTTTAAAAAGGCCAATTTTATGTGTGGGATAACATTCAGTCAAGTATATGACAAGGTCAACACCATTATGTAGGGATCTCAAAGATACTTGAGGTTTATCAACTGCATAAATTTTCTAGTTGTAGTTTTGTGTATGATTTGATTAATGAGAATTTGCCCAATACCCTGCCACAGTATTGTTCATTCATTCAACATTGTTATAGAACAAGGCAAAAAGAAGATGATAATTTTTTATACACATGTATACAAAAATTTACAATTATCGGTATATCCATCATGTAATGAATTGTTCATTCATCATTTCTCTTTTATTAGCACTAGAATATCTTATTGATAACTATCTAATACATGTAGTAACCATGGTTACACATTACTGCACAGTTAAAAAAAAAAAATAAGAAAGATATTTTGTAACTGCCTGAACTTCAAGGGGCCAGACTCGACTAGCATTATGTTATTTTCTGGTTCCCTGTTATCCTTTCTTTTCTTTTTCTCCAAGTGACTGCATATTTGTAAGCTTGTACAATGATTATATTGCATTGGATAATATATGCAAATTCAAATTCAAATTTAAATTTGCATACCCGGTAAGACAGACAGCCAGACAGACAGATGGAAATAAGAACATAATATTCTCAAGAGGAAAGATCCTAACCAGTGAAGTGTTATGCAGAGTTGTAGATGTGAGGTTCTGTATGTAAAACAAAATACAAAAACAAGAACACCAAATCAAATCAAATCAAATCAACAGACTACAGTATATCACATTTTAGACATTGACAGGTCCTGAGGTTCTCACGACTATGATTCTAATAGTAGCTGTGGTCAATAGGGATAAGTGTTCTTCAAAAGATCCATCGGGCTCGTGGAGATATGCTATGTATTGGCATAAAATCGTTAATATCAGTATGATTAATTTCTGCCTATCATTACACATTGAAAGGGTAAAGAGGCGTTACTTTTCATGATTGTCTCTTAGAAATAAGGAAGTATTAGAATATAGGTATATGTATATACATGTACAGTACAAATTATTCATTTAAAGAAAATTGCTCATACAAATCCATCAAACCTATGAGTGCGCTGTACACTGTACACACAGCTGTGTATGGGAAAGCGAACAACCATACAGAAACAACATGACCCATTTAAAACACGCCATTAGACACGATGTAATATTCATTATATGAGCCGAGACCCGTTAAAGGATTTTGTCTTTGTCATGATTTTTCTTTTTGTTGTTCATGTTCTTCTAAAACTTGTCCACGCTTACCCCTACGAGGGGTACGCTTCCAAACATTGCGATTCGTCTCGCTGGATGGAAAGCAAAGCGACGGTATGTTTTGA
Source organism: Diadema setosum (assembly GCF_964275005.1). Lineage (NCBI taxonomy): Eukaryota > Metazoa > Echinodermata > Echinoidea > Diadematoida > Diadematidae > Diadema > Diadema setosum. The sequence goes on along the minus strand of NC_092692.1, from coordinate 40,255,530 downwards.
AAGTCTCAATGCTATGTTTTGTTTAGCTGTTAGGTGTGAAAGGGACCGATTTTGCCCTGTGATTTGACCTCCAGTCTCGAGTCCGTAGTATGGAGACTTCCAAGTCGAATAAATTGTGAACCATGAGCTGAATAAATAAATGGTTTAGGGGAAAGGCGGTTAATTTCAGGCGCAGACAAACTTTTCAGGGGAAGCCACGAATTATTCATGTAGCCCGCGAGGTGTTTCTCTTTCAGCGGTGAGTCTGAATAAGAGATCGAGAGTGAATGCTGTTATGAAGAAACAGAAACTCAACGAGTGAGCCTCGAACAAAATCGGTTTGATTTCATCACTCGCATTCTCTTTCATGCAATGAAATAGAGTTGAAATAATTCTTGGGAGATTCTTATATTCCCAGAACACTCATAATGTAACGCGTCATAAAACTGAGTGGTTATTTGGCATGAAATAGGACTAGGTCGTATCGTAAGCGACAATGAAGGGATGAAATTATTAAATCTGCTGATTTATTGGCCGCCATCTCGAGTTTGCGATTACGAGAGAAGGTTCTATCGTCTTCCCATCTATCTAAAAGTCTCTCAGCTTTCTCCTGTAACACTGAATGTATTAGATCCTTTCCATTTTTTCGTAATACCTAGTTTCTTGTATCTGACAATAATGATGAATAGCGCAAAATAATTGATTATAAGCAAACACATAAACTTGTTTCAGCACGATATGTGGGTGATATTTATTAACGTGCGAACTTCTATCGTGATTTTGTTTAGTCGGTCATATTTGCCCGTCTGCGATACGAGATATACTTTTCTGGTTCTCTTGTAATTTCTATATCCAATCATCTTCCTCACACAATTCGACATACTATATACATCAGGCTGTAAACGTTCCTGAGCTGAAACATTTATTCACACTCTTTTTTTGGGTGAATGAATACAGATGCAGGGATCTTATTCACGTCCTATTGCAGTCACAAGCCAAAAAACAAAACAAAAACAAAACAAAAACAAAAAACCTACACGATAATATCGCAACATGTAGCGCAAACCGTTTAACTGATAAGAGCTTCGTCACAATATAGGTAACTGTTGGACAAATACGGCAGTTAGCAGCCAATATAATATGACATACTTCAGACATGAGAGAAAAACACTTTTCAATGTTTTTTCGCAAGAACATCTCACAGAAAGAAAAATGAAGGTGGAATTGGGGTGGACATCATGAAAAGGTGAATAATCAGGGCGGATCTAGTTTTTTTTTTTTCCGGGGGGGGGGGGGGGGGAAGCGTGAATCATGACAAGCAAAAAAAAAATAAAAATAAATGATGGTAATAATTACATAAAAACGGTATAATGGAACAGTAAGACATCTGGTGGTAATATCCTCTGTATCTTTACCAGCTTCACCAATCAACTTATCACGAGTTTTGACAACTCTTAATTGTTACATATTATTCTACACATGTAGAATATGCCTTTGTTCATATCAAAGGATCTAAAGAATGAATTTAATGGGCCTATTTCCACCGTCCGCTTGTCGCTTCGATTATCATGTAAGATCATTGGCAATTATATATATGTTTGTTTGCTTGTTTTTCAATTCAATTTTGCACTCTTTATGCTCTTTCTGCATTGTTCTATGATCGGAGAGTATTCTGATTGATATGAATGAACGTCAAGATCTTCTGCGTAGATGGCCATTTTTATCTTATATTCTCAGTCTGATCCAAAATATTAGGCATTGTGTCATATCATACTAAAGTCTTATATTATGGTTGATTAATGGTTAATGAGACATTAAGCTTTTTATCATCTAAAACAGAGCGATTATCCTGAAATAAAACGAGAATAGCTTCTGAATCAATTACGCCCGTGTTTACAGGTTGGGAAAAGGTTGAACGACTGGAAAACCCTTGGACGCTAAGCACAAAAGGTTAACATTTTCGTCCAGGCAAGTTCGAATGAATTGATGAATAGCCGTGTGGGAGGGACCACTCAACATGTGTCTTTGACTCTGCATTTGTACTGTTCAATTTGAGGAGATGGCAATTGGTAATCGGGACATCTTCCTCGCTTGATTCCGATGCTTTTCAATCGTCATCGTTTTTAGCTGAAATCCCTCCCCACCTCCAAAGCAATTACATTCTGTCACGTCTTCTCACCCACTTATCAATCAGTCCTTCCATTTGGACGGGTGAACGCTGGGTCGCCATTTACTCGCTGTCCAGTATGCAGACTCCTATCAACTCAAGATGCAAAGAGGACACTCTGTAAGAAATACCCCTCCCCTGTAGAGAAAGAAATAACAATCTTGATTTTGATTGAAAAATGAGAAAAGCATGAAAAGAAATTAAGGATATCTTGAGGGGTTTAATTAACATAATAAACAATGGAGATATTTTAGTGAGTACAATGATAAGATTGCTCACCAACGTATAATCGCAGGGTTTCTTCAAAGAGATCACTTTACAATTTCCTTTCAGGTCTGCCACTCCCTCCACCTCCCCCCCCCCCCCCCCCAAAAAAAAAAAAAAAATGTTTTATAGTTTATCACGACATCGGCTGGCGAGTATATGCAGAAGTACGAAGACATTCATGATTATGATTGTAACAACAGAATTCATTTGCATATAGTGTGAACGATCCATTATGAAGGTGTACCAAGAAAGGGAAAAAAAAAGTTTCCTGTACTGAATCTACCTCTTTGTAATAATCTCTTGACATCTGGAGGAATGATGTAAATGCAGATTGCTTTTCCACGTGCACCCTATACCTTGGGAAAACCGAGACTAGAATCAATCGAAATGAAGATATCACAAGACACGACGTGACCGAGCAAACACAATTGATGTCTGAGAATACCTACAACAGTCGTTGTGGATTGCATACTTTTTTTTTAACCAAAAGCATTAAATTTTCGACGAAAATGAGATATCATAATTTTTTTTGTTACATGTTATAGTTCATTGTTATTATTATTATTATTATTATTATTATTATTATTATTATCATTATTATTATTATTATTATTATTATCATCATCATCATTGTCTTCATTATTATTATCATAAAGGTATTATTTTTATCGTTATTATAATAATCATCATCATTGATATTGAAATTAGTCTATTATTCAGTTACTTATACGCCGTCGTCACCATGACATCAAACAAACGAAAAAGGAATGGAGCATCACATAATATTTTTATCAACCAATGTCGTATTCAGTGAGACAAAACCCCGAAATCTTCTTATAACAATACGACAAATTGTTGTTTGTTGTTGTTGTGTTTTTTTTTTTTGCGTCGTGCAGTGACATATCTGACTCCTTTGTAAGAGTTATAGGAAGCGTCTCTGTATTCAAAAAGTACTCACCACATTAATCTCATCCAAATGACGTCCCAGTGTGGAAAACTTTGACAAGATTGTATCTGACAATCTTGAGGATTTTGCTGCAGTTTTTAGAAATAACATTTAGCAATTAATCTAGACATTTAAAACATGTATGAGGGCATAATGATCAGAGGATAAGAAGATAAACCAATCAGCAAATAACGGTAATGTCCACTTTTTATTATTCGGTTGATGCGGTTGGTGAATATTATGTATTTTGTGTTACAACAAAGTACTGTTTGTTTTTTTCTTTGAGAAATATGACAAAACTATATTGAAATTAAACTGAAACCGAATAAGTTTTGCAATCACACCTTACATTTATTTTTGTTATAACATGTATAAAACAAAAGCAACAAGTACGGGCCGTTCCACTTAAAATATTAATTTGCACGTGATTTTTGAATTACCACGCTCATTGTCATCGCTTTCAAAAATAACATCTGCATTTTATGGGGAACAAGACAAGAGATAACAAGAGGGACGAAAAAGGAGAGAGACAGTAGAGAAAGATTGAAAGAGAGGGATAGAGGAAAGAGGATAAGAGAGATGAAAATGATAAGAGAAAGAGAGAGAGGAGATGGAAAAGGAGAGTAGGGAAGATATGAAAGAGAGAAAGAAACAAAACGAGTGCGAAAACGAGCTGGCGAGCCAGGTAACCTGACCTAGCGCCCTAGGCAAGCCGCTCCATATCTTTGAAATGTGATGAAGACGATTCAAAGACATGCACACAGATCGTACGGACCGTAACATCAACACGGACAGCCCGTGGCGGGGCCTCCAGCATCAGCTGAAAACAGCGACAACCATCGAATGTTGAGATCATCTTATTGCTTCCTTCACATATCCAGGGTTCGTCGGTTGGTATTTCCGTTTCCGAAAATCGCATCGGCCGAACGCAAGGAGTCACATTGCACCCTTTGATAAACAGACCATTGACATTACGACGATAGAACTTTGTCTGCAGGAAAGACAGAAAAGGGAAGAAAGACGGACAGAAAGAGAGAAAAACGTAACATGTAGTCACATAGCCATTCATCGTTCATATTCATTTTACTGTACAGCTGCATAACCTGCATCTATATGCTCTGCAAAAAGTGTGGCATATTACCAAGCTGTACTTCATGTATTCCATGTGTTTCATTATGTATATTCATTTGCCTGCCCCTACGAATAGATACCAAGACTCTCAAAAAGGATATCTACATGACTTCCATGACACAGGTAAGCAAGAATAATACTGTCCAGCTGTCACTTTGTCATTGTACACACACACACACACACACGCGCGCGCGCGCGCGCGCACACACACACCCAAAGCATCATCCAATGAAGATCCATTTAACATAAAACTTTAGTATTGTTCCCTTTTTGATATCTTAATTCTGTTATTTCATTATTATGTATATATACTGTACAGTTGTGTTTCGTCGGTTTTTTTTTTTCCTTGTTTGTATATATATTTAATTATTTGGATTGTTTTGTTTTGTTTTTCACTCTTTTTTAAATCAATCTCATATTGTAACAGTGTCTTGAATTCGATCCAGATAACAATTATAAATGATAATGCTAATACCTGGTGTTGCCTAGCAGAAATTTTAATCAATATAATCTAAGATATTTTTTTTAAAAAACCCATCTGCATACTTTGATATATTAATTAACCACATACATACTCAGTCAAGATTTTCATTCATGCATACATGCATCTATTCTATTGTTGTTTTTACTGCTGTTTGTAAATAATGTAAATAGTTTATCAAACGCATTTCGTTCAAGATTTTCGCCAATTATATCAAATGTATATTATCTACTGTGCTTTGCTGTTGATTTGTAAATAATGTAAATAGTTGTTATAAATTGTATTTTTCTTCGTTTTCGTGTTATTACTCTGTGCTATGATTTGATTTTCCCCAATACTCTATATTTGAGTGACATGGGAAAATAAAAAAAAACATTGTCATTGTCATTGTCATTGTCATTGTCATTGTCATTGTCATTGTCATTGTCATTGTCATTGTCATTGTCATCCATAGCGGGTATCCTAGGGAAGAAAACCAAGACAATAACCTTTTAGTATAATTGCTTCGTTTATGGTAACCATCTTTATCATCATGGGAGCTATTTCTGTCAAGACCATGACTGAAATGCAACAGCGCCATGTACCTCAATCTCCGCTAGCCCAGACAATGAAAACTGTCATCTTGAAGTAAAACAATATATATATATATATATATATCCCTGGCTCTGTGTAGTTTCCAGCCATCTTTGTACTCATCACTTTCAATTTAGAAGGAAAGCATATTATTTACTTCGGTAAACCAAAGTCTAGTTTGTTTACGGAGACACGCAAAGGATGAATCTTTGAATGAAAGAAGGAATTTAGCGATGGCTTTCCATTAGCTAGTCCCTTCTAGTGGACGATTTGTTTAAGACGATCGGACGGTTTTGAATTGCAACCATCAATTTTGATTTGAGTGTAGGATGGCTTCATGAACCAAAGAGCAATCCACTTGTTAAGCTACCGAACTATTTCATTATTCTCATGCCACATTCTATGATATCATGACTGTCGTCTGCAATCACGTGATTGCTTTCTGACAATTTATTACTGCGAAGTATGCAGTCTGCGTATTTTCCATCATGTAGTTAAGAACAGACTTCTACAGAAAGACAAAAAATTGCTTGGGGACATCAGCGCGGGGAGTCTAATAAACTTTTCGGAGTTGTTTGTTAACCCTGAGTCATAAGAGTCTTATTTCTGTAAGGAACACTGTCGTGTTATCATTTCGTTTGGATTGCTCGAGGAAAGAAGACGCAATTATTAGCTAACTATCCTGGCATTAGTCACACGCATTTACATGCACACCAACATACACCTGCACACACGCACACCTGCGCGCGCACACATACAATGATAAAAAATAATGCATGTCATCACTCTTTTTTTTTTTTTAGGTCTTTTCTTCTTTTTTTTTCTACGTGGACTGAGGCTTGCATTCCTTGCCCTGTCAGTGATACACATAAAATGTGTACATAAATACACACAAACACACACACACACACACACATGGGGCCGAATGGGGGGGGGGGCAGTGGTGGGACCTGCAGCCCTCCACACTAAACACTTTTGGCTCATCAAATAAAAAAAAAATCTGTTTTTTATATGAAAAAGAACTAAACTCTACAAATTCATTATTTCGGACATTCTTTCCGTCATTACCCTACCCCCCCCCCCCTTGTACAGCTCCTCCTCCATAATTATGTAATGTAAATGTTTACATACATACATATATATATATATATATATATACATTCACATATATATAATTGTATGCAGTTAGATGTGGATATAGATAAACATGCATATCACTCATCGTATTTTTCATTTTCAAAGATAAGAGTAAATTTTAACTCGTATTTGTAAGGGGGCCACGGAAGGTGTGAGTGTGGGAGACAGGGGGATGACAGGTTGATGGGTCGGTTTATATACTGCTCGAGGTAGGGTCACGGAGTCTCCCCCACCCCCCCCCCCCAAATTAAAAAGAAAGGGAACAAATAAAATGTGGGAGGAATCCAGGCAGAAACCCACAAGATATCTTGATGTTTTTGTTGTAATTTGTTAAATTTGTATAAGTATTGGGCTGCATATTTTTAAAAACTGTCTATGTCGGTGCTTATAATTTCAGTGATTATTAGTTGTTGCTCACGTTTTTCTCAACATTCACTCTGACCTTTCATGGGGAACAAGATAGAAAACAAATTCGATACCAACCGGCACGTATGAATACATTAATTAACGATTTTAGAGCGGCGAGCGGGTAGCAATGTTAATGGAAGGGAAAAAAAGAAAAGATTGGAAGACCGTGAAATGAGTCATCTACGGTAGATATTGAAACAGCGCGCGGACGCACAGTGCAATAAGTATACGTACATTTTAAATAGCATCAGGTCCAAGGGCACTTTACCCTATTTGAGAATTTATTTTTATATCCTTTCTAAAGTTCAAGAAGTGGCGAAAGCGGAGTCTCTAGATTGGAGATTTATGAAATCAAGGTGCAAACACTGGAAAGTGGAGTATTCCCTCGTCCCACTTGACCGCAATAAGCTTCCCTCGATAGTATGCATCGCACGCTCGAAGAGAGCGGGAGGCCACGTACCGAATGCCCACGTACTTTTACCCCGCATGCCATGAAGCGAGTGACCACTACTTTTCGCGGAGAATGTCTTCAAGTTTAGGTCTCAGATGTCCTCAGTCCAGACAGGACACGCCTTGAGGACAGTGTCTCCTTGTCAGCGAGCTTAGATTTGATATGCTACCTTCGTGTCAACCGCATCGAGGGACCAGTGACAGTTTAGTGTCCAGATAATTCATCCTCTGAGTCCCAGGCAGGTTTTATCTGATCGATGGTACGCGCTCGCCCTCCGTACACCGTCCGTCGAACGAGTTGAGTGTAGACGTGGAGAAAGTGCCTCTGTGCATTAGCTTGCATCCACCCATGCTGACAAACACGATTGAGTTTCATGCTATCGACGCTTGCTATCGGAGTCGTCTGCTAAGTGCGTGCCAGGAAAAAGCGCGGGAAATGCATGCGACCAGCTTTGATTACTTCGCCTGATAGACGGTACCTTGCATCAGGTATGTGCCTATACCAGATCACTTTTCGTTTAAAGATATTTTTGTATATTGACATCGCTTCTTTACTTTTTATTACTGGTCTCCGTGTAGATTGACCTGTAAATTCTGCTCTTTTTCTGCGCTTCACAAGTTTTTTGAAAAAGTTGATACTTTTACTGCCTGATATGATTTAAAAACACCCAAAGACATTATGTTATAGATCTTATAATACACTTATAAATACCTACCAGAGCCTACACATGCTGAATAATTATTTAAAGTATACTATACAGCATGCTTTGCATTCAATGTACTCACTGTGACTTTGAGCCTGTTTACAGACGAATTGTTTTTATCTCAGTGAGCATGGTGAGTGTGGTATGGTGTAGGCAGTACAAAGTTCTGCGCTTCTCCATTAAGGATTGTTAGTAAGGGGAGAAAGGATGTGACTAGGACAAAGAAAGTATTATTAAATGCAGTGATTATAGTTAGGCAGTCTTCCCTCCCTCCTGAAAGCAAAAACTCTTCAATGCCGACTTGTATCCATGGTGACGTGGTCACTTCATCTTTGGATTACTACAGATCTTGATTTTCATCATCTACTGTTTAATTTTGTGGGGTTTTTTCGGATGTATCACATATGATTATCATTATGCATCTATTTACTTGTCATAATGAAATATTCTTTTCGATGTCACTTGCCTGTTTCATGTTTAAGCTGTATACTTCCTTTAATATCACACTAAAGTATATGTAAAAGATTTGTGTCACTGCCTCGTTGAAAATAGTTGAGGTGCATGTGCGGATTCCTTGCGTAATACTGAGAGTTTATAGGTTCATGACTGAATAGAAATCGTTTCAAACATTCTTGGCTCCTATTTTCAATCACCCTTTAGCACGTTTTCACTTCCTTGAAGAGGTATAGTGGTCTTGTTAATGTGATGACTGTAGAGCCTATGCATGTTACGTGTGCGTTCTCTTTTTCTTTTCGCGGACCGGTAAAATAACGTGATTAATGACACATGAGGAAAGTCATTTGGGGGGCCTCGTATATTTGCAAGTGTTGCAGCTCCTGTCGCCATAGCAACAGCTGGGCAATGGGCTGTCACCGTTTTATTTGCAGCAAACCTTTTTATAAATTTTAATGAGCGCCAAGTCATTAGAAACGCTCTTTAGAATTGAAGTGGCATAAGTCTGACAGACTAACAAGTTTTCATAACTACTTTGTCAGTAATCACTAGAGGAGATATTAACGTTGTTGTTATAATGTTCGCTTTGTTCTAGTAAGCAAAACATCGATTTAATCAGTGACGTATCGACAGTGGCCGCTGGATTATATTCTTTCGTACCAGATTCGAAATTATCATAAGATGACTGGACATTCTATCTATGTAAAATAACATGATGTGACAGGATTAATGCGGAGTATATTAGCAAATTCAAAGATGTGTTCGCCCATCCATTGTATATTATGATCTCAATTATATCGATACAGGATAGTGCTGTATCATAATACAGCACTTAACTGTGCTTCTATTTATGAAGACATTCAAATTCTGAGACAGTCACAAATCTGATCTTCATCCACACAGTCAACATTTTGATCTTTTACAGTCAAGATCGTAGTGATATTCATGCATACTGACAGTCAAAGTCTGATCTTCCAACATATAGACAGTCAATCTGATATTCATAGACAGTCAACATCTTGATTTTCAAACAGTCAAATTATTATCTTTGAACAGTCAAAATCTGATCTTCATACACAGACAGCCAAAATCTGCATATACAATCAAAATCTGATTTTCACACAGAGAGTCAAAGTTTGATCCATATAGACTGTCTAAATCTGATCTTCATACAGTCAAAACTTGATTTTCATATAGAGAGAGCCAGAGTCTGATAGTTTGACTGTCAAAATGTGGTCTGCATGCATACAGTCAAAATCTGATTTTCATACAGAGAGTAAAAGTCTGATCCGTATAGACAGTCAAAATAATGATCTTCATACATCTATTACAGTCAAAATCTAATCTGCACGCATACAGTCAGAATCTGATTTTCATAATAGACAGCGAGTCAAAGTTTGATCCATATAGACAGTTAAAATCTGATCTTCACTATCGTAATGTGTCCTCCACCAAGCATTACGAAATTCATCATTCATTTTCTTTTGAAAATAGCAAAAGAAGTGTAATCTAAGGGTCAATTAAGGTCCCTTGCATAAACACACATTACATACATTCATATATATACACACACGCACAAACAGGCACATATTAAGCCTACCAGATGTATGTGGTTGTGTGCACATGTGTAAGGGTGTGTCTATAACGATGTGTCTGCGAAATGCAGGCAAGACACAGATTCACATTATTCACAGAGAAGTGCAGACACCCACAGTAAGAGGTGGGGAGACTAAGGACAGAGGGAGAGAAGGAGCGGGAGAGTCAATCAAGACGACACCCCCTGCATGACACACCTCCAAGCCTTAAATCCCTTTCCTCATTGACAGTCAACCCTATGCACAGTTCATGGGACGAATTTCAAGCCTCATTCTGTGTTTGCGTGTTCTCTTTATTCGGCACGTTATTTTAGTCCAGAACCAACAAAACCTTTAAGCCACCCTCACCTATGACAAAAGAGCCATGGCATGCATCTCAATTGGTTCACACGTTTCCAGAAAATGTGCTAAAAATCATTTCCAACGAAACGTGAAGAGCTGTGTGCTATTCATTTTGAATAAATTGGCAGGTACAGTAATGGGCCCGCTACACTCACCGTCATACACCTTCTTAAATTATTCCTCTTGTTTGATGCAGTATTCCTTGTTGTATGCGTTACTCTTTAGCGGGTATAACACAAGTTAGATTAGCAGGTACGAAGATTGTGTATTTTTATGTAAATTAACGTAATGAATCTGAAAAAAAAGATAAAAATGTGTAAGATAACATTCTAAGGTGCATTATGAAGTGTGTACCGTGTATGGGAGGATTGAGATTATCATAGTTAAAGGCATGTGGCTAACTGATTATAAACAACTTAAGTATTGTTTTATGTAAAGACTTATGAGCAGGTCAGATAGAACAGATCAGATATCGGTGGAGTAGAAATGATAGGAAGAGCCAGATTTGTTCAGTCCTTATAATAGAAATAAGGAGGCGGACAGTGTGTCTTAGCATGCTTTTCGTGCGTCATCAAAATCCACATTAAAATGTAAGTGAGAGGCGGCTCCTGCTCAACGTCTTCTTTGAATTTAATTTTGCAATGGATATCCTGTGATATTATCTCTTGCTCTTCCATTTGGCACAGGGTGACATAAATAGAAATTGTCAATTCTGTGAGTGTGAGATCGGGATGAAATCTAGACGATCAAATCTCATACCAAGGAAAGGAGAGATTCACTCAAACACAGCTGACGTGTTTTTGATGGCTTTTGGAACCGAGTTTCATCCACACACAAATCCACTGCATTTCCATTTTATTCGCCTCCCATCGTGTTTGTGTTCCCTAAATCTATGCCTCTCAGAACTGACGGTTCTCAAATTTCGTTTATGCCCCATTCACATTGAATAGTACTGAAACACCAAATTATGAGATTACTTACAAGATGATATGGTAAGAATGTAAGAATCAAGAACGTGAAAGTGGAATGTTAGTGATTCATACCGTACGTACATTTTGTAGATTTCAGTGAGACATTGATGTTCCGTGAAGGGGTCACAATCTGTCAATGTTAATGAACTAAAGTCTGAAGAGCATGTAAAGTGAAGACGGTACTTATGAGTGGATGACATCGCTTTAAATGCCCCCATTCATGCCATTAGAGTTGGGGTAAATTCAACATAAAGACAGAACCTAGGTTCATTCGTGTGACAATCGTGTTGATAATCTTGTTATTTTGCTAAGGAACTTTAACATACATTAACGAAGTGTACAATTTAAACTAAAAAAAACAAAAACAAACAAACAAACAAACAAATACCTGTCGCCAAATCATGATTTGATACCGGCAGGTACGCTGACATCAAAAGCACTGGAAAAAGTGGAGTTCACTTTCGAAGATGTGTGTAGAATGGAAACGCGTAAGCACGCTGTTGCAAAACACTATTTACTTCGCGAGAGTGTAGACTAAATCACTGTTTATAAATTCAGCCTTTCCAAAATGTAGGTTAAAAAAACGCGTCAATTTCGATGATATAAAGTAGATATCACTGCAGAGTATTATGGGTTCTACGCGGCGGATTGGCCACAACAACATTGCTATGACGCATTTGGCTGTTAACTAATGACGCAAATTACAACTAACTCTCATAATGCTTGTTTGTGTGGACCTTGCCTACCTTGGCTGGAAGGAAAGCAGGTAAAATTTATGCCAAAAGAGAATGTTCAAAAGTTGATCTCGTATCATCTTTGGTGCATAGAGTGGTAGGCCCTCGTCCCTTGGTAGGTAAGACAACTCGAGCTCCAAGACAGCCTTCCCAAGCTTGATCGATATTTCATCATCAGCTCTCTGTATTCTGGTTTGAATTCAATTTGAGTTCGGGGAATGATTGAATTTCACAGAATTGAATCCTAAGTAAACGTGATGAATCCGTCTCCCCAGCATTCCTGCTTTCACTCCATTCTACACGGTGTCTCAGCAATCCGAACAAACCTTCACCGCTCTCATGCTATCATATCAGATATTCATGTCTTTTCCATGTTTAACCCATCGATGACGAGCTGATTTCGGTATAACACACATTTCCCACTGAGACAACCTGCCCGAGTAAGTTTATCATACGATGTTCCTATACGAAACGTAAAACTGATGGACTTACTTAGTGAGCGGAGCAGGAGAATGAACATGACGTCCAAACACATTCCATCAAGTTGTCTTCATACAATGATAAACCTTTCAAATCCCAGTATATTTCTTCCTCTTGTTAAAAAGTTTAATGATACCTATGTGAAGATTTCTGTAATTAAGCTGCAAAGTTTCGCGTATGTCATATCGTGACATGAGTTCGTTTTTGGTCTGCCCCAAGAGTTAATTTGCACATCTACAAAAAGATTTCTCGTCTTTCGTGGATTTATCTCATAAGATCATCAGAATGAAAAGTTTGAAACATCCCATGTTCAGTCGATATATACTTCCGCCCTTATCTGGATAGCACAAGCATTTTTTTTTTCATGCCAGTCAACAAGATCTATGGATTGGTCTTTGAAAAATTCTGAAAATTGATTTTTATAAATAATGTCGTGACGTCATTATATCTGCTTTGATGCCTCTCTACAACTCATGATAATAAGTACTACTGCCATACAAAGCACCACAATACATCAACCCATCTTGCTTGCCATTTTTTTCTCTTTCAGAAAACAGGGCTCTTTCTGAATTATTTTTTCGTTCGCGGATTTTCGACGTGGCCTAGTTTCTCTGATATCCAATTAATTTCTGTTTACTGGACATCTGCCGTATTAGCTCACGCTTTGTTGCCGTTCATCTCGTGTGGTTTAGTTTCATATCTCTTGTGAGCAAGGCTTCCGCCTGTTCGTGCATCATAATTATATATCATCTGCCCAATTTTGTCTTGGGTCGCATGGATCCATGCAGGATGAAACCTAGATATCAGTTACCATCACTGTTTTCCCTAATTTTTTAGCGCCTTGTGACATAGGTAGCCGAAATGCTTTAGATAATATTTTACACAGATTGAGACCTGACCTCCTCTAGATTATAAAAACTCTAGATTATACTGAAATAGTGAGATCAAATACAGTTTCATGAATTCCCTGAATTCACAGAGTATCTTAGTGTAAGTAAATTTTCCACCCTCTATATACATGTTTTCGATGTTGTTATTGTAATGAATTTGTATGTATCAACATTAATAAGATAGATGTACCGGAGGTTTGGTAAATCAAGATCATCTGCCTTTCGCCATATATAAGGCTGGAAAATGATTCGGAACCCCCCCCCCCCCCCCCAAAAAAAAAACAAAAAAAAAACACACACACACACACACACACACACACACAAAACCAAAAAACCAAAAAACAAAACAAACAAAGAAACACAACAACAAACAAAAACAAACAAACAAACAACAAACAAACAAACAATGGATACAAAAACAGCAAAATGATAAGATTAAAGAATGAGTAAAGATACATCATAAAAGGAATCTCGTCCTAACTAAACACTTCTATTGCTTTCAGATTTGGTGTTCTTTTTTATTTATCTGCGCGAGTAAATGTAATTATAAAATGAGCAACCTCAATTGTGTGGCTTTGCCATAATATACTTATAGTATGTCTGAAATATTTTAAGTTGAGGAAATTTTGAGACTGCGAAACAATCGCGTTCAAGATATATCGTTTCCAAATGCATGAATAATCCCAGTGCCGACCTGATTATTTCAGAGCCTCCAAGCCATACGGCAGTATAATGTTATTAGCCTTATTCCAGGCGATTATATTGATTGATGTTTTGATATGTCATGTGTGTATCATCTGCTTTTGACGTTTCCTTTCTAAAAATACAGTAGCATGTGTGGTTCATAATCTATTGTGGATGATACATTATACGAGTACAAAACAAACGAACAAGCAAACTAAACAAATAGAATTGTGATAGGCCTGTACGGTCAACAAGAAAGTGAAAAGTAGAGCATGTAGGGTATATAATGTTCTCTTTTTCCCTGTCAAGCCTGCATTTGTAAGCCACAGGCTTTCCTGTATTAAGACAGCATAGGTAGCCTATTATAGACTGACTTTAAAGGATGGGTGTAGTTTTTATTTGAGATGGGGCTTCAGGTTTCCATCTTTTTGTGAAATAAATGAGATACCACTTATGAAATATGAAAAAAGCATGTAATTCTAAAAGGGATTCAAATTTTATTTGATTAAAATCAGTTTTGAAATATCTGACATATCCTAAACAAAGGGATCCTATTAAAAGGTGGGTACCACATTTTAATAGGATCGCTTTGTTTTACTATGTTTTTGGATATCTCAGCCATTTCAAAACCTATTTTCAACCCCAAACTTTGAATTCCTCTTAGAATTTTCTGCTCTGTAACATTTCATAAGTGGTTTCTTAGTACCTCGCATATAGTTAAAAGCTCGATCCTCATCTCAACCAAAACTATACAATCCCTTTAAATGGGTCTGCTTGGGTCATTGACGGCTGTCCTATGATCGCTTGCTGAAGTTGGACAGCGAACATAGAAATAACTATCATTTCGGTGACGAGCCCACAAACCTGTCTTGTTGTTGAATAGAGAAAGAGCGAAGTGGTTGTCATAAGACATCGAGCATGGAGGGTGGTGAGTGCGGGGCAGCATCACCTTTCATTGCCATTAACCTTGCTTCATCTAAGAGAGTAACGACTTGTTGCTATAGAAACGTTCATGACAATCGCTCATTCTGCTCAGGCTGAAAAAATACGAGCCTCGTTAATCCATTTCAGGCGATTGCAGAAAAGATAGGCGTTTTAGGAATCTTTTTATATCTTATTGGCATGAGTTTGCACCACAGGCTCAGCAACTAGCTTACACGGCTTACAAGATCTGTCAGGATTGTTCCGTTGTTTTTTGTTTGTTTTTTTTTCCTCACAGCCTATACGCATGCTATGAATTTGTTTTGATATTAGCGCGATATTTGTTGATGACTAAATTGGCAAATCAACCTGTGGTATTGACATGTTAGAATTCATCATTAAGTTTAAATGATCATAGGAGAACATACCTGTACGCTTTAGGCAGTGACTAATTCATTGTCCTCGTTAAGCGACGGATTGTGAATTAGGAGAAAATGTCACGGCTGTCTTGAAATGACGTTATTACATGATATAATCATCACTCCCAGCAATTTACATGTGCGGCTTGTTCATTGCTTCACACGTTTACGAGTGAGCGTCTCCATGCGCGTATATTGTACACAATTAATGTCGACACTTGGACATTTAGACAGGGATAGGAAAGTGTCTTATAACGTAACCTTGATAAATGATAGAGTTTTATCATTTTTCTTTCATTTTTTTTCTAATTTAGATTTAAATTTATTTCTGCGACTTTTTTTTTTCAAGAATACAATGTACAAAAAATACAAGTATAACAGATATTTTAGTAAAAAAGAGAGATTTTCTAAGGACAATCAGGTTTTACATAGTTAAAGTAAATATTTAGATACATTAAATTGTTGCGTTATCAATGCTCAAACTCACCTGTCAATTATATGCGTCGTCTCTTTTTGAGAGGAACAGAATTGTGAGACCATGTTAATCTTTGCGAGGTTTGATGGTTGTACACCCTGTACCCTGAGGTTTGTCTGTAACTCGATTTGGAAAGAGTTCATTTGACCTCTGATGTAAGGGATTAGGTCAAACAGACCGCGTCACCCTATCACGTCAGCACACAGTACTCGTCTAGCAGTGGTTAGTTCCCCCCGGACCACGAGGGCCTGGCTCACCGTGAAGACGGCTAAGGAATGGAAGGGGGAACATATCCCAAGAAATTCGTATGAAATGTTTTCCTGCATACATGGAACCCCCTCGGATGAAAAACGACGTATGATACACTCAATATTTCAGAAAAATAATGAGAAAAAGGAGACAGCAAATGACAGTCAAAAGGTAGAGAGATGAATGTGTGGAAAATATAATACATTATGCTTAAAGATAGAGCTGGCGGGTAGATAATGAAATTCAATTCTTAAATTTTCATCACCCTACACTCTCTCTTTGAATATCTATTATTCACTCATTTACGGAAAGCGTTGGGTAAATCAAAGTTCTGATTTTATTCTTTCGTTGAGGCTCTGTTTACATCAGTTTTGCAGGATACACTGAAGACAAAGTAGAGGATCGAGCCTTTTCGTTATGTTCACATCTTAAGTAGATCTCCACACGCTCTCTTCCCCTATCTCTCTTTCTCTCTCTCCTCTCTACAACACTAATGGCAGAACCTGACAACTATTATCATTATTAGCACCTTTATCGTGATTGTGATCATGTTTATATTACCTTTATTATGAATATTTATTTTATTTTCTCCAACTTCACGTCTATCAGAATATTTTTAAATCGACACTTACCTAAGTCTTGGTAGAATATGAATTTCATAGATAATTCATCGGTTCCATGACATTCGCTCCTGTTATTGCTCCCATGAAATATCTGCACGGTAAGCCAAGCATAAATTCTGTCCACAAACATAACCCTAATCCTAATCATCACATCAAACTTAACCTAAAACTATCACAACCCTAACCCTAACCCTAAGTCCTTAAGAGAAAATAAGACCGGAGCAATTGTCGCAGGAGCAAATTCCGTGTCACCAGTTCATCAAGTTCAATGGGTTTCATGAGACATGCATTTTTTTATTAAGTGTATTTTCGGGGAATGAAAAAAGAGGAGGAGAATTAGGAGGAGGAGGAGGAGACATACATAAGGGAGAAATCTGTGCAGTCATGGCAGTGGATCATAATTTGAGAAGCTTGTCATGTGTGTCACAAGCAACACATGTTTTCTTCACTCAGACTTACAGGAAATATCTTTCATCATATAGTAGAAAGCAGAGAATCATTGTTTAAGATAACTGAAAGAAAACACGTCTTTAGAATACAATGCCAATGTATTCATGGTAAGAGATTGCTGAAACAGGTCAAACTTTCAAATATATGGAATTTGTTAACAGGCACAAAATAGAATAACAAAAACCGATAGCTGTATTTATTTGTTGTTCGTAACTCCTAGTAATTATTTCCATAAATGACATATAAACGAGGGCGTGAGAAGCTGAGACCTGACATAAAAGGTTGATGACATCAGTTTTGCTGACCACTGCCTTCTATAGACCTTCGTCCCCTGAAATGCCATTTATTGGAAGCTCTCACACCTGGCAATAGTATACTATATATTGATGGAAAAACAGTAAAATCTATTCATTATTAGATGATCAGCTATCAAAAATGTGATGTCCAGGGAAATCCATACCTCTTGATTTCTTGTTTGACTATTTCCATTCACCCGCATGACAAAAAGGTACAAGATTATCTGGAAATCACCTTTTCTTACGATAAAAGTATTGCAGTCAGATGAAATATTATTTAGTGGCAAGGCTTTTTGTAGTTTGTATCTACGCTATATATTATGCTGACGGACAATTAAATAAGTTCAATAAAGGAGATTTAAGAATCCAAGATTATTAGAGTTAAATTTGCTTTCGCGTGAAGCATGATTACCTTGATAAGGGTATGGAATCATTATTCGTAAATTGGAGATTTCTTGACCTTGAAGACATATCATAGCGACAAGTTAAGGGCATTAATTTGCTAAATTTTGACAGAATCCGCACAATAACAGACATCTTACTCATACCGTGTTACTGGCAAGCTTTCAGGACTTTACGGCATGGAATGTGATTTTTGAGACATCTTTCTTTCATCATGCCACGAAAATCAGCACACGATTTCTCGAATGTAGGTTATGCCGATATGAATGAAAACAGTCCAGCCTATGATCAATAATCGACAATCCATTTTGGCGGGAAGTAATCCCTAGCCTCGTTCAGACGGCATCCGTCTTCACGCGGGAATCAGCCAAGCCCGGTGATTTCAGGTATATAGGCAGTCATAACGTGGTGGAGACTTTCATCGCATGACGTCCTGTCTGATCAAAATATGCTCGTGATATGATCCTGCCAAGGATTCCTTCAGGGCATCAACAAACAAAGGGTCTTGATGAGACTCCAGTTAAAGGACGACTTACCAAACAGAGAAAGTTTTGTCGAATGAAAGCAGAGAAGCGGAGAAAACGGCCGTGTTGGCATTCAAGCAATTCTGGAAAAAATTAGATTATCGAAAGCTACTATCTTGTCAGAAAGTAGAAGATGATATCTGGCGAACATTCAAAGTAGCATCCACGCGTATTATGACGTAATATTGATACTGGACCTTTCATATTTACTCTTTTTGTGGAATGCTTTCAATCTTACTGCGCGGGTAAAGAAGAGTTTTCCCCCTTTTTTTAAACGACTCATAAAAAATAACGAATTTATAGCACGTTGCATCGCTCTACACTATCAATTTTACTAAAGGCGAAGCACCACATAATGCTTACAATCTGGATTCTAAATATAGAAGTGATCTCTGTCAGAATGGGTGTTCTTTAAATCTCATCACATTAGCTTGCGAACGGCTTGCTCATCGTTCTTCCTTCTCCAATTCTATCCTCTTACTCCCCCCCCCCCCCCCCGCATGAAAACAGTGTGCTAACGATGGATCTGCACTGTGCAGGAATGATTACCAATTTTACCAAATCGTTAAACAGTTCTTGTAGGTTTTCTCTTAACTATACATCCGTTCATTTATTCATTCCACTAAAAAACGAAGTGCATTCAAAAACAATGGGGAAACCACCAGTTTATGGCTAACAAATACAGAGATATAACATGAGAGAAGAGTATGGAACAAAGAGGAAAAGAAAAGAAAAGAAAAAACTTGCACTTGTTTCATTGAGAGGGGTCAAACTAGAGGCACAGCATTAGTTTTGTAGTTCTTTGTTAAAAAGAAATAATAAGTTTCTAGTATTCATTTTGCCGTTGCCCATGGGAGGTGATAAAGCCGTACAGACATATAGTATTACGCGCCATCATGTACGTCGCGCAGACGCTGCCTAGTCGCTGAGCATTCATGCATGAAATTTATATCAATCTGTCATTATGACAATACGTGCTCATGACGCCCTGCGTCTGACTAGCAATCCATGCTGACGTTGCTCTGGCACAATCTGCTCGCAGAGAATCTAAACCTTCCATAAACGCGCCTAATATCTATTCCATTTCAATTGGATTGACGACACGGCGTGATCAGTCCATGCTTCAGTATTCCAGCTGGGCATAATCTCTAGGTGAAACGAATAGCACGCACAGGTAAATGGCCTTACAACATGTTTCCATTTCCGCTTAGCCCCTAACGAGCATACATCAAGATGAAGATAATTTACATGGCTGTCTTTCGAGACGCGTGATCACAAGATTTAAGTGGTCAATACGCAGTTGCTGTAGGTTCCTCTGTTGTCGCATTTCACCTGATAAGAGAAAAGATGACGAACATATCCCTAAGATCAGCTCATTACATGTTTTGTGGGAAATCCCATCTTAGTTACGTTTAGTCGAGCCTGAGATCGTATACAACACTGGATGACGAACTGCGTTAAAAGACATGCTCACATTGTCCTTATTCAATTACAAACTTGACAAAGACGTGTCTATTTTGTTAGTGGACATCATTGCTATAACACATTATGCAATAACGGGTACTGATTTAAAGTTTTCGGTATGAAAATATCCTGCTGTTCTTTCAAATATTCGATTACTTAAAAAGCAAGTTACTGCAATACTATCGTTATAACCTTTCTCAAAGTTAATATTTAGTTATCCTATGAAGTAGGATAATCTATATTTATTGGCATTTACCTTGGCTAATCACTATGATTTCATCCAACTAAAGAATCTCCTGAAAATACTGAATGTCTTTTCTTAGACTGCATCTTGGATTATTTTTTCTTTGTTTTGTGTAGAACTCCTTTTACCCCATCAGTTTGGTCTCAGAGTATCTCTTGAAGATTTACAAACCCCAGGAATGAACCTAGAATGAGACTTTTAAAATTGAATTGCAATCATGACAACTACGTGATCACCATTTAGTCAATCAATAATCAGCGAAGAAAAATTATGACAATTCCGTTCATAGTTGGTTGTACTCTAAAACACAAAAGCAGAATGGAGACGAATGCTCTTTAATGTAGGTTTGGCTTTAAAAGAATGAAAACAAAAATTCCCAACCTACTCTATATTTACATAATATACTGATTTTACCATAGCACAGACTCAAAAGCTATAATCACGTAGTAGAGGAATGCAGTCCATAGCTGTGGATGTTTATTAGGAATAATATGATAATGAGAAGGAGGAAGGGAGGGGAATAAGCTTATCTGTGCTGTCATGCGATGTGACGAGGATCTAATGCAATCAAAGAATTTCTCAAGGTAGTCAGTAACGAGTCAAGGCGGCACCTCCTTGGCCGGGGGTAGTAGGAGAGTGTCGGGGATCTGTCGCACTGATGGCGGCTGGGCTACGTGCTGGGTCGATGATCGAGGTGTTATGGATGACACTCTATGGAGCCGACGTGCAGGGAGCAGTGGAAGAATTCGATTTTCTCATCCTGCCCTCAGCCGTGACTGCTCGTGTCTCTTATAATGATGAAGACAAACCTCATCTGAGGCAGAGATGCACACAAAGGGGGAAAGCGCACCTTTTGAAATGAAAACCAGGGCCATGAGTACTTATATTTAAATCTGTTCATAATAAAAACATACACGTGGCTCATTATAGAGCTATTATATTTCTAGTAAATAAGCAGTACGAATTGCATCCTTGCTTATCATAGAATGCAGTAACTCTTATTGTCATTTCAAATGTCATTTTTCCCGATCGCACGAAATTAGAGCAAGCATAATCAATTTATATGAAGTAGGAAAAGGCACATCGCTCGTAACTTTTGCGATATTATCTAAATTTATTATGAGGAACAGTTGTGAGTCTTACAGTATCATGATTTACGAGGAAAGTTAAGGAATCTGAAGTTGTATGCGTAACACTCGATACGGAAAATATAAAGTAGAGTACATAGCGTAAACCACACAATTTTGAGGAAGTGTTGAGTCCAGGAATTGCAAATTGTGTTAGCGCCACGTGTGAATATAAACGACGGGACGAGGTTGGTGTATCAGCTGGCCTGTAAGCAGCTGAATAAAACTCGTAGCCGACATCCAATCCCTGAAGCATCACCAATACTCATCCCGTCTCAATCAGACTTCATTATTTCGTCTTCTGCTTCCCGCCAAATTGCGACTGACCGATTCTAAGTGCGCCGCACGTAAATGCCTCATGAAACGCGTGTTTCCAATTTCGCCCACAACTCGTTCACTCGGCATAGTAGGCACGGTAGGGATTCAACCTGCGCTCAATGCCAAGTGCCACTTGTTTCCTGATTACGAACACGCCGGCCTTGAGGCTATAACGTCTTCTTCTTTTCCATTCCCTTAACAGACTCCCATTGAGATGCTCGCATTCTGGCTTCATCATTCGATGTGGAGAAGAGAACATTTTCCTGACGTTTTGTCTTCTTCCCAGCTTTATTAACTTCCTGGATGACAGTCAATCTTCAAGCTACAAGACAATAATATGCAGCTTCCAGAAACCGGAGGTTTTTGACGGCAAGATTATATTTCTTGGACAACATGAATCGCCGAGTACTAACCCCAAGATAATTGCCAATGCTTTATATCTCCGAGAGGCATATTGTCGATGCGTGCCAAATATCATTGCTGCAATAAACAGATGACAAGTCGATGACGAAATAAAGCGCCACCTTACGAGAGCCTCACAGGAAGCAATGCTTCGAGTGAAGATGGATATGTTGTTGTTGTTTTTTGTCGTATAATGAATCGTGAATATCAGTGACAAGGCAAATTGAGCAACCGGAATGTACTCTGATGTGTTTCTACGATCAACAAATGACTGTCGAAAATGGATGTGAGCAATTTGTCCTCGGCATAGCTAGCATCACAACCAGAACGATTACTCGCTTTTGTGTGTTGACTGGACAGGGATGGTAGAGTGAGCGAGACTGGTCCATGCAAGGCAAGGATAGATGATTTTCAGGAAGCGCGTTGCCAAGAGAACAACCAACATGGATAACGGACAGATGGAGGCACCGTTGTCTTACTACCAGCTTCGGAAGCGAGCTGCCACCTGGCTGCGATGTGGGACCCTCTCCTCTCTAATCCTCACCCTGGCTGGGGTCTCCATGATAATCCTTGGGATTCAGGGGACACCAGCATCTTATAACATCAAGTGGATCGGGATTGCAGCCTCTGCTTCCGGTGGCAGCCTCCTTCTCCTCCTCCTCCTAATCTCTCTCATCATGGCCAGTTTCTGCCCCCAGGATGCAGGCACTAGTCTCCAGCTCCAGTTACAGCAAGGCTTATCCCTGCCTCCTCCCTGTCCTCCATCGCACCATCATATCCACGCCCACCAACACGCCATGTCCTCAGGGGCAAGTGCCCTTACCCCAACCTCCAGACACTCCGGGAGAGCATCAATAGACGGGATGCCGTGGATGGTGTATTATCAACCTTCCAAACATCAGCAGCTCGAGTAAGTAACACTTCTTTTCGTTCTTTAACATCATACCTTAGCAAGTTTCTATGTTGTCACGAATTGATGCATTTTGTAAATAGACCTATACACCTGTAGATATATCCTTTCACATTTACCCCGTTGTCTGTTTTTGTGGAGATTACAAGTCGTGAAGTAATCCATTTACATACTGTGGCTTTAATCCATGTTGTTATTAAAGATAATCACAGAATGCAAAAGTAGACGATGTATATCCCCGAGAAACACAACAAAATATCTTGTTAACTTGTTATCATTCCTTCTAAAACTGATGATGAAAAGATTAAATACTACCAATGCATTTTTAAAGTCATGTGATCTTCATCACCAAGAACGAAAGATTCGTCCTCATCAGCAAAGCGTAACAAGAATTTCACATAAAACACTCTACCCATACTTGGATGATAGAAGAAAAAAATATTTCCACTTGTCACTCAAGCATAAAACATCAACATTGTCTTGACTTTGTCTAAATTTTCTATTACTGATCATAATTTCATTATTCAGAGTCAATTTGAAGTTATAGTTTGGTTGTATGTGATTTGTGCATCACATAGTCAGCTATCACATAGTATACATGTAGGCCCTGTATCAAATCTACGAGTATCACGGTGCATGATCCCATAGTGCATTTACACGATTTATTTGCTTCGTTTGGGTGTTAAAGGTCACGAAAAATTATCGTACACATCAATCCTGCTAATGGGTGTCCTCGCACCATCAGCTTAATTAGTTTTCCGGGTAATGTCTTCCCTACTCTCACCTGTCTCTTGAGTTTCTTAAGGTGAATGAACTACATGCCCATCACGAGAATCTAATGCCCAGGAGGCCTCTAATAAGTGATACGTTTAAACGAGACCTGACCGTCTGCGTGGAAAGTGCTTTTCCCGCCATATTTCTCATCTAGCGAGTTGAGTTGAGTTTATATTTTGTGACATTTTCTCTTGGGCTTAATTAGAGTCCCGGTGTAAACAAAGTATCTAGCGCTGATACAAAATAAGAAGAGACCTCTTGTCATGATCTATCTTGTAGCAAGGCTTCCGATGTTTCATTTCGTCCGATATTAAATTTCGGACTTGCCTGAAAGAGCGAATATGTTAACTGCTGGACAAATTTTTCTTGCAAGCCGTAAGAATTGTCTGTTTCCTTTTTGTCTCTGGGAGTTCAGATCATCGTGTGTGTGTGTGTGTGTGTGTGTGTGTGTGTGTGTTGGTAACCCTTTGTTGGCATGAAGCATTGCACGTTAAGCTCTTTCATATTTTGCGTTGGTGAAAGGATATACTTTGTATCTTAGCCTTTTGTGGCAACCAAAAGATTTCTATACTTTGTGCACTTTTGCAGGTTAATTGTAAAACAATAAGGGTATCATCAGTATATCTTCGGGTCTCATCCAGTAAAACTAGAGTTCTATGTTTATCGTTTTTATTGTTATGCAGACAGACTCTTTTTCTTACAAGACACCAAAATTATTTCATTGGCAAATTAGGAATAAGGACTGGAAACAGCAGAAAATGGAAATTAACAATGAAAACCAGGCGTCGGGAAATTAAAGTGCAATTCTAATAAGTGCGTTCAATTTGCCTCGAGTAAATAGATAAATAAGCAAAGTAGTTGAAGTGTCATCAAAATGGGACAGACATCAAGACGGGTTATGAAATTTTCAAGTTTGACATGTTTTCACGTAGCGGTGATATTAGATATTATTACATATCCAGCATAATTAGCTGAGTATGTCATCACCTCATAATTCTGTCGTTGGTTTGTATTAGAAAATGTAATAAAAAAATGTTTTAATCATATAAGTCGAAGATTCTCCTCAACGTCACTTTGCCAGGGTATTACAACATAATAGATTTGATGCAAAGTAAATCAATTTTTCGTTTCACATAATATTGTAAAAAGGTGTTTTTAGAGAAGATTTATGGGCATAGCATCTT
Organism: Diadema setosum; assembly: GCF_964275005.1. Lineage (NCBI taxonomy): Eukaryota > Metazoa > Echinodermata > Echinoidea > Diadematoida > Diadematidae > Diadema > Diadema setosum. The sequence continues at coordinate 40,230,356 of NC_092692.1, read as the reverse complement.
TTCCTCATCACCTCATCTTGTTAACATGGTGTTGGTGCAGCGTATCAAAATGTTCACTGTTTCAAGGAAAAATGTGAAACATTATATTTTCAAAACAGATATCAGTCCGATTTGATAAGCCCTCTGTCATTCTGATCATTTGATTTGATTTGATTTCATTCACCGAAGACAATGAGAACACGGAGTGGAATTGCCCTTCGGGTTTCGTCCTCAAACCGATATCGGTTGACGGGATTCGGGGGGGGGGGGGTTCAGTCATTTTAGCCATTTTTGCGTTTTACTATCATCCCTCTTCCGTTTAAGGTTGACCTTTAGATTCCAGTAGATGTATCTTCACTGTGTTGGTAAGGACACACTCGACAGTCCTAAAACCCAGAGCTGTTACTTTTATTCTTTTGATTCTAACTTATCTGGTCATATTTCTTCTTTTGGGACAAGCCGTCAGAGTTTCGTGTTATGAATGAGAAACGTCTTTGTGTCAATGAAAGGGGAAAGAGGAAAATCAAACCAAATCACATTGATAGATAGATGAGTAGATAGATAGATAGAATGAGATAGATAGATAGATAGATATGATCTTGCTTTGTACGTGATAAAATGGTCATACACCATGACGATGACAATAGTGCTGTTAGTGTTGTAACGTCGTGTGCTTGCTAGTAAATTGATCGTAATTGATTTGATATCCTTCTTGCCTCAAGGGTTAGATACAAATTCAGGGTTTGAAATATCATCGTGGCCACCTAATGTAGAAGACTCAACACCTGTAGCCGAGAGGCGCTTTTTTCGCTCAGTCATGCTAGCTCTTGTGACCATTCAGTCTGCGGGGTAACGACATACGAGACGAAATCATGATTAAAAAGCGATGATACAGTGCGTTGTGCAGGGTGTGTGAGGAGGCGTGTGGAGCAAGGTGATACACCTCGCTCTTCATTTTATCACACACAGTGCATTATCTATGGGCAAATCTTTGATTTGCATCAACTCTGGTTGACCTGGAGATTCACTGTGCGATGCTGGTAAAGGCCCGAGTTTCTCGTCGTTTAAAAACAAAAACAAAAACAAAACAAAAATCTAGGGTCAGGCTCTGAGTGAATTTGTACTGATTTCTGACCACACTATAGCGATAAAGACTGAATATCATGAATATTATGCTAATATAATAACACTAAGTTGAAAACAAGATTATTCAACGACTGTGAATTAATGCTGCAATAACTGGTGTTGGATCTGTGCTAAGGTTTTGTCGTTGTTGTTATTGTTGTTCACGTTATTTGCTCTTCTTTAAGATATTTTGAAACTTTCCTGTTGGAATGAGACAGTGTAGAAGATAGTATGATAGTTGCAATAGTTCCCTTTAAATACTTCAACCCAGTTTTTGACAAGAGTCAGGAATAATTAAACACTCGGAGACCTTGTTTCATCCTTAGAGTCATGGCATAATCATGCATTTGCCATACTCACGTGAGGCCATACAAATCATTTTTACCTCATTATCATTGACCGCTTTTTATTTCGACTAATGGAGAATGGATGACTTCTTTCTCCATAATCCGCGCTTGAAAAGATAATCTTTCCTTTAGGTTCCTTTTTTCACTCCTGTTAGTTGTAATTCACCAACAAACGATATAGAATTTTACATCACCTTGATCACAGTCTGTGGAATAAGGCTTCAACTTGGTGCAGTAGGGTCCACTGATATCCTCAGCATAATGTAGGAGAAAAGCAGAGTGAATAAAACCAATGAGCCGGGGACACTTTGGAAGTGCTGAAATGGACAATGATTTATGCGTCATACGTTTCCAGCCACATTCCATGTCCCTTGTGATTGCTGTGTTACGTCATGAAATATAAATGGGTGTGATTAGATAGAGAGCTGGATAAAGATAGAAATACTTACAGAAAGGGTGGTAGACCAACAGAAAGACTGTAAAGAATAACTAATGGATTGACATACCCTTTAAATTCTAGTTTCATTTCAGCATGTATCAAAGATTAAAGAAATTAGCATTTTTCTGATTTTAACTTTTAAGAAATGAAAATACTAATTCTGTTTTGAAATATACGTCTTCTTTAAGAAATTGAATATCAAATAAAATTGAAATGAATAAATTGGAAAAGGGGCGCCAGGGTGCTGATGCCTTCCCTTTATGCACCTGTCGCTGGCGTTACAGTAGCAACGAGAGACCTTTTCTTTCTCTTATGGGATGACGTAATAAAGAATTTATGGTCACCCGGCTCCATCATTTATGCTGTAAAGGGAGAGTTGACTGCACAAGGAATAGATCATTATATCTCTCAGTCGACTCTCTTGTTTACCATCTACTGATGATAACAGGATATAAGGATGCGCCATTCCTTAGTCCGTGTGCATTTTACCTTTAAGATTAAACGCATTTATCCCGTGTGATCCAGGTCAAAAATATTGTGTTGAAGAGCATTGTTTGGCTGAATCTGAACTATATTCACACTGGATGCTTCATATAATGAAATAATTGTAATGTGTTGATGATCGGAAATCTAACTTTTTTAATCCGAAAATTTAGTTCATGCCTCGTTTATAACCTTGCAAAACCACAAATGACAAACGGCATGAATAAATCAACCAAATTAGAACTTTTTCTGTTGACAAGAAGACTGAACAATAAAATGTGGAGATGAATTCCTAGAACAAATCTGTGTGGCTTTGGAGGAAATTAAGCGAAACAGGCCGATCGGACACAGTAGAGAAATCATGACAACTTGAGCATCATGAAGTAATTTATCAACATAGTTTCCCGTCGGCGCCCCGTAGTTAAAGTCTCAGTCACGTGATTCTTGCCATTTACACAGTAATCCTCATTCCTCTTGGACATTAGTTCCGTCTTGGTTAGTCTCTTTTCCCCGTTAATCAAATATTTATTGAATAGAAGGCAATGAAGTAACATTTCGTCTCAAACGTTGAATACAAACTGTGTTTCCGAGGGACAAACATATTTTGTTGCCATCAAAAGAAAAGCAATTATAGTGTAACTTCACAACTAAAAATCGCATTCTATGGTGATGACAGCAAGGCATGCACGATGTCCTGCTAGCAGTGTAGCAACACCATCACTCATTTTTCATTGACCTCTTTCGTATACCTTTCCGATCCGAAATCATACTTACGACAAGATAGTGTCTGCAGCAGGAATATTTAATTAAATATGTGACAACCAATCAATCAACGGAATGAAAAATCACGTCATAATTACCATTGGTATTTCACTCTTTTGTTTTATTCCACAGACATTCGATCCTGTATCCGGTCCCAGGTTTCGCTCACCCAGTGGTAGGAGGAACAGGAGGGGTACATAGCGGCGCCCAGTGGGCGTGGCGCCCCCATCATACCACCATCCAACCTCCTCCACAATATTCATCGCTCTATCCAGATCCGAATGGAAACTGCACAGGACCTACTCCTTGTCCGAGTACCAGCGCCCCATCCACCTCTGTTGGGAATTCCAATCAGGAGAACACCACCGCTGCTACACCCACCACGGCGTCCTCAACGACACCAACAGAACATCGCCCAATACAGCGCCCTCAACGACTAAGCCCACCCCTTCTCCTTCGATGTTCACCATCCTCTGATAGGCACGTCCACCACCACCATCATCACTCTCATTGCTTTCACGGACAATCGGGGTCACCATCGCAGCCTCAACAGTCCAGCACTCCGTCTCCAGGTCAAGGCCCGTCCTGCTCAATGTCGCCCGGTCAAGGATCTAACACACAGAATAGGCAGACACCAACTGACCAACAGGGTCATCAACTTACCAAGTCTCCGTCAGAAAACCACCCATTATCCCATCTCTACCACCATCGTCCGGGCCAGGTGACCCCGCCCCTACCTTCAGTGTTCCGTCATCAGCATCCCCATCATCTTCCTCTCAAGCTGAGTCCACCCGCGAGCACCAGTCAAGGTCGGTCATCGTCTCGACGTTCGTTCCACTCGTCACTCCCAGCCTCTCCTCTCCTCGATCACGTCGATGAAACCAGGGAAACTAGCGACCACGTGTGATCCCCGAAGGAACAAAATGGAGAACATCAGAATGCTATAGTATAATGATCGAACACTGAAAATATGATAAATGTGTATTGGAAGCAAGCAGAAAACTGAATTTGTCTTCATACATCAATCTATGAGGCTTGTTTGTTTGCTTGTTCTATGCATTGCTCGGGTAATGGACAGTAACAAATACTCGGCTTTCTCGCTCGACGTATGTATCGAGTCCAAAATTGTATTCGAACAATCTTGTCAAACAAGGTTTCTCTGTAGAGTGTGCACTGAGTGCGTGAAATTGCGTGGATAGACGAAGATTTTCGAGGACAGATTTATATTTAAATTTGCTATGTGGGTGAGATATAACGGTGGGACATTGCTCATACGTATTTTTTTCTTGCAAAGATACACACACATTACACCATTCTGTGGCATCGTACATAATTATATGAACCAGAAAGGATTGTGAAAATTTGCCTCACAATGGCACTTGAATCTGAATTCTGTAAGCAGATGTTGGACTCTCAAATCTACCGTCGAGAAACCACCTGGGCCCCATTTCATAAAAGAAGTTAGGATGGCAACTCTTGCTGGAATGACAATTTCCAGTGGCAACAGCCAATCAGGAAGCTGGATTATTGTCGTTACTGTGGCAATTACCATTCCAGCAAGTGTTGCCATCAATTCAAGTTTTTATAAAATGGGGCCCTGGTGATGGCTGAGTTAAGATTTCATCTCATCGATTGTGGTTACTACACGAGTTTGCAGTGAAGTGTTTCGTACAGCGTTCAGTTTTAGCAAATTATGTCCACCATTCGTACTTAAAGTAACTGGTTGTATAATATCCGAGATTGATCACGTGTTTTGGTCTACAATGTCATTACAGAAAATTCTTTATGAAGGACATCATTTATAAGATGTAATAGTCAGATTTATGAAATATTTTGCCCACGTACATCTTCATGGTCATGTGTTTCATTGCTGTAGTGAATTTTCTTTGAAAGCGTGTGCGTCTCTTGGTGGATAAACTCTTGATTGTGCGCTAATGGTGCATGTACTCTCCAGGTTTTGCGCAAATTTCATGGGGCCTAATCTTCAGTCTGACCTGCTTTGTCTTCTTTCTAAACAGACGATGTTTATTTTAACCTATTTATGGCGCTCCGAGGAATGAAATATTCAACAATCCTATAGGCGATGTCAAAGATTCATCAGCTCGGAAAACTGGACGTTGCATCAAGACTCTTTAGAGGAGAGCTGATTAAGCGAAGCGTAATGATGCGTACTGTGAGATGAAGAGGCCATCTTTTCTTCGCAAGATCTTTGCTTCTCGAGATGTGTTAAAACCAGAAATTCCTCTGCAAGCCACAGGAGAACCTCAAGGTTACATGGCCTCTACGCTATGTCTATAATGTATGTGTGTGTGTGTGTGTGTGTGTGCGTGTGTTTGTTTGTGTGTTATTCTTTAGGGGGTGTACATGAGGTATTGTGGGTATATGTGTTACAACACTTTGGCATTCATGCGTGAGTGTTATGTCGGCATGAATTTACCTACGTGTTTTGTTTTCGAGTGTGCTTGTGTGCAAGGATGACTGTGTGCTTCTAAGGCTATTTTAGGATGATCGATAAGTGATGAAGAAAAATAAAACATATTTTGCTCCAGGGAGGCGAGGCAAATTGTTTTCCATTCAACAAATACTTTCAATTTGTATTACTTATTGATGCTTTACTCTAATTCAATTCTATCATGCTAAGTTTACGGTTATTGCTGTAAATAATATAGTTTCATCATTGCATAATGCAGGATCTTATCATCATGCCCAATTACAGATTTTCAAAGATAGTTTAGGCCTAACCGTTTATGAATTTGTTTGTGAATAATGGCAGTTATCATATCTTATTCTTAACATTACATAATACATTGTTTTAGTTTAAATTTGTTTCATTTTCCACTTGTACACAATAAAAAAGTAATGGATTAAGGACAATTTAACAATAATATGACAAAATCAATGACCACTAAACCAAAGCGTACAGACATATGGACATAAAAGAAATTACGTATTATACTTGTAAGCAAGCGGTGGAGACTGTCGTCAAAGAGCAGTGTGCTTGACTGGGATGACGGCCTCGGAGTAACAAAGTTTATTAAAAAAAAGAGAGAATTCTACCTTGAATTTATTTCAACGTCTGTAGGGCCATAACAATTACATAATTTGATTGTGACTAAGTCACGATCAAATCATACAATCGTCATGTTCCTCTTGTTCTGAAAGAAGTGTTAGTAATGAGGTCCACAATACCTGTGATGGAAAGATAAACATAACAATCACACTGTAACAACTTTTGTACCACAACTCACCACATGAAATTAACTTCTTGGCTTTTATGTTCCCGCTCTGGTCGAAGAGATCAATGTGCCAACATGCTCAAATTCCATGCATATAGCTATTGTCCTAATAATGGTTGTGCATGCCTCGATTGCTCGATATAGCAGCAACTTTAGTCAACTGAAATGAATCTAGTGAAACAGGTGGATTAAGCTCCTACTACTGTAGGTTCTGAAAGGAGAAAACTACAAGTAATCAATAATGCGCGATTAGAAAAAAAAAACCCTGCATTTTGTATTGAAAGAATTTACAATGTTGCAATGAACTTACACTGGTTGCAGATAAAGGTTTAGAATTCGACATTCTGACCGTCATTTTGAAATTTTGACCGTCAGAAACGTAGCTCGTGGGGAAAAGTGTGTTTTTGTTCCTCCTTTATCACAAGCCATCACTCAGCTGGAAACCCCTCAGGGGAATACGTGGTGTCAGGGATAATGTCATGATCTTTTCCTGGAGTTGTGAGCCACGAAGGAGTCAGAGGAGATTAAAAAAAATCATCCAAATGGCATCAATTCAGCTTAAATTTAAAAGCTCTTAATGTGAAGGAAGGGGTGGTCGGCAGTCGTTCGATTCAACCATGAATTTCGTTGTAGGGCCATGATTCAACACACGTGGAATTGTACAACATAGTGCATATAGTCATACAGGCCTCGATCTATCCATCTACGAGTACAATAACTTCATAGTCGCTTTTAAAACCTCACAACATTTCGGACAGCACTACCAGCCCATGGGATTGTGTGCATCTGGTTTGTACGTACAGAAACCACCCTATGTTTATCTGTGTGTATTTACCATTATATATTCAGTGTGTCATGGTGGAAATGCAAACTAAATCAATTATCAAACACGCCTGATTCCAAAATGAGAACTCGCTTAGTTTCTTTATAGTTTACTATGACAACATCGACTTAGATTCAGGCTATCTTTAGGTGTGTATTTGATAAAGATATGAATGTAAAAGACTACCATCGCTGGTCCGTCTTTAGACCACTACTTTCACAAGACATTTCACATCGGCTCAAATAGACGGGAGATGAAACAAGCCTGAAACGAAAGCGAGATATTCGCCAAACATGCGCAGATTGTTATCTCCAAATTGGATGATATATTGTATGTACTTTCCTACGTTTCACATGAATAGGGTTAGTCATTCAGTTGGGAAATCAAATGTCTGGTGGATAAAACAAATTGTCTAGATGTTCTCGAAAATTGTTGAATTCTGAGGGAGATCTCATAAAATTGAGGTACTACTCAGATAAAACGAAGAGCACGGAGATAGACCAAATTGAGTGCCCATGCAAATTGACTGGGAATACCCGCCTGCCAATCGAAATTACAGTTGTATTTGATCGGTTGTAGCTAAGAAAACGTTCACGTAATTTCTTAAAAGCATCACAAATGAAATTATACTCCGCAGAACCATTGCGCTGGATAAATATGATTCAATTTTCTGCTTGAAATTCAAGAGCTTGCTTCGTTCGTCTTGCGTTCTTTATGCTGTTTTGAGAATTAAAATATGAATCTTTTAGCCACAGGGGGAAAAACAAGCGAAGCACGTCAGTATAGAAACAAAGGGGAAGATGTCAAAATATAAGAAGGATGTGAAACTAGCTGACACACAACCTCTCAACACGAGGACAACGTTCAAAACTGGAAAGCGTTTGACTTCGTTTAATGAAAGAGTGAGGTCAACTTTCTGACAAAGTGTTTTATACACATTTTATGATTTCAATCATATCTACCGGCAAACAAGGGCCGACATTTACTCACAATTCAAAGGGATGTCTTTTTCCTGTTGGAGCATTTCGTATTTTTCATTTTACTATCTTCCCCTGTTCCATTTTACGACGACGTTAACTGTTTGTTTTGTTTTGTATTTGTGTGTGTTTGTGTGTTTTCTATAACACTGTGATTAATATCCCATATCGAGTTTAGTTCCATTTTGAGCAGTCTATTCTCTGGACGTTGATATTTTCAAATCATATTTTCCCTTTTGTTCATAGCGCGAATAAGAAATGCAGTGATCGCATAATACCTCTCTCGTTTCGTCTACAAATCCACTTGTTAGGCACGTTACTCACACCAACAATCAACAGACCTCTTTCCTCCCACTCTCAACAGACTCAAAGCTGACATATCAATACCTTGCATTCTTCTCATCTCATAGTTAGTGCCCATATTTACGAAAGCACCCCTCCTTCGCAAGACCTCATTTTGTAATATCCACACAACCTAAAATGAAACGATCGCTATTCCATATCAGTATCTACACCACACCTCTCTCTGTTCTTTCTTACTTCTTTACCGTTAAAGGTAGGGAATCCCATTTGCATGCCTTAAATGAAGAGTTGTATAAACACAGTGGTATGTTGAAGAGAGTATCATTTTAGAAAGTCCCATAAAGTATTGAAAGTGGAAGGTAACATTTAGTACATTTTTATTGACCGTTAGATTTTGAATTGAATTTTTTTCGGGGCTCACCGTAAATTCCAGTACATTACTAGGCTACCTTTGCAGACCCATGCACTGCATGTGTGTCCATCATGTATATTTTGTGAATAAAGTTCATCAAAACTTACAAACATTTCTATATACATTCTTGCCACACACTCTATATGTTATTACATCAGCTCTTATACTTTTAGATTTGTGTTTATAGATAAAAAATACAGAAGACTGCAACAAAAAGGCTTAAGTGTGGCTGACACACAGAACTACTGAGTAGTTGAGTTTTGTGCATTATTCAAATTGTAGATAACTGTTGACTTCCAAATTTCTAAGCAGTGGCCTAAACAAGTCCCCTGAGGTTCATATTTAATGTTTTGCTGCATTTTAGGAGTTCTGTAAAAGGTCTCCCCTACCTTTAACACATCGTATGCCACATTAATCGCAAGCACTCAAACACGTACTCACTCGTTCTACCTACGTGTGTATGCCCATAGCGTTGGCCAATACAAATCAATGAAATTCTGTTTATCCATTCTAGGATACATATTCTGTGGTCTATAAAGATGATGCATTTGCGTAAACTTCATACTGAGTGACGTCGTCTCACACATGACCCAGTTTTGCGTGATTTTACTTCGCCTTTCGTTATGTTTCGTCAAATTAATGTCAGGATATACTGCTATATAATTTGGCTACACCAATTTGATTCCTTGGATATCATACCTGACTTAAACCCATAAGGGCTGTATAGTTATATATATATATATATATATATATATATATATATATATATATATATATATATATATATATGAACATACAGAAAAACGCGTGACCAACCCCAAGGGATGAATTCGATGAAACTCGTTATATGAAAATTCTCCCTGCAACTTTTTCCTTTAACCAAGACTCATCCACTTCGGATGAAATCTGGAGACTGAAGCGTCAGAAGCTTTTTGCGAACGTCGGATTTCTGCCTACTACTCTTCTTAACCCTCATGCTACCAAAGAGCCTGCGTGCGTGTCAAACAAATTACAGGAAGCATATCAAGTGGGAACATTACTTAGAAGACTGATCGCGTCATTATTTCTCCTAATTATCAAATATCTGGGGACGGATTTCCTGACACATCGATCATCGATATGGATTCCTTTCCAATCATCACCATGGAAGGAATAGGCCTTGTTTTTCAGCGCGTACAGGTGTCGAACCGTAGCACTGGGAAAACTGAGAGAATAGATGAGTTAAAGTCGACGGTTGTTACCGACCTTACTGGCCTCTCTGATAAATCTGCAAACAGCGACGATGACCAACATCCGTAAACATCTCGAAGATCGTAGGATGTTTACCGTCCAGGGCGCATCGTGAATTACTTTACCCTGCTTTCCCGCCATACGGAGAGCCGTCGTTCCCTTGGAATTAGCGTCGTAACAGTCAGGGCGCTGCGAACAAACGGTAGTGTGTGCTCAGCAGTTACACACGTACCTGTGAATTATCATCCGGGATATTTGGTGCCTCGCCGGTATGTGGATTCCCCAATGGTTACTGTTGACACATGGAGAAAACAGGATAGTTGATAGTCCTACATATGACGTGTCTTTCATCCTTAGTCTTCGTCTTTTTTATTCTTTACGTTCCATGACATTTGCTCCTGCGACAATTGCTCCCACAAAATATCTGCCAACGATAAACAACCATAAATTCTACCGTCAAACACAACTTACTCTAACCCTAATCCTAATCCTCACATCAAACTAAACCTAAAACCCTACCATAACCCTAACCCTAACCCGAAGTCCTTGGAGAAAAAAAGAACGGAGAAATTATCGCAAGAACATTATATGTCATGTCAACCTTTTTTTTTTTAATGTTAAATGCAGGGTTGGCAAGTGTTTAGTTTTACTGGTTGTTTTAACAACCCTTCATTTTCTGTCTCTACCTTTTTCGTATCCTTGTCTTTTGCCTTCTTCTAATACTGTTTCAATTCTTCAGTTCTTTGAAAAGTTAACCAAAAGGATGTCTAACAGTTTATGCGAATATTTTAAATGATTGGTCTGCAGACCAGATAGCAGAATTTAACATCAGAAAGAGCGTTACTAATGTTAAAACACACACACACAGACACACACACACACACACGCAGACACACACACACACACACGCACACACACACACACACACGCACACACACACACACACACACACACACACACACACACACACACACACACACATAGGACGTTTAACATAATCATTACAAGACGCATCTGACGAGTCTTTTTTCTTTAGTTAAAGCGCCATCCCATCACCGATCCTGAACGTCCAACAAAATTGAATATTCAATATCTCCGGCCCTGGATCCTTCATCGTTTTCTTTTTAAAAGAAACCAAAGCATTTGTGTAAATGATAACTTTTCACTCAAGATTTTGTCATGACTAAATTGCAAATGCCTAAAGCTATACTTTGCTCACAGTTTCCAAATTCTAATCTCTTGTTACTAAAAAATAAGTCGATTATGATTCATTGGCAAAAGGTCACAAGGCACCTGGTGTTTTCCGTCTTGGAGGAAAAAGGTTCTATCATAGTCCCCTTGCCATTCATCCTTCTGCAATGTAAAATCCATTCAAGTTTCAAAAATTGCCTTCCGGTAAACAATTCTGTTTCACTAGAGGTAATTACCATCGCCTGAGAGGTGATTTTATCGGCTTCAGATAATTTGTAGTCACTTCGTTTAGGTTCCCACTGAGCAGGTGCTCGTGGTGTGGCATGGAGCATGGCTGTTGGTCAGGTTATATTGAATCTTCTTCTTTTTAAAGTTTGTTTCAACTAGGCTTTGAAGTAAAATATGATGACAATCCTCAAATATATCTGTCTTGGTCAGACCAAGTATAGGTCATCTCATAAAACTACTGGTCACGTGTTTTTAATCAAAAAGAATATTTAACAGCCAACTTTATAAGAACTTTACATTTCGTATGATCATTCAAAGTAATTTAAGATGTCACAAATTCTTAGCTACAAAAAGTTTCATCATGTTCTGTACGGAGCAACCAAACTGAGAGAAAATTAATCATCACGTATCACAAATAGATGACATATTGCGTGTTGAACAGCTCCAGAATTTCGAGGAATATGCACTGGGAACGTAAAAAAATCAATACACAAGTCGATCGACCTAATCTCAATCAACGTTGAATGAATTGCAAATGGTTTTCTTCATCCAAGCCTTCCCGAGGATGCCTCCCTCCCTAGCTCAGCTCCTGAAGGAATTACCTGCCGGAAGAGACGGCGTCACCCCTGAGTCTATAGAGGTCAAAGATGGCAAATGTGAATTATTATGCAAGATCATTTTAAGTTTTCGTGTCATGATTTCCGATCACTCCTCAAATGAGGAAAACATTCATGAATCGACGAGCAGAAATCGCATGAATTTAAACATGGCTAAGTGAAATGATCTAATTGTTATCATTTCAATCATAATGATCTTGCGAGCAAGTATCTTAATTTATACAACTCTTATACATCTAGAGCAGCTAAAGAAGCATAGCTATCATTTCACACTTTGAAAATAATGAAAAATGAATAGATTAGAATGAATGTATAGCGTATAATTGTCGTTTAGGGAGAACACATTCTGTGTCAACATCGGCAACGATCTGCCATAAGCCCTGTCAAAATCACATCAAATTTAGGGCGACATGAGAACTTATAAAGAGGTTTTATCGAATGATTTTAAGATATGACTTGCACCAAAGAAGATTAGACAGACGACTTCTTCTCAGACAAGCTCTTGGCCACACAGTGACAGTTACTTACATGTATATCTAAGCAAACACTTCCAATCCCATGTGTCCATTAAGACTTCAGGATTGACTTAACACTTGTATTGTGTGTTAGAAGAGTCATTAAGAATAGAAAAATATGTATAGCTACCAGTAATAATTTGAAAACACACACGACATTCGAAAAAAAAAAAGAAATTCCGCAATACAAGTGTCTTGTTCAAGAATTTCATGAATTTCCCTAAAACCACGCTACACATCCATATGATTCAACTTTCAACTTTCAACTTTATTTTCATTTCCATTGAATAAACAGGGAAAAATATATACAATGCATTAAAAGAACATATTTGCAAAAATTTCAAAGAACAGCTGGAAATGGAGGGCCCCACTAAAAAGCTAAGCTTATAGGGTATGGGACCCTCGGAAAATTCATAAGAGAACAAATAATGACTTAATGAAACTACAAACATTACAAGAAACAAAATCAAAGAAACCAATGTCAACTGACATGAAATCAACTTAGGAAGGGTAAAAAAGAAAGAAAAACAAAAAAAAAAAATGAACAAAAAGGGGAAAAATGAGACTACAACACGCGCCATCGTGGACACAAGCAGACTGGACTTCATGATGTAAGTGTAATGATAAAACGCTCCCAGGATTGATATTGCAAAGGATTGGGTACATTCCGGTGTGAATGCAGAAGAGCGGACATTAAAGAGAGAGAGAGAGAGAGAGAGAGAGAAAGAGAAAGAGAATAGACACACTGTTATACGGTACAATAAAAGTAATATCTGAGGAAAACTTATTTTTGACAGATAATTTTTCTTTAAAAAAAAAATTATTTCTGTATGATTGCTTAATGCTTGTAGAAAAGATGACTTGATTGAGACAATAAAAACGAACCTAATTCGGTTGTATATCATAAGTAAGATTTCAATAGAAAATGATTTTAATTTGTTCTTGAAAGAATTCAAAGTTTGTGCTGATACTATGTCGTTGGGAAGTGAGTTCCAATACTTTGGCCCATCGTAGATGAAGGTGTGCTGAGCAAGCAAAGTCCTAAAATTGGAGATATAACCATGAAGATTTTGAAAATGATGTGATTTTCCGTGTTTTAGAACTATTTTCGTAGTTCATGCACGATTTAGAACCTGAATTTCAGTATTCATGTTGAGAATACTATATTTTTCAGTACATTGAGAATTTCTGTGAAATACAAAACAATAGAATCACTTGATTGTATTGGTTATTAACTTTTAGCATGAGATTCCGTATATTGAACTTCTTCAAAACTTGAATATTATGATAACTATCTACTTGTGTAATAGAAATAACCTCCAAGGCTCATTCGACATCCTATTATATAGTCTGAAACAAATAATTACAATCAGCAATAGCTGCGAGTATACATGAACTATAATTACCTAAAAAAAGTTGATTTTAAGCTAATCTTCAAAATAGACATCTGTTCTAATGGACATCTCAGCATATTTTGTAAAGTGTCCAATGCGAGATGGAATGTACAATTTTTGTCAGTGACATTTATTTATGATGTGCGAATTAAACATCTTTACTAATCGCTCTATAATGTCATGCAATCCACAAAGATATATTAATATTGATATTGCCATGGCAAAATTTTGAAGTCAAGAATGCTTGACAAATCTCAACCATTCATGGCGGTTTTCACTGGAAGCAGCTCCAGTCATTCCCCACTGACGTCAGCCTGTCCTGCAGGTGGTTAGGAACCAGTCATTTTCAGATCTAGTTCATACATTATTCACATGCTGAGGTACGACTTGCATCAACAAGCAAGGCCAGGGAAACTACCGAGGTTATCAGATTTGGAACATTTACCGCAGCACAAAGCGAGCTACTCCCTGCCTGCTTGATTTAGTGGATGGAACGTCCACAGATTTTTTTTCCTTTTTTTTTTTTTTTTTTTTTTTGGGGGGGGGGGGGGAGCGCCAAATACATGAAAGAGATATTAACCCTCCAAGCTCCGTTTCAGGTTCCTCGTGGTTTTAAAAGTCAATATCCTCAAAACCCTCTCGTCTCTTTCGCAGAAAAGCAGCAAGTTGTCTTACATAGGCATTTGCTTGTGTTTGATAAACGTCAAATGCAGTGCAGAAATTTGATACAATCAAAACTTACCTTCACGCCGGTGGGCTGGCGCGCGAAAATGTTGAACAGCTAGACACTGATTTTTCACGGTATCTCTTGTTTGGATAGACCAGGCTGAGCAATCCATAATATGATAGGTATCGATCTGTTTTTACCATAAAGGTCACCTACCAGAAAGATGCCTCGATAGACTTACGACTGACAGCTTTTACATTCATCCAATATCCTCATTATTCATCTCTCTCTTTTATGACAACTTTCTTTTATGCTGTGTTTCCTGATCCTGTCCAACACACACACACACACACACACACACACGCGTGTGTGTGTGTGTGTGTGTGTGTGTGTGTTGAAATTCTTCTTCCAATCCATAAAACTGGCACAGAATAATTCATGAAGTGTTTTGTTTTCATCAAAGCACTTTTCCGCTGTTTGGTATTATCGTACAACTGGTGACGATATGTCGGAATGACAAATCCATCACCATTCAGTCATCTGTTTTAATTCAAGGGTTATTATTCTCCAGCAGCCATGACAACATCAGTAGCGGATCTAGGCGGGAGCGCACCGCGCGCCCCCTTATTTTTTCCCCTTATTTTTTTATTTTTATTTTTAATTTTTTTGGTTTAAAAAAAAACGAAATAAAAAGAAAAATGGGAGGGATTGTGCGCCACCCCCTCTGATTTTGCAAAGCCCCTCCCCCCCCCTTCGGAATTTCTGGATCCGCCCCTGCAACATGATAAACAGTTAGACATGGCAAGCCATCTCAAAGTAGGTCTTACAGACTTATTTAGGCTGTGACTTCTTCCATTTTTCTTTTCTAATAGCACAATGATTTTGAATTAAGTTGTTTAATTGCGAACTTCTGCTTCCAAATATATCTTTGTTTGGTTGTCTTTGTACTTCATAGATTTGCTGCTATTGTTGTACCAGGAGAAATTGTGATATTGAAAATAAAATTTGATTTCAATTTGATTTGAATTTAAATTTGAAATCCACTCCCAAGCTGTGCAGACTTCCCGATTTTTATAACGGAAATGAAGCAGGCGTCCTCTTGGAACGTAATTCCGTCGAGTCACAACGACGACAGTCAAATCTTCTTTATTCTCGTACCTTCACCAAGAGATGACGATAATATTGTAGCTTATTTTTCTTTTCTTTTTTGTTCAGATTGTTGACCGATCCCCGCTAAGTGCGTTTCATTTTCAAACTCGTCCGTGACGTCTTTGGAAGATTTCTTCAAAGGGCTCTGCAGCTGCTGAATCACAGCTACATTTAAATCAGTCATAGCTGTTAAAGGAAAAAGGAAATTAAGAAAATATCCAGTCAAGAACACTGAGAACAAATGGATTTCTTTTTTTTTTTCGACACTACCCGCTTCCCAATCAACTCCTACAAAAGATTCTTTAAGGAGACGCACCAGTTTAAAATGTAATATTGTAGTACAGTGTAGCTAGGGAGGGTTTCTGTAGATTCCATGATTTGTGTGTGTGTGTGTGTGTGTCTCAGTCTAGAGAGGTTGATTTGATTGAGAATGAAAGAGAGAAAGAGAGAAAGAGGGAGAGAGACTATAGTGGACTATATATAAATAAATAAATATATATATATATATATATATATATATATATATATATATATATGTGTGTGTGTGTGTGTGTGTGTGTGTCTGTCTGTCTGTCTGTGTGTGTGTTGTGTGTTTTAGGAGCACAAGAGAGAATACAGCTGCTTATTTTTGTTCATATCAATTTCATTGTTAACATGGACCTGATATCGAATGAAATTCAAATAAAGAATATCATAAAACAAAAATAAGTGTGTGTGTGTGTGTGCGTGTGTGTGTGTGTGTGTGTGTGTGTGTGTGTGTGTGTGTGTGTGTGAAGGAATGTCATCGAGTGGTCAGTGACAATATAAACCCCACTCGACGATGCCGGAGTTTTTTTTTTTCTTCCTCTTCTTTCTTCACTTTATTTTATTATCACGATGCAGATCAATCTCAATGATATCCCGGGAATAAAGAGATATCTATGACTCCGCCTCAATCATTCATGTGTGCCGTGTCCACGTGTTCGACGACCCAGTGTACCGTCCCAACCCTCTCTTTCATCATAAGAAATGGCGAGAGAGACGTGACTATCATTCTTCATGCAAGCCTCGGGAACTCATCATTTTGGGTTTTTTTTTTTTCCTGTCAGAGATTAGCATTTCTTATCTCACAGAGTTATAGTTTCACCTCATGATCTTTGATAGTTAAATCATGTCACTTTGCTATAATGCACTTTGTAATATGGTCTCTGCTAGGCCATATCTACTCTGTCAAGAAATAATAGCGATATGAATGAAAGGAAAGAGAATCTGAAGTACTGACATCAGACAGAACCTCATGAAGAAATGCCAATCAACACACAGAGATAGATGGAATGTGATAGCCTTTAAAGGTCTTGTTTACCTTTGGGAGCAGTGATTTAAAAATGTTCAAGATATCACATTTGATGCAAATGTGTTGGTCTGTTGTGTCATAAAACATCTACATATAACATTTTCATTTTAAAGCCTAAAATATAAGGAGATATCAGTATTTTTCTGAATAAACCGTAACTGTATAGACGGTTTAGTCTGGAATCATTTTTATTGTAACTATTGTTCACATTTTGTATATTAACTATAATACTTAACAACGATAATACGGATTGAAATTTTTACAGTGGTTGTTTGTATCCCTAATTCATATTTTAGAACTATTTTAAAGCACTAATGTGGGTTTTTTGTTTCATCTGCAAACAGTCTGCAAATGGTAAACTATGCCTTTGTAAGCAAGGACAAAATTAGCATCGTTCTATGCTTGAGTTTGTGAGTGAGGACTGAGCAGCGATGTATATTTCTGCACCCCACGCTCCGGATCCACACTGCCTTCCTCAGTCGATACAAATGGATCCATTGCCAAGCTGTCACAACTCGATACGATTTGATCTCTCAGCGCTCTTTCTTCCTTCATCCATTCCCTTTTCGCCTCTTACCGTCTCGCGGCGCCCTTCGCTCTCTAGAATCGATCATATTTACTGATTTATGACGTCACTATAGCTTCCACAATATTTCCCCACGGAGAGCGTTTGTATTAAATCGACTGACATAGAGGAGGGTTCGGTGATGTCTAATCCCAAGGGAACACTTTCTTTCTTTCTTCCTTTCTTTCTTTTTCTAACGGGCATGCTGGGCTGGATTCGGTGCTTCTTAATTCATTCTTTTTTTCACACTCACTTTTGCTGTATAGTTCTAGGATAGTGTAACACATTCCACAGAAATGCAGAAGTTATACTGAAGCCAATATCGTGGGTAATGTGTATCAAAACGAAGTTGCTTGAAAGGGATTGACATTAATTTGTTAATTGATAACCATATTGCAATTTGGCCATATCGATTCTTGTTCAATGTGTCGTAATATTCTACGAATTCGATTTCTTTTTAAGAAGAAACGAAAGCACAGACACAACATAGAAACAAATTTGTTCTTTTCTATCAAATATGGAGACAGCAGGATTTACGTAGAAGTCTCATTACGTAGATACCAAACGATAAGCAATTTGCACTTCACGAGAGTTTACAGAAGAAACTTTCACTCTGCGTCTTATTTTCCGTTGTTACATTCTGTTGGTTTGATAACATGACCCATGTTTGATCAATGCCACTCTTATCCATAATCACAATAATTCAGATATGATAGGCCATGTTTGCTAAAAAAAAAAAAAAAAAAAAAAGTTTGGGGTAACGATCACTATGCGAACAATGTGTGTTCTTGTAATATTGTCGGAGATGTAACATAGCCAAAATGAAGATCACTAACCTGACATTCAGCTGAGACGGTGAAGGAAAAATAGTAGCTGACATTCAAATAAAGCAAAACTCTGCTTTACGGGAAAAAGTAATTGCGCTAATATTGTAAAAGTCTAATGTAATCTCCTTCCATGAAAAATGTATATACACTTTTCTCTCGAGAAATTAAATGCTCTTTTTCCCTCCATTTCTTTCAATAGCCTCCATCTCTTTTCCACGCATTACGGTTTATTTCTTTTCCTTTCTCTTCTACTTGTTTCCCTCTTTAACCTTCTAAATGTCATCCTTTCATCCGTCCTCCCTGTTTTCCTTCCCATCATGCCATTCGTCTTCTCATCATCACCGTCTACCCTGTCTCTAAGCGTGTCTAGCTTGTGTCGCCCTCATCGTCTGTCTGGACCTTGTCTGAGGTGGCATGCTCAAGGTAACTTGGAACGTACTGCCGCTTCTCCTGGAATAGGTCATGAGTAATTGAGTACCAGGAAGCTAGAAGGCGTCGACAGTGGGGTAATTAGCATGCTTTATTAATTACGCCCTGATGAGGTTGGACTTGGGAGAGGTTGTCGGGCGAGCTTAGCTTTTCTGGGTGCGATGTGCACTTTTACCAAGTTCGGGGTTACATAGAAAACATGTGTGCGTGCGCCGCTAAGGTGAGCATTTGCATCTGTACTAAGAGTATGTGTGCGCATGTCTTTGAGCGTGGTTTGCCTGCCATGTGTACACGTGCCTGTATGTGTCTGTTAATTTGTGTTTGTTATGGATTACAGTGTAATATCCTGCTACTCATGTGGTATAAGACTGCTAACGAGGTATGAGAGTCACGTCACACTATGGGGAGACATAAGGCATTCTACAGAAGACACGAGGGCTTACTGACATAAATATTCGGGTCGCCTCAACACGTAGAAGAGAAATGTATATCTCTATAATGTCTCAACCCACCGAGATATATACTATATATATCAATATGCTTCAACCGACCACAAGCCTCGTTATATCTCACTGTTGGGGCGCTGTGGCATAGTGGATAAGACTCCCGACTCCCGATCGGAGGACCCGAGTTCGAATCCCGCCCAGTGCTTACGTCCTTGGACAAGATTATTATACCCACTGTGTCCCTCTCGACCCAGGTGTATAAATGGGTACCAGGCAACGCTAGGGTAAAAATGATAGCAGGGCCCTCTGGTAGAGCAGTGGCAACACTGAAGAGGCTACCCTGGGTAAATAAGACCTTATTATTATTATTATTATTATTATTATTATTATTATTATTATTATATGCTTCAACCGACTATACCTTCTTACAGCTCGCATCATATCAGCGCCTTAACAGTCCGTCTAGTTATAGTTTTTACGAAATCAAAAATGTTGCATTCAGAAATATTCCTCCAGCATTCGGGACAAACTGATTAGAACATTTTGATTTCGACAAAGTCTTGATCAAAAGAACCAATGTCAATTTCCAATGATCTTATATCTTATTTAGAGCCAACCGAACCAAAAACGAACAAATAAATAAACAAGCAAACAAACAAAAGGAGAGACAGAAATTGAGGACGTGAAGGGGTGAAAATTAAGATTTTAGGGGAAAGAAAGAAATTTGAATTTAAAAAAAAAATCATTTTTTTTTTCAAAACAAAACGGAACATAATAATAGTCTCGTGTTTTATACCTTTGGACAGAATTATGAGAAGAAAACATTTATAAATTTGTGAATGTATGTGCATCTTCAACTTACCAATCATAAATGTTGCGATTAGAAAATTGATAACGAAAAACCATGTCAACTCACAACACAAGTCTGATCTCTCTATTTCTGTCTACATTACACCTCCGACAATGTATTTTGTCTTATGAGTATAATCAAGCTGCTTTTGTTACTGAGAAAATTGGGATAGGTCCCGAAGAATTGCAAAAAAAAAAAAATAATAATAAAAAAGGAACAGACATTTGAGCAAAAAAAAAAAGAAGCATTTAACCCCTTAATATTTACTCTTCATGTTTTCAGTTCACCTCTTGAACAACCATAGATACTTTTTGAACAAATCAGTACAATTTGCACGCATTTCCACAGTTAAACTCCTCCATACAAAAAAGACTGCGGTATACAATTTCTCTTAGGGGCTTATATGTAGCGTTGTGTGTATTTTCCATTCATTGATCATAATCCTCCCCCTGAATGTCGCCTCTCATAAATGCTTTTGAAATAACCAACCAATAACTCTGACTCTAATCGTGAGTGACAAGAAAATCTTAGGCTATCACTTTTTATTTTCATGAATACGGACATAGAACGAGCCTGGTGTGAAAACATTTCAAAAGATTTGTTCACTGAATTTCAATTTAATTGCATTGATTCATAAGTTATATTTTGCTAAATGCGAAATCGTTGTGTGTCACAACGGGAAATCAATGTTGACTTGGTGCGCCTCTGATTCGGGTCAGCAAGTAACACAGTGCCAGTCTAAATGCTCGTGAGAAAAACAGTTAATTGGAAATGATTCTTCCCGGGGCTCTTTGAAGGAGAGAGATTGCACTGGGGATCGAGCTTCTTGGGCTGATGTTGATTTAAGATTACGAGCATTCTGTAAGTGTTCCGATGCTGTAGGATGAAACCAAACATTGTTTCACTTTCACTGAGAACTAGCATGTCTAGGTGAAAGGTGTAGAGCAAACGTATGCCTATACAGATTTGCTCAGTTCATACCACAATGCTCAGACTTCGTCGTAATGAAATATTCATCAGTCATCATCCCTGTCAGGTCTGGCTGTCAAGCTCTTCAATATTTATTGTTTTTGTATTTGTGTGTTTTTGTATTTTTATTCTTCTTCTTCCATACCACGCATACAGTCCAACAGTTTGGTTGTTCTTAATACAAAAATAAAATTATGTCATATATATACTAGTATGCCAACGGCGTAAATCCGTACTGAGGAGTGGGGGGGATGGTCACCATCACCACGATTACAAGCCCATAACCGGACCGGCGCAGCGTTGGGGGGGGGGGGGGGGGAAGAAGCTTGCTGCCCCCCCCCCACACACACACGCACACTTTACAGGGATCGGATGTCCCACTCTTTTGCATGGAATATAAAGTGAGAGGAAAGTGGCAGCAAATATGAAGACTTTTTGTTCTTGTTGTTGCTTTTTTTTTTTTTGCTTGTCGGATGACTTGCGGCGGAAAATCAGACCTTAAAAGTATGAAGACATTTTTTGTTTTTGAAATATCTGTGAGAGAGAGCGGAGCGACCGGGTTAACGGGGGGAGGGTGTGTATGGGGGGGGGGGTGTCCCTCTCCCACACGAGGAAGATTTTGCATTTTCAGACCTGAAATTCAGCGATCTGGTGCACACTTTTGGTGAAATTTTTGTTTGTTTTTTCTTTAAAAAAACCAATAGAAAATGAAATATTCACAATATATTATTGAATGACTAAATCGTGGTATTTCGGCTCTTGCTCCGCCTGTGCGACATCACTGCGAAGGCCTACTAAATAGTGGGGCCTATCACCGGCGTAGACAGGATTGGGGTAGCGGTTATGAGATCGTGAGGGAGCGAAGCAAGCGAAGGGGGGGGGGGTATGGTAGGGGGGTTTCTCCCTCCCACGGTGAAATCTTTTTACATTGAAAATTTTGACATTTTACAGTCCAAAAACTGCCGTTTGTAGCTATATTCTTCGCTTTGGAAATTAAGGGGGGGGGGAGGCACACCGTGCGCAACTGCTGTCAATCACTGGCAGCAACATCAGGAGAATGGCATAGCGATTAAATGCGAGAGAGCGGAGCGAGCGAGCTTGAAAATTTTGACATAGGCCCTAATGCTTTTACATGCTGAAAACTGCCGTTTGTAGTTATACTTCTTCGCTTAATTGGAAATCAAGGGGGGCCGCACCGGGCGCAACTGTTGTCAATCACTGGCAGCAATATCAGGAGAATGGTATAGCGATTAAATGCGAGCGAGCGAAGCGAGTGAGCTTGAAAATTTTGACATTTTACAGTCCAAAAACTGCCGTTTGTGGCTGTATTTTTTTGCTTTGGAAATTAAGGGGGCGCACCGGGTGCAATTGCTGGCAATTACTGGCAGCAACATCAGGAGAATGGCATAATGCGAGCGAGTGAAGCGAGCGAGCTTGAAAATTTTGACATTTTACAGTCCCAAAACTGCCGCTTTTGGCTATATTTCTTCGCTTTGGAAATTAAGGGGGGCGCACCGGGCGCAACTACTGGCAGTTACTGGCAGCAACATCAGGGAAATGGCATAACGATTGAATACGAGCGAGCGAAGCGAGTGAGCTTGAAAATTTTGACTTTTTACAGTCCCAAAACTGTCGTTTGTAGCTATATTTTTCGCTTTGGAAATTAAGGGGGGCGCACCGGGCACAACTGCTGGCAATTACTGGCAGCATGCAACATCAGGAGAATGGCATAACGATTAAATGAAAGCGAGCGAGTTTGAAAATTTTGACGTTTTACAGTCCCCATACTGTCGTTTGTGGCTGTATTTTTTCGCTTTGGAAATCTAAGGGGGGGGGGGACACACCGGTCGCAACTGTCGGCAATTACTGGCAGTAACATCAGGAGAATGGCATAACGATTAAATGCGAGCGAGCGAAGCGAGTGAGCTTGAAAATTGTGATTATACAGTCCCAAAAACTGTCCTTTGTGGCTGTATTTTTTCGCGCACAGGGCGAAAATTGCCGGCAGTTACTGGCAGCAACATCAGGAGAATGGCATAATGATTAAATGCGAGTGAGCGAAGCGAGTGAGCTTGAAAATTTTGACATTTTACAGTTCCCCAAACTGCCGTTAGGGGCAGTATTTTTTCGCTTTGGAAATTAAGGAGGCGCACCGGGCGAAAACTACTGGCAATTACTAGCAGCAACATCAGGAGAATGGCATAATGATTAAATGCGAGCGAGCGAAGCGAGCGAGCTTCAAATTTTGACGTTTTACAGTCCCAAAACTGCCCTTTGTAGCTATATTTTTCGCTTTGGAAATTAAGGGGGCGCATCGGGCGAAAACTGCTGGCAATTACTAGCTGCAACATCAGGAGAATGGCATAATGAATAAATGCGAGCGAGCTTCAAAATTTTGACATTTTACAGTCCAAAAACTGCCGTTTGTAGCTATATTTTTCGCTTTGGAAATTAAGGGGCCGGGGCGCACCGGGCGCAACTGTTGCCATTCACTGGCAGCAGCATCAGGAGAATGGCATAGCGATTAAATGCGAGCGAGCGGAGCGAGCGAGCTTTAAAATTTTGACATTTTACACTCCAAACACTGCCGTTTGTAGCTATATTTTTCGCTTTTGTTTGTCCCACTTTTATGGGGAAACCACCCCCCCATCGACGCCTCTGCATATGAGCGTGCTTTTGTTAAGTGAAAGATCTGCTGCACACTCTTTGATAAATTAGGGAAATATACGTCAATCTCAAAAGTGTACAAAGTCTGTCGAAAGGGATCCTGTATAGCGGAGCTTTTGCATGTTTATGATTGCAATACAACGATCTGGTGCGTAGTTCTGGCGATATTTGGACAATTTTCCATTAAGAAAGTTCGAGATTTGTCCTCATCTCGGGAATTGCTTGGGGGATAAATGATTTGTCTGCCTAAACACTTCCGTAGGGGCGGGGCAAATGCCCCTTTGCCCCCCCCCCCCCCCCCCCCCTCCCCCGAGATAGATTCGACGCCCCTGATCTTCCCT
Source organism: Diadema setosum (assembly GCF_964275005.1). NCBI lineage: Eukaryota > Metazoa > Echinodermata > Echinoidea > Diadematoida > Diadematidae > Diadema > Diadema setosum. Next base: position 40,206,052 of record NC_092692.1, on the reverse strand, counting down.
GGGTATGCTCATAGATGTATCCTGACTGAGTCACCAGTCACTGTCGTTTCTCAGGAATGATTCAGGAAATGGAGGGGGTTCAATTATGGCAATATAGTTCTTGTTATTGTTTGTTTGTTTGTTTTCGTACATATCTTGCAGATGGTCCCCAGTTACTCGCGTCATAGCATAGGCCTATACTATTTGGCGTTGTCAACGTCTGAGCCATACCTTACAGTGTATGTCGATGTTACTTTCTTCGCGAGCGAGCGAAGCGAGCGAGCGCTTGAGAAAATTATGTATACATTTTCCTACAAGATAGAATACTGTTCAGCTCTGTTACTTGTCTGAAGGCCGGCGTACAAACGTCATGCAATATGCCAAAATTGATACAATCACATTTCTGCTTCCTCCATTTTTTTTTCAAAATTCAGGGGGGGATGATTGTACAGGCCATCCCCCCCTCCTCCATTTCAGGGGGGGATATATCCCCCCCCATCCCCCCCGGGATTTACGCCCATGGTATGCAACATGCTGTCACGAGGTCTTTACGGTCGACCCACGATTGCACCACTTGTCAGCAAGCTAGATGGGAAAGCAAAGTGCCATGGGTCACGTGCCATGATCTTTTGACTTTGCCCTTGTCATGTGATATCAAAAGTATCATGTGACGCGGCGATAATCTACTATAGTATTCCTCCCGTCAGAGAGAGCTGAAGTCATTATCATACTGATCGAAGTTGTATTTAACTCCTCTGGCGAGACGAGGTTGCTCATTGTGAGTAGCCTACATTTTCTTTTCCAGATCATTAATATTGTAGGTAGCAGCTGGAAATAGACATGAAGCTGTTGATTGCGATGTGCTTGGTGGCTGGAGCTGCCATGGTGTCGGCGGATCCTCCCATACCGTGCTGCGCTCCAAAACAGATGACGCTCATATACGGTAGGTAGCCACACGTTCAGTGTCATGATCATTGAATTCACGTGTCCTGCTGGTTGGTGTATAAAACAACCCATCCATTTAGTAGTTTTGATAAAGAGTGTAAAGTCACAAATTTTTGTCTGGCATGGCCGTTGTTAATGTGTTAATCACTGACGATGTCGTATATTTCACTTTAAAGATACACCAATTAGCCTAAGTGAAAGAAAAAGAAGAAAAAGAAGACACCAATTATTTACAAGCACGGGAACTGTCACTTAAGTAAATATTTCTTACAATGATACAGGCCTACTACGATGTAAAAAGTGGATATTCGGCATTTGATGATTAAAATCGAATGTGTGTATGTGTGAACGAGTATCTCAGCTTTTGGTTTAGTTGTATTGGTTAGAGTAAAAGTTGCAGCCTGACGTGATTGTCGAGGCCATTAGTTGGTGCAATGCTTCGTACTGATTCTGGAATTAACTGTACAGTGTAGTTTATTTCCTTCCCGACCCTTTTAAGCAGGCTTCCCGCCCTGGATTCCCGACAAGGATGTAATGCCTTCATTCTCCCACTGCCAAAATAGTTGCTACTGAGTCCCCGGCGATCAGTATGAATACCAAACTCACAATTCACATTCACATTCTCATTCACAAATTCAAGTCGGCCTATGCATTTATCGGCTGGGTGTCAAAAGTAGGATGGTGAAGTCTTTCCTGATTAAACATATTATGTTCACTATTGTATGAATCTACCGCGGATACCATGAAATGAAAAATAATATCTACAAAAAGCTTCGCAGATTTTATGACACTAAGTATATAGCACGGTGTAGAAAGAGAAGGTAGAAGCCTACAATGTTTGCCATTGTATATCATTGTTGGTACAATCATTGGTACTTTGTTCTCGTCTGGCGTGCCTTCAGCTTGCTCACACCCGAAGCCGTTGGAAGGTTATATTTCATTGTCATAACGCAACCCATGCATGACCTTTTCTTGTGTGTGTGTGTGTGTGTGTGTGTGTGTGTGTGTGTATGTTTGTTAGAGGAAAACACGATCAGGTCAGCATGTAGGATCGAGGGATGGTCTAAATGTTAACGCCTCGCCCCTCCCCACCCCCGACATTTTTAGCGGTACCCTCTTTAGAAGCCTGCCAGCATACAGTACGTACAGTATGCACAAGCAGCGTGAAGTACTGTGTGCAATGCATGTGGCGAAATGTCCTGCAAAAAGAAGGCAAGCCCGACATGCTTTGGAAGCAAAACATCCACAGTATAATAAGGACAGTATTCAGGAGAATTCAGCGCGAACACCAAGAAGCCGCGTTTATTTCACCTCAAACTTCGGAATTTTTCGGGGGTTGGCACAAACTCTAATCCTGACCCAATTATGAATATGTTTTATTGGTATAACAAATTGGTGCTGTTGTTGTTTTGTTCCAGTGTTCCACGTCTTACAAGCTTGGCTTTTTAGTGGAACACTGTTTTCCATCGTTATGATTACTTAGTATTTTTGTTGCCATGGCAAAGTGCATTGTTTCTTTTTTTATGACATCATTCGTGCATATACTTTATATTGTATTTGAAAAAAAGTACCTTTATCAGACAAATGAAAGACAAAGTGCAAACTTGTACCACTTTGGATCATGTTCCCTTTTTCTTTTCTTTTTTGATGATGGAAATAAATAAACTATTTAAAGAATTGAACAAAAATACCACGGGGGGGGGGGGGGTGCGGGGTGAGGGGCCAGCGCGTTACCCGAGCATAAGTAAGATCTCCAAGATCTGCACTTAAATATATTGAGATGACTCAACGATATACCTGCTATGATTTCATGAATCCGTTATCTATCCTTTGTTGTATTGTTTTTGTGCTTTAATGACTTTAAAGGAGAAGTTGTGACCACACAAACTGGAGATGTACCTATGACTATTACAAGGCAGGCCCTGGAGGGCGCTATTGATTTCACTAATGCTGTAACTGGTTACTACGTCGACCAGGACCCAGTAAACGGCACCGAGGTTAAATTTCGACTGGTCCAGAACTTCACTGCAGTAAGTAGACGGGAAAGGAAAGGAAGGGAGGGGAGGGAAGGGGAGGGTAGAGATTATTAAAGGAGAACAGGTGTTTATGCTGTGTACATCCAGTGATGTATTTTGATGTAGGCCTACTTTGTAAATTGAATAATTTAAATACCAATCGATTTCAAGATAAGGCTTGGAATGACCTTTACATTTGCTCATGCTGCGATTGTAATTGCTAACTGGCTGATTACGCTACCTTTGTCCATATAATATCAAACAATTCAGGGTTTGTTTGCGGCTAGGGTAAGCTAAATAGACCTACACTACATGTATCACAGTAAAATGTCGCGAAATTATGATACATGCTGGCAAAATGACAGAATGAGACCAAGCTAAAATGTGTCATTTCTTTACTTCGTCGTCCCTTGCATGTTTTACATACTATTGTGTAAACAGATAGTGACATTGTTTTGTGCTTGTGTGTGTGTGTGTGTGTGTGTGTGTGAAGGATTTTTGCCAAAATTATGTTGTATTTAGATGAATACCTATAACGAATTTGAATAACATAAAATCATATCGCTTGTGTCAAATCTCGCTATCTTATCTCTCTACCGATATGATTTCACCTTGCTGATGAATTATCACAGTATCATTTTATTTATTTTACTTCAGGGATTCCAGTGGTTGATTGAGGGAAGTAAATGCCTAAAGATGTCCCTGACTAATGTTCCACCACCTGTTCAGTGTATTCCAGGTAAAGGAAACAACAATTGGACATTGCAAAATGAGTCCAGTGTGGGCTTCCGCTATGCAATGTATCACTTCAACATTGATCAATGTATATAAATTGATTGGCATTGTACTAGTATTTAAAACAAGCTAAGCAATGAGCATCATCCTATACAGGTAATTGCTTTCTGTTATGTTTTTCGGCTTTTGCTCTTGCTGTTATAATCGAGCTTTGAGGTTCTATTTCAAGAAATTGTTAATATTTGGAAGGGAATTTGTTACTCTCATATTAATTTCTGAAATTGTAATGTTAAACTATAAGAGTCATGTGCTTCAACTTGATTGTTATGTGATTTTTTTAAAAATTTATCATTGTTAGCTAATTCGGCGTTTAGTCTTCACACTAAGAAATACGGGTTCAAATGTGAACCCCCAAATTGTCGTTATACAACCAACCACCCAATAGGGTGGAACTTTGCACCTTGATAAGCAATTTGTACCCTTAGAGGTTCAATATGAATTTTGAACCTGCTGGGGTGTGAATTTGCACCCTCAGTTTTGTGCTAATCATTGCTAAACAATACATTGTAAATTGAAAATTTGGACCACGAGTACCAAGGTTTTTACTCGTAAGATCAAACTTACACTCTGATGGATATGTCTGCATCTTTGTAGATACGAATATAAATATTAAGAAATTTAATTTTCTACTTGCATGATGTAAGGTGCAATTGTGCACCCTAGGGTGCTGCTATAGAGACAAATAGGGTGCAAAGTTGAACCCTTATTTTTTGTGTGTTTTTTCATGGTCAATTAAATATTTTGTGCCGACAAAAGTAGAATTAAACCGCGTAGTTATTGCACGAAACACTGTTTAATACTCTGAACACGGAAATAGACAAAGTCTCCCAATGGTTTAAATGTAATAAATTATCCCTTAATGTCTTTAAAACAAATTTTATACGTTTCAAATCTACTGCTTCACAGAACATTAACAGCAGTTATAATATTAATATTGATGGATTATCCTTAACTGAAGTAAGATCTACTAAATTTTTAGGAATCACAATTGACTCGAGTTTAACTTGGAATGATCACATTCATAATATCCACACGTCTGTCTCAAGAACTGTAGGAATGTTATATCGACTGAAAAACTTCATTTCTCAAAATTCCCTGACTATTTTGTATAATGCATTGATCTTACCACATATCACATACTGCAATATCGTTTGGGGAAACTGTGGCTCAACTAAAATTAATCCAATTCTTACTCTCCAAAAACGTGCTGTACGTTTAATTACCAATTCCCGATACTTATCCCCATCCAATCCCCTATTTCGTCAACTAAAAACATTGAAAATTGAGGATTTTCACACCTTTCAAACTGCTGTTTTTGTGTATAAATATACATTTAATTGTCTTCCAAAAATTTTTGATGGCTTCTTCACTCCAAATTCCACCGTTCATTCATATCCAACACGTCAGTCGTCCGATTACCATCTCGAAAACCCCAGAATCATTTTAGCTCAAAAATCATTAAAACATAATGGACCAGATATTTGGAATTCTTTACCCCCTAATTTAAAACAATGTACGTCGTTGAACACTTTCAAACGAGAACTAAAAAACACCCTCATAATCCATACTTCTGATACATAAATATTCATACCACCTGGTCAACAAACACCCTAAACAATGAGTTCACGGCCATAACTGAAGTAACATTCACCTCATCACACTGATACACAAAATTCACCCCAGCACAATGCACACCGCACTGCACCGCACGCCCTTCGCACAATTACTTCCCACTCAGTGAGTGGCAAGATTTTCTTTATGTATCTCTTTATTGTGCCCTTCGCACAATTACCCCCCACTCAGTGAGTGGCGAGATTTTCTTTATGTATCTCTTTACCTGGGGCCATCTTCCTCGTCAAGCTTAGCTTATGATGATGGTCCCCTGCATTTAATTTTTATCATTTCCTATTGCTTCCTTTTATATATAATATTCGTTCTTGAAAAAAAAAATGTATGTATGATCCAAACGTTACGAATATTAGCTCTGTAAATGACTATCTAAGTATTTTGTTGATTTGTTGATTTGTACTGATTTTGAAATGCAGAAATAAAAACTGAACTGAACTGAACTGAACTGAACTGAACGTCGCAAAAATATTTCATACCATAATGATTGTCAATTTTTCTTTGAAAAAACGTAATAGACATTGGCACGTTAGCTACATCAAGTCACCAGTCACAAAAGTTTCAGTTGATGTAAAAACTGCAATAAGTGCCTTTGTTAATTTAGTGATATATATATATATATATAATATTATATCACATGCATATGAATTATGTAATACTTACTTTCCCTACAGATAGCGCCATTTATCAAGGAAGTTTCGCCTTCGGTCTCGAAAAGTTGAAAGTGAATGCATGGAGAATAGACTCCTCCAGAGCAGGGGTATTCCAGGGCACTCAAGACTACACGGCTACAGACTACATGTGTATTCCGTTCAGCTCTACTGTGATTGGACAAGACTTCTCCACCACTTATCCAAGTTCGTCTATATACACGTGCAGCCTTCTTCGTACTCTTACCAAACACACATTAAACATGTTAAAGGGATCGTACAGTTTCGGCTGGGATGGGATTTCAGGTTTCCAACATTTTTATGATAATTTTTTGAGATTATGAGAAACCTTTTATGAAATATGAAAGAACATAATGATTCTTAGAGGAATTCAAAGTTTATTTGATTAAATTTGGATTTGAAATGGCTGAGATATCAAAACAAATCAATCGTGAAATGGCTGAGATATCAAAAACAAGGCATCCCAAGCATGTAAAAGGTGGGATACCCCTTTTATTAGGATTATTTGTTTTTTGGATATCTCGGCCATTTCAAAACCGATTTTTGTCAAATGAATTGTGAATTTCTCTTAAAATTATATACTAGTTAACATTTCATCAAGTGGTTTCTAAGTATCTTGCAAATAGTTAAAGGCTGAATCCTCACGTCAACCGATACTATACAATCCCTTTAACACGCCATGCACACAACAGTATACACATTTTATGATACATCAATACCAAAAAAATATCTTGCTGGGGTCACGATGTTTGTGTGTGTGTGTGTATGTCTGCGGCAAGTGTATAATTGTTGCAATACGACATATCGTTACTTGAAATCTTAATGTTTCACGTTTGTTTTTAACAAGATCGTTAGCTCCATCTTCTTTTCTTCATTTCTGCCATCGTGGGCAAAGAAAATCATTTCATTTGCTACTGGCGGACCGGCGTTTATTTCGCCCAGATGAAAACGTGAAACGCAAATGTATTTGGTTTTTAGAAGTGATCGTCCTGACGAAAATACTTTGAGACAATCAGTTGCAAAATGAGCTTTTGGGTTAGTTTGTTTAATTTTAGGACAACTCAAAAATACGTGAGAGTAGATGATGCCATCACTGATGTGTATTAGTTTTTTTTTTTTTTTTTAAATACATATTAGTACTATACATCTATATTTGTATGATAGAAACACTTGGTTTGAATAGTTTCGTTCGTCTTACATCGCTCAAAGAACTCGGAATATTATTGCTTTGAACATAATAGAATACGGGCTTTATGGCGAATCTTTTCAAAGTTGCAAATGATTTATTTGTCAGTGAAAAGGTATAAACAGTTACAAGAACTGATGAAACATCTTGCGAGATGAATGCTCGGTCATGCATACACGTTCACTCAATCGTCAGGAATAGCTCCACGCGACAATTCTTATCTAAGATGTGAATGTAGTTTTCACTTCTGGAAAAACTCAACTTTTATCACCTATTGACCTATTGACAATAGCTTGGCAATATTCTATTATTTGGATTTTCGCTTCAAATGCAGCTGATTTCATTTGATTAGATTATGACCTTCCCTGTTTCTGTCTGTCATAGCAACCTTGGTCAGTTCCGGTGGCTATTCCAACGTGACCACAACGATCTCCGATCCTGACAGGTGGTTCAAGCTGCCTTCTACCTGCGACAACTCGATAGAAGGGGTGAGAAACGAGCAATTTATTCCTTATTTAGCTTCGTTATCACAGGCATATAACATCTTTAATCTATGATAAAACTAGATTCCATTTAAAGTCTTCAAATTTAGTTTCGTGCTCGAATTTAAGTCGTAGCATTTTGTAAAGTGGAAGAGGGATTACACCTTGGACACTTCTCCAGACCTTCAAACAGCTGCAAGTGAGTACAGTATCCGGTCAGCAAGAAAGAGTCAAGTTTAGACCCGAGAGAGATCTCAGTATCACTTCCAAGGAAATATATGTGATCCTTGTCACTTCTCACTGCTATATGTCTGAGTAATAGGCCCTGACATGCCCATAACGGCTGCGGCTAATAACCTTCAATATATAGTGTAGAGTAGAGTAGAATTATGTCAGTCAACCACAAAGAAAGCTCAAGACACAAAATGACTGACGGAGAAAAAAAATATTGTATCCAATTATCTGTAAGAATTTATTAACCCATCCAGACATACATTTCTGATTCAATTACGACACAGTGCTATGTTCCTTACATTTCATCTACAGTCTGAATATCCACGTTTATGATCTCCATCATTAGAACCTACATCTGGCGGACGTAAGCAAAAGTTAGATTTGACGACAAGTTGTGAATGCCGTAATTCAGTCCTCCTGGTTTCCAATAAACCTTAAAGTGTTTGAATTTGGTTTTACTCTTCAATCTTCTTTTACTCAGAGTGGAGTGACTTTCAGACGACTTCATCAGAGGCCCTGGTTTCCTTGGCCATCCTTCTAAACACAGCAGTGGATTGTGATAATGAGATCATAAAGAATATAAAAAGAAATTAAGTACTTGCAGCGACTGGGCAGGACACGAGTCCATTCATTTTCGTCCTGTGATTTATGCACTGATTTCCCATTTTTAGATTCCACTTTTGCTGTCACAGTCACAGTTCTGCTACAACTGCAACTTCAACTTTATTTTCAACTTTATTTTCAACGGTAAAATGGTGAAAGCGATAAAATTATTAGACATTTCGGCTCTGAACGTGGATGTATGGAAATTACAGATTGTAGTTCGCTTGTTCTGCACTCTTTGAAACTGAACACCTAACTGTACAATTTAAAAGACCAGTCTTCTCTGTAATTAACGTATCATATACAAGTTGTATATACACAGAAGTCACTAAGAAACCAATTAGATTGTTGTACTTTGTCTCTGAGGCAATGCAGTCTGATAAGACCAATCGTAAGTGTACTTATCTATGCACGTAATTGAATGTGTTAGATTTGTAATTTCCATGTAGCGATTACGTCATTTAATGTAAGCCTTTAACCATTTGCAAGATACTTGGAAACCACTTGATGAAATTTTAACGAGTGTATAGTTTTAAGAGGAATTCAAAGTTCATTTGACAAAAATCGATTTTGAAATGGCTGAGATATCCAAAAACAAAGTAAAACAAACAATCTTCTTGTGAGTTTTAACGACATACCAATATTTGTAAAGATGGCAGCATCCTAGTTTCTTTCCATATTATATGGTCAAATATCCCCACACGTAACGCTAAAGTTTAGGCTGAATGTTTTCAGTAAAAATACAGTTTATCTCTGCATGTAACTCAGAAAGAATACGCTGATTATGTCAAAGCTGTAAGAACAATATAACAATTGAAAAATAATTGAATCTGACATTTTCAGTAGCTCATTTTTTTGGCACGTTTGAAATAATTTGATTCTTCATGTACAGCTAATTCTTAAATACGGTACCTTTATTAGACCCTTATGTATTGATTAAAAATGAATCCCACCATTCCGTACAATAGATAATTCTTTGCACCTTTCAAAAAAGGCCAAGTGTATGTGAAAAAGACATTGACAGTAAGAAATGACGTCTATAGTTTAGTGCATGCATGAAAGGACAGAAACATGAGTCAACTCAAGTGAGAGATAAATGTGTTACATAACAGTAGAGTTTACAAAGTTTGGCCTGTTGGAAAGTATTGACGATCCAGTTTGGTTAGCTCGTCCAGAAGAATATCCCGTTCCTCTAGTTTCTGTTGTTGTTAAGACAGAGAGAATAAAAAAAAATGCTGAATGAATATTGTGGTTTTCTTGATGTTTCCATGGCTGGTGTACTTTCTCTCCTATTTTATCCTATTGCTTGATAATGCTGCCATTGGTCAATATGACTTATTCATGTATTTGAGGAAAGAAGTGAAGGGACAAACAAATAGTATACAAGTTCAGATGAACACACATTGGACACCTTTGCTCTAAGAATATATAACCTCTGTATAATAATGATAAGAAACCAACACAGAAAAGTCGAAATTAAGCTTCTCTGTAGCTGTCGTACAACTCTAATTATAATATATAGAGTCAGATTCAGATTGTTCATTGTCATGTACGATAAAATACACACAAAAAATTGCTTCCAGACTCCTCTGATAAATAAACGTTGAGCACAAGATGTGGAAATGCAGTTATTTTAAAGTATACAGCAACATACAAATCAATAGCACGAGTGTTACATTGAAATGACACGTATATACTCACAGAAAGCTTCTACAGCCCATAGAGTTTGTTTTGAAAACGAAGTATACGGATCTATTGCACTGAGTCACACTGTCCATCTTAACGATGCTCAAATATACTTAAATGTCCGATTAAAAAAAGGGGGGGGGGACAGCATTCTATTCTAGCAGTATGATTGCCAATGTAGGGGAAATTATTGAATATGTGCATAATGGGTGAGATATATACCTGGTGGAGTGTTCGATGCAGACTTTGGAGAGTCGGGTCTCTGTTTTCAAACGTTGTGGGCGTCACGAAAGTGTTACTGCTCTTCTCCTCCCCTGCGGGTTCTCGAATGGCTACGATCTGCGGGGAGCAGCGAAAACAATCATTCAACCTGTATACCATACCCAACTTGATCAATCTAACATGACTTATCAATCTTATCACTATCATTGGCTACCGATGGAATTGTTCATCAACTAAACAGATCCCTCAGGACTGATGATATGTTTTTCGAGTGGTTAGGATGTATATTACCAAGTGTGCATTTAAAGTTCATGTTGCGAAATACATTTTGTATGTGTTTTTAACACCATAAAAGGAGAAATTACGTGAAAATTCTCCCGAATAGAGCATTATAAAGGCAAATTAGCTACCACTATATAGATCGTCTTCACACTCTATTAGTAGCCGATATACCGTAAATTGTTTTGTCATTCCTTTTTTTATTTGATTGAAGGTTGTAGGCGGATTGTTCGTATGACGTAAGTGTGTCATATTATGTTTGACACCCAGTCATACCGGCCACGGAACTCGGGGTAGCCACCGAAGGAACCCTTAGAACATCGTTATCTCCCTTCTGTTAAGACACAACACAGTGGACAGCCTCCGGGTAGCCTCCAGAGGACCTCGGGGTACTTGATTTTACCCTAGACCGTCCAGGGTAGACTCGGGGTAGCCTCCGGAGGACACCCGGCTATGCTGTCAGTTAAGACGCTCTCGGGGTAAATCTTACCCGGAGAAGCTTGATGACGTCACCTAGGCCGGAAACTTTAGTTGCACTGTATGCTCTGATTAGAACGGCATTTACTGACGCGTTCTGGTTGTAGACAATGTTGCTGATTGAATATATCATTTTAAGAGGGTGGCAGTCATCGTTCACCCCGAGTTTTGACGACTAGGCCTTACTGTTCTGTGGAATGTTACCCATCATAGTTTGAGCAGTGAAATAAGTCTTTCATCCTTCCACATGAATCAGTCTATCTATCTTCGTTCTAGCACAAACAGAACCCTGCTTCATGTTCCTTGGACATAATGATATAGGCCTATACATCACAGCATGGTGACAGTGCTTTCGAGGCACGTGCTCCTAAACTCTGGAACGAGCTTCCAAGATTCATTCGTCTCTCCCCTCCTCCGGAGATTATCAATAAACATCTAAAAACTCTACTTTTTGTTCAATAATCCAATCAAGGATTAGCCTATACAATACAGATATGTACATGTATCATATTCTTTGGTTAAAAATGTGAAACAACTTCATCATCATCATCATCATCATCATCATCATCATCTGGGTACGATGAGAGGTAGGATTTGCCTAGATACTTGTAGTTTGTGAGAGCGCTACACATATTATTGTGTTTTCAGTTTTGTTTCAGGAAAATGCCCAGCATGCCCGGACAACAAGTGAAGTTGTTAAGATGGAGTATAAGTATCCGTATAGAGAGTTTTTTTTTTTTTTTTTGGGGGGGGGGGATTGTTTTTTTTTTTGTTTTTGTTTTTTTTTTACCTTCGGCACAAACAACATACACAGCACAGCAGTTGTTGCAATGACAATAGCGCCTCCAACGAAAGAGAATGCAAAGTTGATGCTTCCCTGGCTGTAGTAGACGTATGCACACGGGACTGTGATCACACAGGTCAGACACACTGTGTAGACCGACAGAGCGATGTATTTGCCTGGGGATCGAACACAGTTTCTAGTTATTTCAACAGACCTGTCATTTTGGCGATCGTTTTTCACATTATGATTAATGTTTTTAAAACCTTACTTTCAATGCTTATTTCCTTGTTCGCTTTATGTGAAAGAACATTACAGTATGTCACACACACTAAGAGAAAAAAGTGTCGGGTTGTCACGCTGTGAAAGTGATTCCAAGTCACTTACTAGGTAGTAGTAGGCGGACTTAGAGTGTGGATGCATAATGGTCTCTTTGGTGACAGTTTGAGACAACAGCATATAGTACATGTAAATTGTGCAAGTACATGTACTGTGTCAGAATCGCCAATCGTTATCACGCTATTCTAATCTTCTCTAATTCAACCACAAGATCATCCTGAATGAAATGACCTACAAGTGCGTGTGTGTGTGTGTGTGTGTGTGCGTGTGTGTGTGTGTGTGTGTGTGTCTGTCTGTCTGTCTGCCTATAGGTCCCTAGATTGGTGTTTTCTGCAATGGTGACTCAATGCCATGAACCGGGGCCATGACGTTTGAAGACTTCACATTACATTAACATTAATACCCGATTTTTTTTCTTACTGTCATTTATTTCCGTGATGCCAATATTCCTCGTCGACCAGGCTAGAAAAACGCCAAAAAGTAGCATCCCTCCTTTATAGCAGATGAGGGCTCCAAGGAAAGGAACCGTGTGAGCTGACAAGCAGGTGTTCAGAGTTGGTACCAGGAATAGCTCCTTTTCAGGATATGTCTCGTCAAACTAGAAGATTCGATTGTAATGAAAGAAAATAATAGAAGCACAAAGGCACTTTTGCAATAAAGACCTCAACGTTTTAAATGTCACACTAGAAACCAATCAACAACAGACAATATTTCATCAAAACCGATGTGCGAGTAAGTCTGAGGCATTGGTGCGAAAATGATAACAAACAACATGTTATACATAATTACTTTGTGTCAACTAACATTTTTTGAATGTTCAGGACATTTTGGCGATGAACCAGTTTCCGCAAACTCCATCTTCATGATTTTCCTATCCATGATACATTACAATACATGATGCTGTCAGAAAAGTATGTCCCCAATAATTACTATTTTCAGACTATGGATTCTAAACGAGAAATTAAAACTGAAATTGAATCATGTTCTCACTTTATCACTTAGTTAGGCGTTCCTGAGCTGCATAGGACAATGGAAATTAAGTAGGGCCTATGTAACATAATCATTTCACAAATATTTAACAGAATGCTCTAAAAAAAAAATATTTTTCTTTTAATGTATATTAATTACAACCTCTGAGCGATGGGATTTCACACACTTTGATTAGTGTGTTCTCCGTTTTGCCTCTATCAAACTAAAACATGTTTTATTGAATATCTTTAAACCTACTTTTCTTCATGTCTTCTGTACTTACTATTGGTGTGAAGGTCTGTGTTTGTATCGTCATCGGGTCGTAAATCATCCACAGAGCGAAAAATGCGACATCGACGACAACGAAGCACGAAATCGCGAAGAGGAGACGACTGTCGGTCATACCTTTCTGTAGTGTGAGAAGTTTGAATAGACTTTAACAAATTTAAACAAATTGCAAAGTCAACTTTAGAAATCAACTGTTAAAAAATAATCTGCGTAAGCATGGCTTGCCTGTTTACGTTACAGCTGTGGAACCATTTCAATTACAATATCGTTATTTTGTCCCGTGATAATTATGATAAAATTGATGAATATAGGTTCATTGTAATACTTACGAGAACTTTTCTAACTTTCATGGCGCTGGTGTAGATTTGATGAATGCGGTATGTCTTCACGAACAGGGCTCCAAAAGACATGGAAAATCCCACACAAGCGAACAACAGCGCACTCTAATAAAATGTCAATGAAACGAAGAATAAAGCTCAAGCAAAGAAATTAGATGTTTTCATTCTTTGAAAACACGTTTGCGGCTAAGCTAATCATGTCAATGGTATAGGATGTCATAATATAGGATGTTGATAAGTGTTATTATGTAAGTCTTTCTCATATGTATCATTTTCGCATCTGGCAACAGAGTGGCATTACCTGTCAAATTTTAATATATCCAATTCCCGTTTTACGATGTATTTTTTTTTTCAGTTTTCTCTTACGTATTCTTTTCACGCTAAAGATATCTGCTAGGAACATGAAGAAGGCCCCAGGAACTAATTTAAATAATGACTGATGTGATATTTTGCCTGTAAACTCTCTAAATTCAATCATTATGAGTCGATATCAGACGGAAAAGCAAAATAATTAACACCCGTTGTGACATTCTGCAAATAGAGTTTAATTTGAAACGGAAACGAATAGAGTATGTTCCATGACAGCTACATAGACTCTTTTAACGCATTCTTCTTTTCCCTCTCAATCCCTGTCCACATACATCTTAAGTCTAAAAGTTTTCTCATTACTTGACAATTGATCATATTTATGCTCTCTTCAATGATTATCTTTCGTTGCACGTGGTAACGAAACAAAAGAAAATTTATAGTTTGACCATCAAAAGATTTCTGTACTTCCACCGGTGCAATATCGCATTTAATGAACCTTAAACACACATACACCAATTACACACTGAATACAATATCATTGTTTGATAGGAGGAATTGATTACTCAGGTACGATACTGGTATGGTTGATACTTTATATCGTGTATATCAAACTTTATTGTTTCGATAATCACCTGACACTGTTGATTTACACGGATGGTATTTTCGACATTCTTGACGTGGAATGATTCTGTGAGGAGGAAAATTGAACTGTAGAGGAAGATGCCACCGATGACTATCACGTTGTTTAGTATAGGACTCGATATTTTCAGTGCTCTAGAGAAAAATAAACAAACATGGAAATAGTTATCACCAGTTGTTTATTCACGTTTTATGCCATTTAGACCACAGAAAGGCAGCTAAACGGTAAGAGAGATGAATTTTCAGAAATAGCATAGTTACAGCTTTATACTGTTTAAAATCTTTATGTGCGGATTAACCTATATTCATTATTCATCTATACAGTTCTACGTCTTCACCAGTCAAGACTATAGTGCTAGAGGCATGACATCACTGATAATCCATGAGATAACTCTCGCATCTAAAGCGTCTCTATCCCTTGATGAAATTCAGCGTGTTTCTAGACAGTTGAGTTTAACAATGAAATAAGTTTGACACATATATAAACCTTTTTAGAGAAATACTTCTGGGCAGACCAGGAGAAGCTGATTTACCTCTCGTGCCGATATGTAATGTTAAAAGCCAAAAACACGACGGCTAGAATGATGCCCAAAGAAGCAGCGGTGAAGACGACGATACGATTCACTCTGTCAATGACGATGTCTACCGCCCTCTCCGTTGGTCCATCTACAGGAGTGATAGAACCTTGACAAAAAATGACGTAAAATATCATTTAGATTTTGGAACTCAACTAACAAGATTTTTACTGAGTAGGCAAGCGGCAATACAGCGGTATCAATCTGAAAACTATATCAGGAGGTGGCTATCGAACTACGCAATGTTGTGACTTATATTATCAATTTTGAAATTATTCATTAGTGTTTGTTTATTTTTATGAAGACTCGGTCTGTTCAACAATGTTGGCTTCCCTTATCTTCTTTCGCTTTCATCTTGTTTACCAATATAGTTTCATGCATGGTAGCCATTGTGCAGCTTTACGCCATCATTAATCGGCTTTAGATTCTGAATACGTCTATTTATACCGAAAACATTGACCTATATCATCTTTCATGACTATGTTCGTTTTCATTTAAATTTAGCTGCAATTTATTCTACCAAGCCAAAAGAGGTATGCACATGTTAACATTTAAGCGCTGTAAAAGAACGATGCTTCTTTCTTGTATAGGATGAAGGTGTCTTGACTGTTTTCTGCAAAGTTTAGAAATTGAAACAACATTTTTTTTTTTTTCAAATTAAAAGAATCTTACATTATCTACCTATGGCAACTCCACTGCTTGCTAGAAGTCTGTTTGGCAGAGCAACCCCTAGTGATTAAAGAACCATTCTTAATCCAAGGATGAAAGTATGAAGGAAACGTACACAATCTTGTCACTTTGATGTCGTTAATCGTTTGTTACTTGTGGACGTATTCCTCTTCTAGTGCAAGTCTTGTTCAACCATAAATTACACCATTTTGAGGACATTTCAACTGGAGATTTTGACGTGAGTACTAAGGATGGCGACACATTTCTTCGAAATATAGGTTTTTCATAAAACCGATATGCCTGCCGGTGGAAAAGCTCAAGAAAAATCTCGGACCCAAAAGGGGCAAGTTGTCAGAGAATGACCGGCGAAGGGACAAGACCCCCGCCGGTGAGCCCGGGGCCAAAGAATCGAACTTGAGCTCAGACGAGGAGTCAACTCCGGCTGGTCAGTCAAGCAGCCATAGCTTCGACAGCACGCTGAAAGACGCCATTGAACGCCAAATTGGGCATTCCCTGCGCTCCCCGGACCTTGTCAAACAGAATATTGCCAACGAAGGTTTTGAGGTGATTGCTGCGAAGCTCGAAGAGCGTGTAACGCCCAAAGTGTATGATGCTGTGTCCTTGGACCTTCAAAAGCACGCTGACGAGCTTGACGCCATGAAAAAGAAAATCTCAGATATGCAGAGAGACATCCAAAAACTCAACGACGACAGAGACGATGCCGAGCAGTACAGCAGGCGGAATTGCTTGCGAGTATACGGCGTCAGAGAGGACCCAAACGAATGTACTGACAAACTGCTGCTTGATCTCTTCAACTCCAAAATGGGCCTACACGTCCCTCCTGATGCGATCGACCGCCGCCATCGTACTGTATAACTCCACGTCCATGGCAGGATGACGCCGCCGAAGATAGCAACGCGCCTTATGATCCAACTCCATCGTACGCAGATGCAACTAGAAGGAAGAGACCTCGGGCGATTATCATCAAGTTCAGCCGCTACAACGCGAGAAGCGATGTCTACAAAGCCCGCACTCTACTGAAGGACATACAAGGACCCAAGATTTTCATCAGAGAGGACCTAACTGCTAGCCGAGTGGCACTTTACAGGAAGCTTGTCAGTAGCAGAAAGGCGAAGACCTGCTGGACACAAGATGGCATCATTTTCGCTCTCACCAAAGACGCCAAGCGAGTCAGAATCTCATCTGCACAGGACATCGACAATATGTGAGACTGATCGTTAGTATCTCTTATGTATTAAATGTAAAGTAATATATGAAATATGCCACAGTACCAATTTAATGTCAAATATCCATGCATAGGTTGCCGTAGAGATGTGAAATGTGATCAAAACGCTATTTTATGTGTATTGTGTGATAAATGGAGTCACTTAAAATGTTCGAGAGCATCTCGAGATATATTCAATTGCGAGATAGATTGGATTTGCGACAAGTGTATTTTTCAAGAACTTCCGCGATATGCTGCATTGACAGAAGTTGATAATAAATCAGATAGTATGTCATTACATAGTAAATATGACTATGGTAATGCCAAGAATATGTTTGATAAAATTCGCTCATTACCTGGACTTAATATTGCTCATCTTAATATTTGTTCTCTAATAAAGAATACTGACCAGATTTGTCACATTGTAAGCAATGAGAAAATTCACGTAATGTCTTTATGTGAAACCAGACTCGACGACACGATCTCTGATATTGAAGTAGATATTCGAGGCTTTCAATATATAAGGCTAGACCGAAATCGAAGTGGTGGTGGTATTGTAACCTACATCAACGAAAATGTTGAATTCAGTGTCAGAAAGGATTTATTCATTGACGGTCTAGAGCTTATGTGTATTGAAATTTGTTTGCCAAAGCAAAAACCTATCGTTATTGTATATTGGTATCGTCCTCCAAACTCCCACAGTTCGATTTTTGATCAGTTTGAAACTTTACTACAGTCATTAGAATATTCCTCAAAAGATATTATAATTTACGGAGATTTGAACTGTGATTTAATGAAAAAACCTTGGTCATGTCAATCGAGACGGCTTCAACTTTTATCTGAAGCAATATGTCGACAAGCCGACAAGAATCACATCGTCGACAGCTACATTGATAGACGTGTTGTTTTCATCTTGTAAGGATAAGGCAAATTTCTGTGATGTACCTCCGTTATCAATTAGTGATCATTATATGATAGTCTGCTCTCCAAGTAAAGCTAAGGCTGAGAAAAGTTACAAGTTTACATACTGCCGAAATATGAAAATGCTTAATCTGGAGGACTTTAAGGCTGATTTAGAAAAGATTAGCTGGGATGATGTACTGGGTGAGTCAGATCCAAACAGTACGTACGACAAATTTTCTCATAAATTTATTCCGCTATTGGATAAACATGCCCCTCTTCGAAAGAAAAGAATACGGCATCGAGAGTCACCGTGGATGAATATTGATATATTACGTAAGATGCGTGAAAGAGATCACATGAAACAACAAGCCCTTCGCTCTAAAATCAACGAGGATTGGAAATTGTATAAGAGATTGAGAAACTCTGTAACTGATATGATACGGCGAGCGAAACGAGCTAATGTGTCTGAAAGCATTGTAAGGAATAATGGTGATGCAAATGCAATGTGGAAATCAATAAGACGTATAATGCCAAAGAAAATCAGTGATACTCCCATGCAAAGGTTGATCATTGAGGGAAACGAAGTTAAAGGTTGAAAAGAAATAGCGGCTTCTTTGAATGATCATTTTGTAAGTTTGACTGTTAAAAGAAAACAGAAGTCTAATACGAAATTTGGCAAAAATATGCGACAATATCTATCTAGGATTACATCTCGGTTCAGTTTTACTCAAATCTCTCCAAATGATGTAATGAATGTTACAAGAAATATTTCGAGAAATAAAGCTACAGGTTTGGATCAAATTCCTGCCTGTATCATAAAAGATACTATTGATTTTATTATTGAACCTTTGACCCACATTCTAAATCTGTCATTGAAAACTGGTAAAATTCCAAGTACATGGAAGAGGGCACGTGTAACACCTATCCACAAAGGTATAGTGATAAAGACAACTCATCAAATTATAGACCGATATCAATTTTACCAGTATTGTCCAAAATATTAGAGAAAATTGTATTTGATCAAATATATTGTTATCTGTGTCAAAATGACATACTCAGCTCGCATCAACATGGTTTCCGCCCAAGACATTCCATGTTAACCGCATTGTGGTATTTAACAGATGAAATGTGTAAACAAATTGACGATGGAAATGTTATTGGTGTCGTTATTCTGGATTTAGAAAAGGCGTTCGATTTGATTTCCTTTAATGTTGTTATTGAGAAATTAAGATATCTTGAATTCGACTCACAATCATTGCATTGGTTCAGAGATTATTTCACTAACAGAGAGCAGTCAACTTTGGTAAACGGAAACTTGTCAGCAAGTAGGACGGTTACAAGCGGAGTGCCACAGGGAAGCATTCTTGGGCCTCTTTTGTTCATCTTAGCTCTAAACGATCTGCATAAATCTGCCAAGAAGTGTGCGCTTTCCCTACATATGCAGATGACACGTGTTTATATTTTGCTTCAAAGGACCCGTTTTGTTTACAAAAATGATTAATGATGACCTAGAGTCACTTCTTGAATGGTTCAAAAGTAACGAATTATTGTTAAACGTAAACAAATGTCAGTTTATGTTGATTGGATCTAAACGGAATTTGCGAAATTTTGAAGAATGTCCATCTTAACATTCAAAACACACCTCTGCAAAGAGTTTCAGAATGCAGATATCTCGGGGTCATTCTCGATGAAAACCTAATTATTAGATGGACCCCACAAATTAACCTGTTCCCTACTGAACTCTGAAATCCTCATTGACATAATACACAGCCCACAAGGTTCCCGTAAGGAACTGGTGAAAAACGTTAGAAGCAAAACGCTTTAAGTCTTTCATGCAGTCAAGCGTATAAGAAAGTACATTGATAAGGATACCTCCCTATTGTTGTACAAAACTCTAATCCAACCCCATTTGGACTACTGTAGTGTAATCTGGAGGACTGGTCACTCAGGTCAACTAAATCGATTGCAAGTTATTCAGAACAGATGCCTAAGAATGGTGCACCCGTTGACACCCGTTACAATAGGGAAACTCTTTATTCTTCTCTTCAGGTCGACCGACTCAAAGAAAGAAGAGGAAAGCAAGCCTTAATCTTTATATTCAAACTGTTGTATAACCTTGCTCCAACAACTGTGTCCTCTGGTGTTCAACTCAGATCATTTGAAAATTACACTCTACGAAATTCAAATACTCAAATTGTGATGTCAAAACCTCGTTCTAATTTTGTCCGAAACAGCCCATCATTATATGTTGCATGTAAAACTTCCTGTTCATTTAAGAACAATTAGTGACATCAAAAGTTTCTTGAAAGAGATCATCAAGTTAGCGGAAATCCCTTAATGTGTCCATAGAAGTATATCGATTTTCTCTTTGTGTTTGTTTTTTTAATATCTGTATTTTTTTTCATTGATTTTCTTTTGTAACTTGTTCAGTGCTTGTCATTTTTGTATATCATTGTATATGTTTGCATTTTCGCCGTGTGTATGTATGCTTTGTTATTCGATGTAAAACACGTTCTTGCTGAAAAACAGCTGTCCAGCTGAAAGCAGGCTTTTATTTTCCGTGTATAAATAAAATAAAATAAACTCAGCTCAACTACGAATGTAAACAGGTCTGCAAGAGAAGTGCATTGTTGAATAAATTGTGGCTACACATCTCTTTCAATCTATAAATCGACTTGCTGAACAACTCCAGGGTCATTCGATTGTATAGAGTTATAAGTACATGTACTCCCAAAATATTTTACCTCCCCACTGGAAATCTGTTTTCCATCGAATGGTGTCCGTCTTCCGGTCGTACACAAAGACTTGCTCCACCTGACCATCTGTGAGTTAGACCATAAAATCTGACAAGGCCAACAGCGTCCGAAGAGGTGAGATTCGAATAACACACATGCAATGAATATTGATTGAACCCGCTTCTTGTTGAATCACCAAAATTTGCCTGATAATGCATTTTCGAACGTCCTAGTGCTGACAGCACTTTGTAATAACCAAGTTATCGCATCCCCCGCTACCATGCCAGATTACTATTTTCTAATTTCATATGGGGTTTTGTATGTCATATATACACTCAACCAAAAAAGTAAGTTCCCCCTAGCATTTTTGAATATATTTCAAAAAGTATTTTACCGATTTTCATAATTCAAACAGGAATGGATAGGGAATTTTATTACTCATAACATGAATGGCATATCATTGCCATCAGATTTCATTATTGGTGTGAAAAATGCATTTTATGTCAAAATGCATGGAAAAAAGTTGCACTTTAATGATTTGCATTGACTTTTACACAAATAATTAAACAATTACTCATGATTCTGAACTTTTGAGCATGGTTTATGGCATATTTCTCTATCTCTTTCTTTTCATGAGCATACAGTGAAGTATTTAATAATTGATATGTCCACCATCCGCTTCAACGACCAGCCGGCATCTCTTCCTCATTCTGTTAACTAAAGTTTGTACTTGGCACTGCTCAATGTTTGCCTATGCTCTCTGCGAAGTGAAGTGTCATCTTTCACCTTCTTGCTGAAACTTTGCTCTAAGTTTCCTTATGGCATTGGGCGAAACCACTAGTCTCCTGGCCACCTCCTTAACCCGGAACCCCAGCTTCAAGGAAAGCTGTAGCAGCTGCTCTCCCTCTTTCAAAGATTTGCAGACGCGGCATAATGCAAAATGGCCATAAGCACATTGTGATCAGCCCAAATTGGAATTAGAAAGTACATGGCTTCGACCAACATTTTCATATTGAAAAGGCCTATTGTTTAAAAAGTATGCATAACATTTGTTTAATAGGGAAGCACATTGCACCTGAAGAAATTCCTGAGAATTGCATTACAATTTAAAAAGGTCATTTGCTAACTTGCATAGGAATGTACACAATATGCTTCATATAACCTTAAGTGCAACTTTTTCCCCGTGCATTTTGACATAAAATGTATTTTTTTCACATCAATAATGATATTTGGTGGCAATGATATGCCATTCATGTTATGAGTAATAAGATTCCCTATCCATTCCCGTTTGAATTATGAAAATCGGTAAAATACTTTTTGAGATATATCCAAAAATGCAAGGGGGAACTTACTTTTTTGGTTGAGTGTATATTAATCAGAGGCGGATCCAGGGATTTCGCAGAGGGGAGGCGCCTTTACAAAATTAAAGGGGGCGCAGCCCCCTTCTATTTTTTCTTTTTATTTGTTTTGTTTTAACCAAAAAAATAAATAAATAAATGGGGGGGGGGTGGCGAACAGGGCGCCTCCGGCTGGACTCGATCCGCCACTGTTAATGAATCATTTTATTGACATCGGCAATTACCTCATTATTACATTTCGTTAACTACAGCCACCTTGGCTGCTGTTGATGCTTCCAGTAATCGTCTTGATTCCTTATTCTTAGTCAGCTTTAGGTGTGATTGATATAATCTTGACTGTCTCATTCAATATCAATTCAAATAAATATTGTGTCTGAGAAATGCTCGTACACAAGCGGCCATCATAGAATGAACAGTAAAATAATATTTGATCAGAGTAGAATGTTCTAGCATACATCAGAGAAAGGTCATCATTATTCAGTACCTTGTAATTGTTGAACAACGGCGTCACTTTTTCGGTTGCCGAAATCATCGAAGGCTCCTGGTCCCTGGAAAGGATTCGCGGCACACATGGAAAGGATATAGATGTCATTATGTACTCCTGCATATTAGCAAAGACTATCTCTATTTCATGCACAATAAGTTTCAAACATCGCTTATAACTCATTTGTTTATACCTTTCGTTTTGTCAAGCTTTCATTGAATGAGTTCATCTCTTAGTAGTTCTTTTTTTTTCATTTTTCAATTTGTTTGTATCCAAATGCATGAGAAATATCTTTAATCTCTTGATGTACAAAAGAGCGTATAATGTTTGCTATACCTAAAACTAAAAAAATAAAAGACATGTGAATAATTCTACACAATACTGCCAACAGAAACATAATTTATACGGGAGCAACTTAAACTGCATGTCTGCATGTCGCTCTGAGACAAACTTGATCAAATCATACTCGATGAGCTTAGATTGATGACGATTATACTATCAAAGTGTTGATGTACCTGAGTAGCTTGATCCACTAGGTTATCGATGCAATCAGATATTCTACCCACGAGATCTAGGATAAGATTGCATTATCAGTCTGTCAAACTGACTGCTCTGTTATACCAGTAAGTGCAAGAACATTATGGTGTCCTTTTAAAACTAACGACCCTTTATTGTTAGTATTTGATTGTATTGGACCTTCAAGTAAAAACAAGAACTCACCGTGAGACCAACAAACTGAATTTTCTTCGTTTCTTCCAGAATAATGTCAGCCAACAAGGTGTTGTCGTAAGTGAAATTGTTGAGAGATAATCCGGGATACCGAGATGTGATCACGTGAGACGAGGCATTTAGAGCCAGTGCTATGGTCATAACCTGAAATAGAGAACACGATTGAAGTCCATGGAAGAGATAGCCCTGACATCAAATCGAAACAATTTCTCATAAAGAATCGATGAAAACTACCGTCACTTGAATATTTATAAATACACTGTTAAAGAACGTCGGATGCAACAAGAAAAAACTCAACAACACAAATTCTATAGGTGGTTAAAAGTAACAAACTGGTGTAAATGAAGAATGACTTTCACGAAAATATGTTGATGGCTTCAAGATACAAATCAAAATTCTTGAAAATGCATAAAACTCCACATGATTTTGGTACGTATTTAAGCAATAAACACCAATAATTTTTCACTTAGATTCTAATTTTAGTAAATTGACCGCATATTCTATGTTAATGTTTTACTGTATATCCGCAAGCTGGGCAGGGCCAGATATCATTCTAGGTGATTACATTTGATATATTTTTTAATCAATGAATGTAAAAAAAAAAGATTAAATCTTAAAATTCCACGTTTCTGCAAAGCGAGGATGACATTTGAACTCTCTTGAAAGAACATAAGGTTAGTAAGTGGAAAACAGACATGCTGTTTTGGAAACTGAACGAGACAGACTAACCTGGTCGTACCCGTAGGAATCACACGCACCGTTTGTCAGAAGTGCCTCCTGAAGATGGCGGAAAAACTCCAGACGATCGTTATCTGGATACTATAGATACGAAAAATAGGATTTATAAGAAAGCAGTGATACTTCATTGGCTTCAAGGCTTAAAATTAATCATAGCAACAAAGAAGTGCAGCAATAATCATCCAACATAGTATATGTCTAGCAGCGCAGAAAATTTTCTGAGAATTTTGCGGTTAAACACATGAGGTAGCATATCAAAATCCACGACCTTGATTCGAGAATCATTGTTTTTAATCACAATGGCATACTCCAAATGACTTACAATTCCGTTGAAATTTATTTCGGAGAGATCCTCTTGAATTTCGAAGCCGCGAAGGCTCAGATACCCCTCCACCACCGTCTGCACCTGTTCCAAGGAGCAGAAGTTTTCCCCTCTCTCCAGGAACTGGTTGGTAGAGTACTCCCACCAGTTGGCGTGATACCATCCCATCAAGATCCACACATATTTTGGCCCGTAGAGACCATTTCGATATGCCTGGTTTAAGAAGAAAATTAGTGTCATTTTCAACAGAACATTTCCCCCATGAAAAACTTTCGAACTTGTTCCACTTGGTCCCAGTGTATAGGAGCACTTATGATACAATAAAGAACTTACAGAAATATTATGGATCAAAGAGACACAAATGGAATGATTAACTTTTACTTACAGAAATAACATGGATCAAAGAGACACAAATGGAATGATTAACTTTTACTGATTTTATGTTATGAAACACATTGATTAGATGGATTACGGATAACAAATTTTGACACAAATACACACACACACACGCAACGCAACACGCAACACACACACACACACACACACACACACACCCACACAAATCATAACTTGGTATTTACCATCAAGGCATCAATCATGGAGACACTATCTTGTTTTTCAAAACGTTGGATTGTCATTTACGCTGAAACTCCAACAGTATAATAGGTTATAAGGTAAGCATCGACCCTTGTAAGAATACGCACGGATTTGCACTTTTATTCTAGGCATGGTTCAACAAATAGGTAACAATACATGAGACAATCAGTCATCTACTATCTTATCATTCAATATGGAATTAACAATATTTTTGCTGTAGTAATTTAGAGAAACACAGTAGATGACTACTGCGTGGACTTGGACCACAAATCCATACAAAAACACATAATTATCAAAAACAAGCAAGCAAAAAATACGGAAGTGTCGATCACGGTTTGATTTACCTCACATAGAAACCTGGTCGCCTCTCCACGAACGTTGTATACCGTCAGAAATATGATCCTAGCATCGTGCCGCTTAGACAGGGGAGGAATATCAAATCAGACATGTCAAGTCAGTCAGATTATGACAAAAACTACATTCAAAGAGCAGATTTGAAATCAAACTATACCGTATCATGCTCTATTCCCCTCCTTTATTTATTTAGTTATTTACGTACATACCAGAGAACAGTAGAGTGGCGGATCCAAAGGGGGGCGAACCGAGCGAGCGTTGCCGCTTTATTTTTTTGTTAAAACAAAAGAAATAAAGAGAAACAATGGGGAGGGGGGCGTGCGCCTCCCCACCCCTTTAATTTTGTAAAGGCGCCTCCCCTTTACGGAATCCCTGGATCCGCCCCTGCAGTATGTATGTGACAGAAAGGTACACAGTAACAACACAATGTACAGGACATCATAATTTACTATAGAATATAAACTTGAGACAGATTAACTCTGTTGAAAAAAAAATACTTAAGTACTGGACGTTGGTATTTATCTGCATTTCAGATGGTGTAGACATCAAATTCCAAATCGATATTGGACCTGAATATGATTGGTGATTATCCGCAAAAAGCCATTAGCTAATAATGTGTTCATGAATTTTCCTGCTGTGAAAAAGACCAAATAAACATGAACTTGAACTAAAAAAATATTTCAGAAAAAGTGTTAAAATCTAGATACACCGGCCTTAGCAACACTGATGTAATGATGATCAACCTTTTAAATAACAAAAAAAAAAAAAAATCACAATGAACCTGTTTACGATAAACGACATAATGAGGAACTGCGAGCGGTATGAACCGAAAATAAATCTTTGAGAATAAAAAGAAGAAGATACGAAAGCTTCAAAAATACCATTGTATGAGATGATGTATACATTGAATTAATGTCAAATCTTATCTGGGAATATTGGAAAATTTTTCTGCTTGATATTTGCGTTGGTGAAAAAAGAGCTGCCCCCCCCCCCCATATACACACAATGACATAAATCAAGAGTTATAAATGCTACCTATCTTTTTTGTCTCTTTTTTTTTTCATTGTTGTTTCCTGCAGCACCAAAGACTATTATAACGCAGCCATGCACCTATCTCGACTGAATGAGAAAACTTACTTGCCTCAACGTTTGCTTCACAGTAAGTTGCATTTTAAAACTTTTACATGGGAAACCCTTTCAACGAATTTATACAATATTTTTTACTACTATAAACCCAAAAGAACTATAGCGAACAATGCCTCGTAAGAGGCCGACGGCACTGAAATTTAGTTGTTAATAGCACAAAATACTACTTAAGTAAAGACGGTGATTATCGATTTTCGTCCAAAATCAATTTCATAGATGGCTTTAAAGCACATCAATATAATTTTCCTTGCGATCTTAAGATTGTACTGTCAAAATGATTTTTCGAGATATACCGTATAGGACTAATGCAGTCTCAATTATGCCTAAGATCCTTTGCTCTTTGAGGGACTGTCAAATTCTTCAAAAATCGATCTGCTTTTTAGAAATATGCCCAAGTATGTCAATTCATTTTTTTTTCCTCTGTGTGTGTGTGTGTGTGTGTGTGTGTTTGACTGTAGTCATGCGTGTACCTCCACAATGTTATATACCAATCTTTCCGTCTAGATTTCAATCATGAAAAAAAAAAAATGAAGAATGGTTGTAAGATCAGGTAGACAATTACAAAGTTGAATGATCTTAAAGTTAGACCACCGACAAATCGATTTATGCAACCTTTTATAGACGACACTCGATAACTTCTTCCTTAGGTTCAAAGTAACGTATTCAAACGAAAGTTGCAACTCCGCAACATGTCAGTGACAGCTTTATACAATAATTTCGATATGTATTACGAGAGCTCCATCAGCAAGATAGGATGGCGTCCATTTTGGATCAAGAAAGAGATATCTTGATCAGAACTCTATGACGTAATAGGTTGTGTAACATCATAATAGTACACATCGGTTGTATTGTACTTCAAGCGTCGTAATTGGTAATGGTATACCTCAAAAATACAAATTATCGAAAGGAACTTTTATTTCGCAGTGGTTATGGTAAATTCATCTTACTTTATGCATGCTATATCATATTTCCAAAGTTTCGTTTCAGGTCACTTCTAGTCTCACATGGCATTGCACGGTGTTTAGGCCTTGATTACAACCTGTGTACCAAGGCGATCCGAAAAACCCTTCGAGATTATAACATAGTTAGTATTCAGAATTCATCAAAACGGTTTTATCTTCACGGAGAACAAGTTTCATACGAGTACTGTAACTTCACATCTGTATGTTGCCCTTTTTCCGCATAAAAAACTATCTCTAAATATAAAGTAGTTCAGTTCAATTCAGTTCAGTTTTCTGCTGTGTTTGTTTTATAGTGGTTTTATTACGTTGATACAGGGGTTTGCACCAGTTTTACATTATTTCTCCATTATAATTCTACCTTCTTCCGTGTGATCTAAATAATGAATAAGGCAAGCAGAGCTACGGTCCTACCTTGTAGCGAGGAGGGGTGCCAAAAGGAGAATGTAAATAAGTTTGGGGTGCCAAGAATAATGGCAGAGATTCAAAAGCACTCCACGGTAAAAAGTCACTCGGGATCACAACGAAATTGATCACTAAAAATGTCGTATTAAAGATAATGCTACTCCCACTTGCTTTTCGTTCGGCTTCGTGGTGCGTTTAATCAAGCTAACACTGTGCTCTGATAGCTTCGCCCCAATTTGATTTACATGGTATTTACACCTCTCATTGTTAGCTTCTCCTGAGATACTGTTCTAGTGTCATAATCTGACCTTCACAATTTCACACGGCCTTTCCTTGCCTGAATTCCAAACTCTGAAGGCCATTAGATATATTTGCCATAATATTCACTGTCAGTCACTTATTTTGGCACTCTAATTAGCTTTTCATTTCAAAATTTTGCACGTGTCCAGTGGCTGATGAGATTTGCCCGCTTAATAACTTAACAGTAATGACTGGCAGAAAGGGCCCAACAAAAGAGGGGGATGTGTTTGTCACTGATTATTCGATATCAATTGTCCTTGCAAGGAAACATTGAGTTTCTTATCTCCTAATATTTGAAATGTTATAGGTCTTGGCATAGCATGAATGGCTGCTATTTAGGTCTACTGCATGATTCTCTTATTTGCGATCCTAGAAAAGATTTTGAATTAATCATTTATTAAAGGAACAAACAATATCGTCTATGTATTCATTTGTTTAATCATTTATTTATTCATCTATTCATTTATCTATCTATCTATCTATCTATCTATCTATCTCTATCTGTTTATTGCCCTTTGATTTGAAAGCAAATTAGTATTTTTTAGAACTAAGTGTCTCCTTTCAACAAAGGACCATGTATTCGTACTAAACGAATGTAAAAGTCGAAACTCGACAAGCTCGACTAATATAAAAACTTTTTTTGGGGAAAAAACGTAAAACCTGAAGACCAGAAATGATAGGGTATGGATTGTAGACAAGACAAGGCGACAAAATATCACCAAATTATGCCATGGTATAATAGAACTTCAAGTACAAGTTCAATATATATATATATATATATATATATATATATATATATATACGTATATATACACGTATATATATATATATTTTTTTTTTTTTTTTGGGGGGGGGGAGAGATGATTTACTCATGACGCCTCGAAATATGATATGTAAGGCATTCTTGGTAATTGCACGTTTAAAACGATATGAAACGTTCAACTGCTGAGGACAACGGAAGAATAGAAAATGCATGCGAAGAACGGAGGACCCATCGCCTTTTCCTTTAAAATGATACCGCCAAAGAAACTTGAGTAACTGCACCTTCTCTTTACCCCTTATTAAGATACCATTCCAATGAATTCTGCCTTCGTGATATCACGAATGCTTCAAATGAATGATTCTTGCGCCTAGTAATTCTTAGTGCAACTGATTGACAAATTACCCTTCATCAACGTCAATTAATACCATCTGTTCAGTGTTTGAGTAGTAGCCATGATAAATTTTTCGTCATGGCTACTATCACATTACTGAATGATTAGAGTTGGAATACGGCGATGAAAGGCGATTTGCCAATTATTTACAATAAAAGCCCATTTTGTTGGCTTACAGGGAGATACACCAGTTGATTGTTGATAGCTTCATTGTAAGAGATTGTATTACCTTTAGGCTTTCAATGTTCGATCGAGGGTCATCGTTGACAGTTTCTATGGCAACAGTGTGTAAACCTTCTTCCCGCATCATTAGGGCTAACTCCTCCATCTCCTGTAGCCATGATGTCAATGATAGCAAATGTGATTGATTAAATAACGGACTATGTAGGACCGTCGCTACAATGGAAAGATTACAGCCGCACTGCAATACGTATGTCAAAAATGCTTTTAACGTGATATTTGATAAGATTTCTCTTTACATGTTCGTCTCTGATTGGTTTGATATTTAACTATGATAGAGAGACTTATAAATCAAATTAAATTCTAAAAATAGACACTGATTCTTCCTCAGTGTTGTAAGCGTGAAGCTGTACGATCGACCGCTGATTAGATCGTGTTTGCTTTGCATGTTTGGATATTTCTCCAGACCTTGGAATGCACTCGGAACATTATTCCTTGGTTCTACCAATTCAGTAGTGTGTGCATGTGTGTGTGTGTCATAATGTCATATATCTACTTATCATTACTATTCTGCTGTGATATTGGAAACAAATGAAATTGGTTTATGTGAAGTTTTCAATCGTTGTCTGCATCCTTCACTGCAGTCGATTGTACAGACAGAAAATGTTGCATGCTAGTCCAAAGTATGTACTCTGACAACAATATTTTGTTTTTTCTCTCTCTCTATCATCTACGTATAATGTGCTCTCTGGGAACGAAGTAATGGAAACTAAAGATACGCTATCAATAGTTAATTGAACAGGAAGGTCTTTCGAAATGGATCAATACAAGCTTTGATTACTATACACCAGCTGAATAATAGAAACCTACTTCTCGGAAGAGTTTGACGTTTTGGTAGACAATAGCAGCCCTCTTCCAGCCCATTTCCTTGAGAAGTGCGATCCTAGCTGGGTTAAAGACCGAGTTTGCTGGGTAGATCTGGACAGTGTATGGGTAATGTTCCGTCAGCTCGTCATTGGCTTGAAACTGTGCTATCCCAACCTGTTAAGATAAAACAGCGCACTATGAAATCTTTTCTTTTAAAAGAAATATCTTCCATTTCATATCATTTGATAAAATGCTTCTGTAATACGCTTTCTCGGCACTACGTGTTCTCCCTTGAAGAAAATTAGAATCAATACTGCTAGCAGTATATTTTTCTTCCTTTTTTTGAATTGCAACTCTACCGACTTTTATTATACCTATCTCACGTGTATCATCTTAGGTATCTATAGTTTGTCATTTATTTGGCACAGAAATCTGCAATTGACAGTGGGAAGAGAGGTTAGGAGGATAAGTATAAGAATGACATTGGTGCGGGAAGCAAAATACATAGACAACTTCGCAATTTATATATTTTCTGGTATTCAAAAAATACACTTAAGTATGTTTTGTCCCTTTATTTCTACGGACAATACAATAAATTGAATGAGTAACTATAGTTCTCCGTTTCGTTTTTTTATCACGCATTGATTGACTCATGCATTTATTTTTATCATGTTGTTTTCCCAACATCGATCCATTCATTTTAATATTTTATTAATTTTGATTTGATTTCTGAATCTTTTTTTTTCATACAACAATATCACACAAAGTCAATTGAACAAAGTTATTGAAATTAGAATCTAACAGAGGAAATACATAGAAACAGATAAATGATTGACTTGAATGTACAGCATTGCTTTTCTTGATAATACAAAAGGTATATAAGGTGTATTTTCATGCATTATCAAAACTTTAAGCTTTCACGTAGCTGCAGTTCGAGAGACAAATAGTTCAATGAAAGCAAATTTAAGTATAAAAGTGCAGGAGACCATTATCATAAGCAGGTACTTGCTATTGACAAAATATATGGATAGTCCAGTCACAATTTACTGAGTGGGGAAAAATCATACTTATGGTAATGATAAAAATAATAATGATAGTTATGATGATGATAATAATAATAATAATCATGATATTTAAGCTTCTATAGCGCATAGAACAAATTTATGTTCCCTATGCGATTAAGAATAGCTCCTAGCATTTTACAATATTATCACAAAAACATATTTGGATAATTACATACAAAATAACAATTTAAAATAAATGCAATCAAACAACACACAAAATAAACTGTAAGCATTTATCTACGTAATTTACAAAAAAGAAGAAGAAAACGTTTACTTTACAAACAAATATTCATACGATATTGTTATAACGTTCTCACCTGCACAAGATTGTATTCTGCTGCCACCCTGTTTAAAATCTCCCCCACCCTGGAGTAAGTCGGTCCCCATGCCATCAACACTTGGGGAGAATTATAGATGACGTCATAAAGATACTTTAGGGCTGGGCCCGGCTGACTCTTAGAGAAGGGAGAAACATAGTAACGTTTTCTAACGTTATATAATAATAATAATAATATGAACACTTGTAATGTGCCGGTATCCATCATGAATAGATGCTCATGGCGCAAGAAAGAGAGGCAGAAAGAAAATACCAGTGAAAAAGAGGTATGAAATAACGAATAAAGGAAATGTTTACCAAAAAGCTTGTCTAAATAACCAGGTTTTAAGTGAGCTCTTAAACTCACTTAGAGAGGACAGATTACGAATGTTTTGTGGGAGTCTGTTCCATAGGAATGGGCCAGCATACAGAAATGATCGATCACCCTAAGAATTATGAGTTTGTGGTACAGCAAGTAGAGATGAGTTTGAAGACCTAAGGCGCCTAGAAGGATTGTAAGGGGTATATGAAGCTACAGTTGTAGTGAGGAGCAGTTCCATGTAGTGAGTGAAAAACAAATAAAACAGCAGTAACTTGAACATAATTCGATAATATTATTACTTATTATGAAAGATAGAAGCAGGCTTTAGTGTGATTCTATGTATGTTATCATCATTATGAAATCATTTGAGATTCAATTTGACAAGTTTATTTTTTGTCTCTCATCTTTTTGTTGCTCTCAGTAATAATGTAGGTAAAATTTGAACATCATTAAATTTATGTATAAGCTATGTATCAGGAATGTTGATATCATACCCTAACGCCGCACTCAATATTCAAATTATATACACATTTATTTCATTATTAAGAAATGTGTGACTGTAAGGTATTCATGCCTCCCCCTTTTACAGCTATTTGTGTTTAACAACCGAAATCAAGTGTAATAAGATGTCATTCAAGCCATTTAAATGGTGGAATTCACAGTCAGAAAAACCAGAATTTAATGATATATATGCTAGATATATATCGTCCAATTTGGGGACATCTGGAAAGAAAAAAGCAAAAAGGTTGGTGAAATAGTTTTTTATGCATTTTGCACAAAATAAAAGCTTGCAGCAAACAAACACCACACCAGATATTTCGTCATTTTGAATTCTACTGGAAATCACTTTGAGATTTCAGATCTACATAAAGTGACAGAAAACTGTTCTGCTCAATATTTCTTAATCTTTGGAATTATTGTGCCAAATTAATAAATGGAACAGCACTTGCGGGATTCATTGTATAGGAAAACGTTGTATTTTGCAAACACATATTTCTATTCAATATTTCCTTCCTAATACATCTTGAGGTGAAAAGATGATTGCACGAACCACCTTACCTGAGTCCAGTTCCAAATCATTCGCAGCTCGTAGTCTGGCAAAAGACTTGGCTCATTGTTCACGTGATCGACAGCCATTAGAACTGTACAAACAAGCTGATCGAAGTAAGCATTGCTAAAGGGCAGAAAGCCGGCGATGTACAGTGGTGTCTTTGATCTACGTTCATCAAGACCACCAACCCCATCATCATGGGTAGCATCGGCATTACGAAAGTCGTTTGACCATCGCGCTTCGTTCGGCCACATGTCTTTATACTTTGTGCAGTTTCGCCATCGCTCCAGCGTGGTCGATAACCCGGCCGATGTCGGCGCAAGGTGAATTGAAACCAGAAAGGCGACGAGGGCAAAAAATACTTGCCATCTGAACATTTTCCTGTCGAGCAAATTTATGATTAGAATAATAAGATATCTTATGAACTCCAACCTTTAAGTCACGCACAATAATCTAGCAGAGCCCTGGTGTTACATCGAGAACATCTCACGTCAAGAGAAGACATTGCTAGAAATAACAATTGATTAACGCATTCATTTTGAGAAGTACAATAGGGGCCTATTTACCACAACTAGAATAATCATGCTTCAAAAAGTGTGCATAGACATCAATTTCTTAATATGATATTTCAAACAGTATTTCTTTTAATTTTTTGATGTTTTATTCCTTTGCGGTGTCGTTCATGTAATTAAAGAAAGACATGAGATTACAACCAGTAACTGTGGCAAATCTATCCTACCTCATTCTTCTTCAAGAAATGGTTCGATTATTAAAATTGTGAGTGATTGTCGGAGTATGGGATTGTAATATCATGTGATTTGTTTGGCCTGAAGGATTGGCCTGATTATGACTCTCTGTGATAAATAACTAAGACATTATTACTCTCAACATAAAGTCAGTAACAAACGAGTGGAAGGAATATGTAATGTTGAATAAGATACGTAAATTTTTGTGGAATTCTTTCAACGCTTCCTTTATATCGTTGTCCTACTGGACACATCACAGTATCGTTGTAATCTTCTCATCCAGCGATGGCGGAACTGAAACTTTCAAAGTTTCGAACGGATCATTGTCCGATTTTCTTGAAACTGGTTAAAACTTCGCCAATGTGTTCTATCAATATTTCTGCATTCACTCAATTGACATTTGGGTTTAATTCCCCGTAAATATTTTACTCTAAAGTATCTAATGACATCGAGAAGTCTAACAAATACTAATTAAAAAATGTCGCTACTGGCAATCAAAAATAATGAATTCAGCTTGTGTATGAAACCACTCCGATAATATCCCCGAAAAGGACCTAGTAAAGGAAATTACTTTAGGATATGCGTGCAATATCAAAGATAAGATATATAGATAGTAAATGCAAGTAGAGGCTATATAACGTACACAAAATTAAATGGAAAAGAATTTTACTGAGACTATAAGTCTATTATTTGCATATAAGGACTATAAAATCATTTCCTTTTATAATTACACAAAAAGGTCGGTCATAAGTATAATTGAGGATGGAATTTTGTGATCTTGTACCATCAATTACGGAAAATTGTTTTCGATTTTTTTTTTCATAAAGTTGATGTCGCTGATATTGCAGCAATTGCAAAAAGCTACAGTTCGTTCTAATTTCTTGGACTAAAGCCTACAGCCATAATATTCTATAAAGTGTCAGGTTGCGTCAACGTAATGCTATGTGCAAAAATGCTTTTAAGAACTCGAATTACCTTATTTGGCGAACGAATTCAGAATTTGTTATTTCCAGCCGAACTCTATGGCACGTCTACTGGTGTGTAGACTATCTCGCAGGGAGCAGTCGAATGGATGAGAGCAATCATCTGTCGAGCTGATTTTTATGAAATGATCGTGCCCAATGCGGATTATGCTGCAAGGGTGCGTGTGTGCGTGCGCGAACGAAATTCCGCGATGTTCAAGTGTGTCGCTGCGAGATATTACACTCTCTCTCTCCATCTCTGTACGCATGCACACTCACACACGCGCGCGCACACACACACACACACACACGCACATGCCTCTAAGAATTATACCCTTGAAGTCACAAAACTAAAAATATTTCGAAAATGGCGAGAAACCGTAAAAACCTAAGAAAATCAAACATACACAATATGAATGTATATCTATTCAGTTTACGCATACAAATATCTACATACTACATACACGTATAATATACATACATACTTATCTATTTATTACGGTATATTTGAAACAATTATTATTCATCAAAACTAAAATGACAATAATCCTGTTAGGTTATGACGTCACAATCTTCCACTGACCGCCCTACGCATATTAACTATTAGTCTTAAATGTTTAGTTTTGACGAAATAAACGAAAAATACATATCGCATTACTGAAGAGTTCTGAAAACTTAGCACGAACATTTCAAAAGCGTGAGAGGTTGAAGATCCCACCTTACTGATCGAAAGTACATGTATTCTATATTTTCCTATTTTGCATATTTTTTATGAACAGGCCAATGGGAGAGGTGAGCGGTGATGACATCATCACATACTTTGTTTGGAGAGGGAGGGAAAAAAAGAAAAACAAGTGCTTTTTGACATCATGTCTGCGGCCTTCAGCCCCCACTTTTAATGTCGCGATGCTGAAAGCGTTTTTTAACGTTATTACTAACCGGTGAATACAGTCATTGTGACTCGACTGCTTTTTATTTGGAGCATCTACGCCATGTTTTACATAGTGTATTTGCTGTTTTATGTACACTGCACTTCCGTTATAACGAACACGGTTATAACGCAATTCTCGTTACAACGAAGTAAACATTCAAGTCCCAAAATTATCGCCCATTATATCTTTATGGTACTTTACGGGCCTACTGTTCCGCTATACCGAATTTTCGACATAACGAAAGTAAACCGCAGGTCCCGATGACTTCGTTGTAACGGGAGTGCACTGTAATATACATATTCGGATTTGCACACATGCTAAATCCCTTGGGACTATCAAAATCCAACAAGGTCGGTCTTCGTCTTCCTATTGACTCACATGCAGATATCAACTCACACCTTTATTAAGCGTCTATGGTTGTGTAAAAAAATGTCTTTTTCTATGGCACGCTTTACATGACTCCAGCGGGGGCCCTAGACCACGATATTTAATGTTTAATTATTGGGTTACAAGGTTGAAAAGTGTATTAGTAGGGCCAAGAAGGAAATTACTATATAGGGTCAAAAGATTACACATTGTGTTGGTACAATGCGAAGGTCAATTGCGAGCAGGCCCGTTAATAACATCACAATAATGGATCTGTGAATAGGGTCACTAACAACGGTAACCATGCGCGACCAAACCAAATTATTTTCGTTTCTCGGCGAGAGAAGAATAAATGAAAGCAGTCAGGATGGGAGGATAAAAAATACGAGACAAAATCAAATACGACGCGTAGAGGATGTTGAAGGGAAAAATAAAGCGAGCACTGTTGAAAAAAAGTATACCTTATACACATGTACATGTATTAGTAAAAAAAAAATACACCAAAAAACAAACAAACAAACAAACAAAAGACCTTATTATTGCACAAATGGATTACACGGTAAAGCATTTCTTTTCATCTAGGAGTGTTAACATTTGAAAGTATTCTCAAACAGAATTCGAATCATTTAGGACGGCACTGTTTCTGGATGCATGGAGAAAGCATGCTACACTGTCGTTGTATTTTGAAAAGAAGAGCATGACAAACAGTAACACAAAGCTGACAGCCACAAATTTGTGTGTTTATGTGATAAACATTATCATTTAATACATAACATACATTGAGTGCTGTCCAAGTACAAACAAACGAGTAGGCACCCTATGTCAATGAACATTCACTTTAGTATAAAAACAATAATCCAAGGATGAACAGCCTATTCATGTCATAAATCTCTAAGTGATAAAAGTGGACATGTGCAGCGCAATCCTGCCCTCCTGAGCGATATTCATTCACGGAATGTTTGCTTAAATGTGAAAGCATTGTTGGGTTTACAGAACTGTGATAATGGGTTCGTAATACATGGACCACTGTACAATGAGGCTTGGATGCAAGGTACACATATCATATATCCATGGGTGATGGTGGCTGCTCGACGCTTGATTAGCCAAGAGGCTTGTTATTAATTGAAATAAGGTCAGTGTCATTAATGGCTGCATTAGAGCACATTATGGGATGACTATCAATTTAATCTGTCGATATGACTATCAACTGAAATGCAGGCTGCTACCTTACTGAATTGGACCTGTAAAAATTCAGGCCCGATGATAATCCATCAATAGATAATAATCTCTGTTACAATGAATTCAATATATCAAATGCAAATGCATTTTCTGTTGTTTTTGCTGTTGTTAAAAGAAAGAAATAAAACATAAAAACTTTATTTGTAGCATTATCAAATGAAGATATGAACTCACTGTTGATTCTACATTGTCATTTTCGCCCATCTAATATAAATGTTCACTGTGTAACAATGTGTCCCAGTAATGACCATTCTGGAAGTTCGTGAAGACAATTCTAGTTACCAGGCACTCGGTAAATTTATCTACACTTACTGGGTTTCATGTCACATAGATATAACACTGTAGAAATGGCATCTTTGCAAACAATACGGTTGTAACTATTTTAAATACAGAGTTGTATGTCTTAAAACTTGTCATGAAAATATTACATGGTAAATACAAATATATGACAAAATGAGACTTGAATTACATTTGAAATGAAAATATATCAGGTATGTGTACAATTTGTCATGTAGAACTATCAAAGTGTAATATCACGCGTGAAGGTTACTGCAGGCTGTGACACAAACAGTATATTCTCAATAGCTATTTTACAATGTATACACTTGTATTTTGTACTAAGCATGTCAATTAAAGAAAGGTGTAAAATACAACTGAACAACATGACATCTTAAAATGAACATGATTCAAATTCATGTGAAGTACTGAAGGGTGACACTGAGCATATAAATACATCTGATTTTATTTTATTTTATTTTATCTTTTGTCAAAACATTAAGACAATTCAAAAAATCAATAAATCAATATGTAATTCCCTCTTGAACATAATGATTATCACAATTCCACATAATTCATCTAACCTGGAACACGCACCATAAATACTTTGATGTCATATAAGATTTTCATCATAAACACTTTATCACTTTATAAATTATGAACTTCAACATCTAGATTTTTTTGGAATTCATAAATCACTTCATAATGCATGCAAATGTAATTTGACATGAATGTCATAACCTCTTTTTGTCATACAGCAGCAAAGCTATCCTACAAAATGAGAGACTGAAAGCATAAAATTGTTAAAAATCTGCATAAAATCATTGAGCAGAGAATATGCCCTCAGTCCTACTCTATCAAATACGTGTCAATAAGTTCCACACCTCTACAGTATCATATTCGATAATGAGTTGGTAGAATTCTTCTTTTAAATGCCTCTTCTGGCCCTAAATATTTCAACATATTAAGTATTGATTGAAACACTTGCAATCACAAAAATACAGGATATATTAGACTAAAAACAAATGGATTGATTCACATACATGTTTACACATAACAACTACAGAATAATTAATTATGAAAGAAGATATATGATTACATTGCGTTTGTTTTCTTTATCAAGACAAAGCAGCATGTTTGTACAGAATACACTTCACACACAGTTTCCCATTCAGTCAAACATTGCAGATAATGTTTCTAAATGACAAACTATTTTGACCCTGATTTGAGTGTGCCTTGGGTGTAACTGTTTAAATATATGTATTCTTTTTTAAAGACATTTCTCAAAATTCTAAATGAAATGAAATTAAATACATATGAAAGCTTTCCTGTATGTCAACTCTCTTACATCACACCAACATTCAGTAGGACAGATGTATGATTATCAATTGCAGTATAGGCTGAAAGAGTTTTTATTCAACTCTTATAAGCACTAGTAGAAAGACTTGAGTCATATTTGGGACAGAAATCTCAAAAATATAGTACACAATTCAATAAATAACACATAGTTTGATAATAATGCCCCTTCACCAAACTTCAAGGATACAGAATCCTGCAAACAAGAGGCAGCATATAATATTTCTCTGTGAATATGCCCAAAGTAAAATAATTTTGCTTTTATATAAATTTTCTCTTTCTGTTCACTACGTACCTGTATCTGACATCTCATTCCCTAAGATTACCGAGTACACAAGAATTTAGATCATCACACGGATTGTAAATGCGTACATATGAGATATATAGAATCATGTCAATAGTATATTTACTAAAATGTCATTCAAAGTCTTTATACATACCACTGATAATTACGGAATACTTTGAACATTTTGATTCATACAATATCAGATGCATCAAAATTGGTAAAGGAGGACAAGTTCTGGGATCATTTTAGTTCAGTTTGCTTTTTGCAACTAGGAAGCTAAACTCAATGCATCAAAACATGAGATTATGTTGTACTGAATATGGCATGTCTTGAAGAATATATGCAACCACTTTGCAATGCTTACGGTAAGGTTGTCCAATAAACTAGTCAGGACAACAATATGTTTGCTACATTAAAATTAATGAAATACTGCTGCTACAGGGGCATCCAATTACGATGAACAGCAGCTTTTTTTCTGGTTAGGACAAAGTCTATTTAAAATGAAAACCCATAACTCACTGTATACGTGCATGCACAATTGTACAGTTAGAGGCTGCTGCTACACATTGATCCACTTGCGAATGTAAAACCATTCTTTTCGCGTATGTGAAGTCAAATTATAGGTATATCATGGAGCATCTTTGTAGATATGTGTAATTTTGTAATCTAGATAAGTAACAATCTAAATGGGCCAACTACTGTTGACAGGAAGTTTTTGTGCAATTTTTATTCTTTTTTAATGTTCAGCCAGGTCAGAGGAATTTTGTGACTTTTTTACATCATGGATAGACACAACAATTGACAGCCCACACTTCTAGCAGACCACCTATACCACAGCAAAAAAAGGCCTTGACAGCAAAATCCATAGTGTGGTAAAAGGTATCTGGTAGACATTATGACAGCAAATTAACTCACTCTAT
This sequence comes from Diadema setosum, assembly GCF_964275005.1. Classification (NCBI taxonomy): domain Eukaryota; kingdom Metazoa; phylum Echinodermata; class Echinoidea; order Diadematoida; family Diadematidae; genus Diadema; species Diadema setosum. Next base: position 40,165,653 of record NC_092692.1, on the reverse strand, counting down.
AATGAAGCAAACATGAAGAAAACTGGAAATCATGTGTCACAAAATCTGTGCAAGGAAAATGAAATTCTGAAGCTTGAGATCCTTATAGTGAGATTTGCAAGCAACATGTAGTGACAGTAATCACTACAAGAATGATAATAATAACATTTACACTGGTGACCTCAATGACAATCAACAATACACCAACATACACTACATACCTGTGGTGTATTCACATCCCAGCTCTATGTACTTTTGGTGTAATCACACCCCAGCACATGTACCTTCGGTGTAATCACACCGTAGCACTATGTACCTTTGGTGTAATCACACCCTAGCACTATGTACTTTTGGTGTAATCACACCCTAGCACTATGTACCTTTGGTGTAATCACACCCTAGCACTATGTACCTTTGGTGTAATCACACCCTAGCACTATGTACCTTTGGTGTAATCACACCCTAGCACTATGTACCTTTGGTGTAACAACATTCTATCACAAGCTCATCACTAGATCACTATCAATTCTCAAGGCACAAATTCACAGGTGCCTCACATATCGACATTGTGTGGGTGAAAGGAAGGGGGCATACACGCTAAATAGCAACAGAAGTTATATTTTCTATCACTCATCTTACTCACACATCAAAGAACATGACAAAAAACATTAGTACATGAATCTTAGACAATTAAATATGGTACTGTATCACTTACACATATTCCATACTAATTCTATACAATTTAACTCAATGCTTGAACAAGGCAGATACACCTTGTATTTAGTCCACGACACTTGCCACGTTACAAAGGCAACAGGCTGACACACTTTGGTCTTTCCCTAGTACTGTGAAGATGTAAATATACACAAATGAAATTGATGATGAAAATGGTCAAAAACACCTGTTGTAGGAATACTCAAAGATAAAATCAGATACGTAGTAAAATTGAGATGATTAACAAATATCTTGTTTTGCTGAAACCCGGCTAATGTGTGATACTCTGATAAGGGTATATAGAAAAAAGTAGCTACTACAATATGTGGGTTCATCAATCTTGTTTACTTCACTTTTAATTTTGTGCCACACAAACAAGCTTAGATTACTTATCAATGAAGGACACGATTCACAAAAGATGTCTAGGCACCTTTGGCATAGGCAAATAATAACAAGATGTGGCAGTATTCTTTTTGTGTGTGTGACTTAAAGCAGACTGCATTCTGTGAATTGACTGAGCCGTGAATGCATCGTCTAATCAATGTAATGTCAGTTACGGTATGGTCGCCACTGCGGTAAGGTCGCCAGACATTCACATCGCTTGTAACGCGCGCCGCGATCGGAGATCAGGTTGGGCGACGGATTTTCATCACTCTCAAAATACATTCGTAATTCACCTTTTTCTCCGTAAAAACACAAATAATTTAATCAAAATATATTTTATCATATGTAACAGGTGATAAAGCCATTTTTAATGCGAGGATGTTTTTGATTTAGAATGGATTTCAGGTGGCAAATTAAGGGAGATTTTCAAACGCGGTGACCGACAATGCCTCCTTCATTGAAGCGTATGTATAACACACACGCTAATAATATGTGGCCGGCTAGGGGCGGCGAACTAATTCAGTGCCGATATTAGTTCGCCAGCCCGGACGTGCACAAGAATTACACACAAGTGGCGACCATACGGTAATTGACGTTAGACTCCAAGATAAAGTGTCCACAGGTATCTCTCTAGGACTCCACTGATATCTGGGGCTTGGGGGCGCTACGCCTGCTGTGTCTGCTGCTAGGTCGATGAGGGTCATTGACCTCTGGTGTGTTTGATTCTTCTTCTTGGTCATCAACCTGCGCCTTGGCAAACTCAATGAAAACCTACAAAGGGAGACAAGATCAGACAGTGTATTAAAGCATCTTGTCTGTCTCTTTCTAAACCTGCTTGATGAGTGAAATACAGACATATATGTACATATACATATACCGGTATATATATTTCTCCTCCCTTTCTCATATCTCATATATATATATATGTGTGTATGTATGTTTGTATGTATGTATGTGTGTGTGTGTGTGTGTGTGTATATATATATATATATATATATATATATATACTCCTAGATGGGTCATTTGGAAGACATTTCCATTTGTTTTATATGCAAATTTATTATTACATGTTCAATGGCAATTTACGCAATGGAGACACGAAAATTGTCTCCTTAATGACCAGTTGTCTCCCTAATGAAGACACTTCCCCCCAATATGTCTCCCTAAGGTGCCAACTAGGGATATATATATATATATACATACATATGTATATGTATATATATATATATATATATATATATATATATATATATATACATATATATATATATATATGTGTATATATATATATATATATATATATATATATATATATATGTATATATATATATATATATATATATATATATATGTATATATATATATATATATATATGTATATATGTATATATATATATATATATATATATATATATATATATATATATATATATATATATATATATATTATAACGAATCAAGCTCAGGTCTATGGTGACAGACTGATTCTTGTAATTCACATTGTGGCTGACAAATGTTGTCATTAACATCACTGTCTCATATTTGAATTTACAGACTCTAATAACATTACTGTCAACAAGTGGTGCTAAGGAGGCTCTTCAACAGCAACATTTGCTTCCATTTTTGTACTCTTTTCATACATTAAGTCCAACAAATCAAAAAAAAAAAAAAGGTAGAAATTCAAATGTGTCGGATAAGAGAGAACTTGACTTAAACTAAAATAGCATACAGGTGACACAACTCAGTGAGTTGGTGAGCAATCAACCTGTGCAGTCAATAAATCATGTACATTTGGTCATGATATATATGAACTCTAATTTATTGCAACTGATTGACAAGTTGCCCTACATCAATGTAAATAAGTAGTGAATTGATCAGGGTTTTTGTTTGTTTGTTTGTTGTTGTTTTTTATTAGCCATGACAAATGGAATCACAGGTTTTCATACTCAAGCAGGATTTGAACCTGTGATGTCCTGATCACCAGAAAGGCATCTTACCTACTATACTACAGTATTCATCGCATAATCGGGACAGGTTGGGAGTAGCAAACACGGCCCCTTTAAGCGAGGTGCCCGATTTCGCGATGAGCACTCACCATACACTAACGGCATACGACATGTACATGTAGTGCACACACACACACACACACACACACACACACACATGCATACTGACGTACTGTACATGTACACGAATACACAACCACGCTACCCCTCTCGGCGCGACCCACCGCATAGCTCATTCACAACTGAGGAAGATTGTGATGTACACACAGTCACAGATCACCGTGTATTGAAAGTTGAAACACTCAGAGATGAGGAATTTGGACTTTGCCCTCAAAGTGTATGACTGAGATTAAACAATGTACACAGCCTGAGCTGTGTGAGCGAGGCATGTTTTTTATTGGATGTAAGTAGGAATTGCAAGCGAGCACATGGCTTTGCTTATGTAGGGGAGAAGAATGTTCGCGAAAGTATGTGTTTCGCAATGGCATGGAGACTCTAATATACACGGTGCTTTCGTGGCTATGTATGTACGTGTACTGGATGGACGGAGGTCAAAACACATCAGTCCGAAGCTTGCTTTATAATTGTAAGTTCGATGTAAACGACAACTGATGGGGAATCTTTGAAATATTGTTGTGGTATTTTGGTACATTTTTTGTGTAAAATATCAACAAAATCAAAGATCGCTTGCAGAAAAATTGTCCCGTTTATCAGAGGTCCCCGCCCGATTATCCAGTGAAAATAACATGCATTGGAAATGTTTCTGGGAAGCGTATGTCATTTAAGCGAGGTTCCCGATTATCAGATGCCCGATTATGCGGTAAATACTGTATCCAGTTTCCGCCTGACAGCCAATGCTGGTTCTCATTCTTATAGCATGCAGCGGGTACTGCACAATCTTTTAATTGAACAACTCTGGTTTGTTTCATACATCATCATAGTTTCATTTCTCACTGTTTAATATGATGTGTTATACTGAAAAAAGGTTGAATTCATATAAATAAGTTTCTTTTCTTTTCTTTTGTTATTTTGGCTACATGGCCTTAAAGAGGATCAATGATAGCAATTCTTCATATTTGACACCATGCATCACAAAACGAACAAAAAGTCGCACCCCTTGATTTCACTTGAGGACTCAAAAAGGTGTAATGGTTCCACCAAGTCAATCTTGAGTTTTTCATATTTTCTGAAAGAGCTATCCTTCTTCTACATTATTCTTCAGTTTGGGATCTTAACATGAATGGGAAAGTGTGTTTTTAGCATTTTTTCTACAACCCTTTTTTGGGGGAGAGTAGAATGATCAGGTATTAGAGGCCGCTTTTCATTTCTTAAAATCCTTTGAACACTCTTCACTTTCAAGTCTAATAACTTTTGAAAGGATGACACTACTGCTTTGAAAGTTAGCATTAATCATGGCCAGAATATGTTGATAGAACATGCTCAATTTCAGCTAAATCTGATAATCCCTTCATTGTTGTTGCTCAGATGGTTTCCATCCTGTGTTTTGTCCCTTTCATGGCATAGCTAGAATGGCTAGGTAAAGAATAGACCCTGTACTTCAGAGCCTCTTTTTCTCAGTTCACGCTTTCCCCACAGTGTATGCTTTCTTTCCAGTATTTAGGTAGGTTAGGGGAGTCCCTTTGAATTGAGTTATACATCATTTTAAAGCTTAGAGTCTGCCCTTTCAGAACCTGCCCTTAACTAAAAATCAATGTCTGGCAACTTTTTGTTGGTTTTGTGGTGCAGGGTCACATTTTATCTCTTGAGATGTCCAAACCAACAAACCTGTTCTAAGGTCGTCTGACTGAAGCTGTACTCCTCAATACCAAACTCTTCTTTGCCTGCAAAAAAAAGGGGAAAAAACAACAAAACAAAACAAGGAAATTACATGGAAGAGTACGCATTGTACATTATGATTTTACTTGTGATTTATTCATTTCTACATGGAAGCTTAAAACTCTTGTAGGCATTTTCAAAATTCAGTTCATTCTGGGGAGTATCAACTTATACCTGTACATGTTATTATCAGTCTTCTTTTCACCTTATCAAAAGAATACCTTCCTCTCTATATTCTGATGAATAAAACACTACAATGACATCCAACTTCATTGATGTACAAAATACATTAAAACTTGGCTGCACGGATGCACTGAGAGATGCACTTCTTTCTTAGGAGGCTTTAAAAGATGTAAGTTTATTAATGCCTTTTACACTTTTACCTGTAAAATTGCAACAATTTAAACATTCTTCACAACTGCTGAACGTAGAAACAAAACATCAAGAAAATATATGGTGAGCTACTTCTATTCAATTCAATTAAAATATGAAATTTATTTCATCTTTTAACAGAACACAAATAAAAAATGTTCAATAAAGCAATGAGAGGTACAGAAATCTGAAAGATGTCAAATGAAAAATAGAGGGACCCATTGAGATATTGTATGAGTCAGAAAAATCTCTCAAAACAAATGAATCAATCTCTGCTCACCTTTCTCCAGGAAGTGGAAGATGGTAGACAGGGTGACGACCCCGTCTCGCTGGATCCTATACGTGATGCGCTCCGCAAAGCTCTCAATGACCTCAGCCTTGGGCAGGAACTCCAGGACCCGCTCGTGGAGGGCTTCCATCTTTTGGTCAAGGATGTCCATCACACTGGTGTTAGTCTGGTCAGCCAGGTAGTAGTACGCTCCTGGGTTGAGTTTGATCTCCATGATGTAGCCACCTCCATACTTATCTTTCAGATGCTGGGTGGTTCCAAGGCATCTAAACATTGAATCATATTCGGACAGAACCATTCATCACAACGGTTTCCTCCAGAATCATTCATCACAACGGTTTCCAGAGTAAAAAATACACATGTATGTGTACTGCCTTCACATGTGGTACCCTCATTTTGTAATCACATTACAAAGATGTATGAGTGTTGCGCTTTAACCCTTTATGTGTTTTGAGTGCCCCTTGACACAGAAAACCCCATAGCGTTAAACACACCGTCTAAGGTCCCTGGCACAGAAAGGGGTTATCACATCACCAAGCTATCTATCCAAAGTTCTCAATGATATTCTTTCAATGGCATTTGACCTTATTACAGGCACTCGACCGCACAGCTCTTAGTCTACTGATCAGACCAGAGGAATGAATCTTACTTGAGCTGTCCTGAGATCATGATTCCAACTCGGCTGCACACAGCATCAGCCTCCTCCATAGAGTGGGTCGTTAGGATGGCTCCTTTTCTATTGATAAAACTTGACGTGATTGTATTCCTGCAATTGGCAAACAACGTAAAACCACATATTATAGTGATTACCCAAAACAAGGTAACTTTTAAGACGTTTGTACGCTGCTTTTTTTTTTTCATGTTACAGTTGACAATAACAGAAAAAAAAAAATTGGTGTGATGACTGCCTGTAATTAGTAATAGTAGAAATCAAATTAAAATGTGTCTCATTTCACTGAATTACACATGGTTTTCTCATGATTTTTATATAACACCATCATCTGTATATCTATCTAAAAATCTGTCTGTCTATCTATCTAGAAATATATCCGTCTGTCTATCTGTGTATATCCTAATCTGTCGATACATACCAGAGGAATCTCTTGGATCCTGGGTCCATTCCGGTGGAGGGTTCATCCAAGAGGACAATCTGAGGTTCTCCCAGCATGCTCAGGGCAAAACACAGCTGTGAGAAAGAAAGAAGATCACATAAAAAATTTCACATCACCTGTGTCTCTGTTTTCACAACCACTCAAATTCAACCAGATGACATTTCTGCAAGAAGGCAATTGAAATAGAGCATGGATGAGGAAGGTGACCATTTGATCACTTTGCATAGCTTCATTAACCAAAGGTAAAGTCAAGAACAGTTGTCACATATTAATTGATTGATTGATTGATTGATTGATTGATTGATTGATTGATTGATTGATTGATTGATTGATTGGTTGATTGATTGATTGATTGATTGATTGGTTGATTGATTGATTTATTGATCGATCTATGGATCAATTGATTGCAGTTTATTCAACACTTCTGTAAAACAGATAACAAAAACAGAAAGAGATATAAACATTAAGACAAAGAAAAGTATGAGAATTACAACATACAGAAAACAAGACAATTTGAAATACAAAAATTGTATCTGACCAAATGGGAGCCTCTTTAAAAAACAAAATTCTATTTCTCTCATCATCACACATGACTCAAAAAAAAAAGACAGAAAATTAACCCATTGAGGACAGGCTGATTTTGCTACGACACACATTTCCTATAGACACCTGCCCATTAAGTACATACTAAGGACTAGTCTTCAACGGATGAATTATCATCACTCCTACCAGTATTCCTCCTCTTACCTTTCTCTTGGTGCCTCCTGAAAGTTCCTTCGCCTTCTTGTCAGCATGCTCCGTCACTTTCAGGCAATCCATGTAGCTGTTTGGAGAGAGACACAGCATTTAAATTTCCCTTTCAGTTATCAAGCTGTGTTGCTCACAAATGTCCACCATTACACACTTACCATGATATCACTCAGTTTGAGGCAGAAGGATACAACTCTTGGGTGTCAAATGCCCTTTTGATTCTCATCAGATCACAAAATACAATCAAGAGGTTGTACACAATCAAGGACCACCTTTGATATATGTAACCAGACAATTTCAGACAAATATCACTCCGGTGCACATGTACTTTAATAACACATGTTTACTGTACATTAAATGTGGAGAATGGTAATGAAGAGACCAAGGATCTCACTCACAGTCACCGCCAACATTTCACCCAACATTCCCTTCAAGATACAATAATATGGTACAGATGTTTGATATGAATGCTCTTTCTAGGCACTACATCCTCTCTCCTTTGATATGTGTCCATTTTCACTTTACTTTTACTCTTTTTACTCTTACTCCTATTTTGAGAGACCTGATCTGGTTAGTGATGATGGTATGTGTGAATCGATTTTTATTGAGATTTGTCAATCAGTAGGAAAAAATATTGTGATAGGCACTATGTATAAGCCCCCAGGTATAAATACGCATAACTTTAATGCTACTTTTGATTCAAAGATCTCACCGCTACTGAAAGAAAACAAATTAGTTTATATTATGGGTGATTTTAATATTGATTTATTAAAATATAGCACGGATAATGATGTAACTGATTTTGTTAACACACTTTTTAGTAACTATTGTCTCCCTCTTATAACGAGGCCTACACGCATTACCAATGCCACTACTACTCTGTTGGACAATATCATTACCAATCAGTTCAATAAGCCTATTCAAAGTGGACTGTTGTATTGTGATATTACTGATCATTTACCTGTCTTCCAGCTAACTGATCTAAATCAAATAAAAAGTGACAGACCAAGAAGTGATATTTATGTGAGAACTGTAAACAAAGACAGTATTGACGCTTTCAGGACTGAACTTGGTTCACACTGTTGGGATAATTTGTATACTATGGAAAATGTTAACGAAGCTTATGATTATTTTGAGTCTGTTCTGTCAGGGTTATATAATAAACACTTTCCCCTAAAGAAAAAAAGTCGGTGTGCAAGAAAGCTTAATCCCTGGATGACTGACAGTATTTTACGTTCTATCAAATATAAAAATTTGTTATATAAGAAATATATGCGTAAACCAAGCAACTTTAATGAATTAAAGTATAAACGTTTTAGGAATACTCTGAATGCTACAATAAGAAATGTGAAGAAACAATATTTTGAAAGGAAATTTGTTGCATATAGAAGTAATATTAAAGCAACTTGGAATCTTATAAATACACTTTTGAATAGAGGTGGTAAATGTGTTACTGATATGCAAATGAAATGTAATGGTGAATTAACTACTGACTCTCACAAAATTGCAAATGCTTTTAATTCATATTTTACTCAGGTTGGTCCAAATCTTGATAAGTTGATACCACAAAACAATTCTAACTTTATGAGTTATCTGGTGAACCCTTGTTTGAATACCATTTATTTTCATGCAACATTTGAAGCAGAAATATGTAGCATTGTCAACTCTTTTCGGAATAATACTGCCTCTGGAATTGATGATTTCAGTCCTCGTATAATCAAACATACAATAAAAGAAATCAGCAAACCGTTATGTCATATATTCAATTTATCTTTATCATCAGGGGTCTTTCCAGATAAATTGAAAATTGCTCGTGTAACCCCTGTGTTTAAAAATGGTGACAAATGTGAATTGTCAAATTACAGACCAATTTCAGTGCTTCCTTGTTTTTCGAAAATTTTGGAAAGGATTGTCTACAACCGTGCTGTTAAGTTTCTTGATCAAAATAATATTGTGGGTAGTTATCAGTACGGCTTTCGCAGCAACTATTCAACTTCCATGGCCCTTACTGACATTGCGAATAAGATTGTTGATACGTTTGAGGAAAATTCCTTTCTTATTGGTGTTTTTGTTGACTTGTCAAAGGCCTTTGACACAATTAATCATAATATTATGTTAGCTAAACTTAAGCACTATGGTTTTAGAGGTGTAGCATACAACTGGTTTAAAAGCTACCTCTCCAATCGATACCAATGTACAAAATATAACAGTTGTATATCAGACTTAAAAAAAATATTATGTGGAGTTCCACAAGGGTCTTTATTAGGACCACTGTTGTTTATATTATACATAAATGACATTGGAAATGTTTCTAATTCCGATACCTCATCGTACATATTATATGCTGATGACACTAATATATTGTTCAGTGGTAAGGATCTTCCTTCTTTGCAAGATCAAGTAAATAGTAGCCTTTCAAAATTGTGTACATGGTTTCAGGCAAATCGATTATCTGTTAACCCCCGCAAATGTAACTTTATTGTTTTTAGTAATCGTAACAAATCATACGACACTGATTTTGTTAAAGTGGAATTGAATGATGTTCAAATTCCCAGGGTAGAGAAAACTAAATTTCTTGGTGTTATTTTAGATTCCAAATTAACATGGAAGCCTCATATACAAGAGACAGAGAAAAAAATATCAAAGAGCATTGGTATTATATCCAGACTAAGCTACATGTTACCTACTGATGTATTACGGATGTTATACTCCACTCTTGTTTTGCCCTATTTGTCTTATTGCAACATGGTGTGGGGAAGTACTTTTCAGTCCAGTCTAAAGAAATTGACTTCAAAGCAAAATAAAATAGTAAGAGTTATACATGGAGCGAACCCGAAATCTAAAGCAGGCCCGTTATACTCAAAACTAAAATTGCTTACTTTGAAAAATATCACCACCTATCAGCAATGTATTTTTGTATATCAGTGTGTCAACAAACTTATGCCTGACCATTTTGTTCAATTGTTTGATATCAATCAGAATGTGCATAATTACAATACACGCTCCTCGTCATTAATGCATTTGCCCAGACCCAGAACCATGTCTTACCAACATAATATTCGTTTTGTGGGCCCCAAGAAATGGAACAATTTATCTAAAGACATAAGAAATGCACCATCTCAAAATTGTTTTAAGATAAGACTCAAGAGAAAGTTGTATTCATCCATATAAGGTAGTTTATAGTGAGGGCTGCTAAATTTCTCTTGATTATACTAAAATGAAATACATGTACATGTACAGTATGTACAATGTTGCCTTGTTTGTTATAGTATTACAAGTGTGTATTTTAGGTTCTCTTTACCTCTCCTTAATGTATTTTTTTTTCTTCTCTTTTCTTTTCTTTCTTTTTTTTTTTTTTTTCCTTCTTCCTATCTGTTTTCCCTCCTGCATCCCTAGCTTTAGTCTCTTGTGTATCTGTACTTCGTCTTGTAAATATGTGTATTTTAAACAAAAATGTCTTTTTAGCTATGTTTCAATCAGATTCAACTACATTTTCAAATGTTAAAGGTGCACTCACTTCAAGCTGTGCTTACTGAGTTGTCACCTCCAGTTTGTCATTACTGAATTGTTACTGCTGTTACACGAATTGATCTGGAAATAAATGTTCTATTGAATGAATGAATGAACTTTAACCAAACCCAACTAGGTTTCACACAGATACAGTCCCACATACTGATATCTGTGATGCATCAAGGACTAAACAAAGTGACATATTAACTATTGATTGCCATTTACTTTCAGGACACACGTTCCTAGTGGTAGGCATACATGACATGGATGGAGTGTTGACTATTATCAAAGTGAAGTAAGAGATGATATCTTGCTACAAATAATGATAATAACAGCAATAACAATAGATCAAGGATAATAATAATAATAACAATAATAATAATGATAATAATAATCACCATCATCATCATCTATGTTTCTGTGCACCATCTCCTTTAAAAAATCACTACATTAAGTCTGTTCTGAGGAATATTGAGAGAGAGAGGAATCTTACTGATCAGCAATCAAACTCCTGTCAGCTTTATGGATGCCTTTGAAGGCAGCATAGGTCTCCAGGTGTTCCCTGAGGGTTAAGTCATCCCACAGTGGGTCAATCTGGGGACAGTAGCCCATGGCTTGGTAGGCTGAGCTTACAGCTGATGTGATGTCATTCCCTCCAACTCTCACCTGTCAAATAATGGTACAGTCCATTCAGCACCGCACAATACAAAACTTTTTTAACCTATGAGACCTTTGTTACAACTGAGTGCATCTGAGCTCTATTTCTTTACATTTTGATGGCAAGCTTGGAAAATCAGTTGTGCAATGAAAGGTGCTGTGCAGCATTTAAGAGTGCTCACAATCACAATTTATACTAGATTTGAGAAGAAGCTCCTACAGTTTGGAATGTGTTTTTTTTTTTTTTTTTTAATGTGACAATATGATTCCAATCAAGCCATAAAACTAAATCGTACAGTCAGTCTTTATGTCTTCATTTAAATATACAGTGTAGATTAAAACAATGGAACATTCAAACTAGACTATGCAGAACCAAATTTCACAGAGGTGAAAAGTACAGTTTCCCTAGTATACATTGTATGTGCAATGTCTGACATCTACAGACATCCTCTAAATATATACAATCTTAGCATTTACTTTTCATGTGCTTCCATGCAATCTCACATCTCTTTCTTACATTGGACTTCAATGAAAAATAACGCCAGTACATGATAAGAACATGTCCTTTTATTTTCTTGACTAAAATTGCTGATATCCTAGTAATGCAGAAAGTAAATACAAAAGAAAAAGAAAGAAGTTTCAAGTAGCATGACCAGAACTTCATCATCTGAATCCATAGAAACAGATGATGGCAGCTAATGACAGCATTACAACAGGTGCACTACCCATACTACAGTCTGTGTGTTGGGAGGAGGATGGACAGATTGAGTCTACTCACCTGACCATTGGTTGGGGCAAAGTCAGCTGTCACCATGTTCATAGTGGTAGTCTTGCCCGCTCCATTAGGGCCCAGGAGACCCAAGACTTCCCCTGTCTCCACTGCTAGGGACAGATTTCTTACTGCAACCTTAGTGCTCTCCTTCTCCTTGGTTCTCTTCACAAACTCTCGCCTCAGCTCCTGGATGGCAACTGCACAAGTCTGAAACAAAATCAAGAATCATGATCACTCATTACAAGTCTGAAATAATCCTGGTCATTTGTTACATACGCTTTACTGAATGCTGGTCTAGGAAAGTCAACCTTTGCAATAATTAAGGATCTCACACACTCATGCAAAGTTGATTTTTTTTTTTTTTTGGGGGGGGGGGGGGTGAGGGCAGGTGAAAGTAAGGAAAATAAAAGGGATGGTATAGTATTTGCGGAGCTGAGGATAGGGATTTCAACTTTTTTGCAAGATATACCAAGAAACCACTGATGAAATACTACAGAGCATACCATTCTAAGAGGAATTCAAAGTTTATTTGATGGAAATCGCTTTTGGAATGGCTAAGACATCTAAGAACAAAGCAAAACAAAGCGATCGTAAGAAAAGGTGGGTCCCACCTGTTATTAGAATTGCTCTGTTTTGGGTATCTCAGCCATTTCATAACCAATTTTCATCAAATAAACATTGAATTTCTCTTGGAATTACATGCTCTTTCATATTTCATAAGAAGTTTCTCATTATCTCGCCCCAAAATGTTAGAAACTTGAAGTTAGGTCTCGACCAAAACTATACGATCCTTTTAAGGATAAAAAGAGAAAATGTAATAAATGGTACAATTACTCTATTTTTTTTTGTACAGCAAAGAAACATACGGTAAAATGTCTTACAATCATTTGAGAAGAAAGTGCTTCTTACTGAACCTAATAGTTATGCTATTATTCTGATTATTTACTGCCTAATGCACTATAAATTATTGATCCTCCCCCAAATCCATGGATACCTTGTTCTCGTCAAAGATGTTGTCTACTCTCTTCCGTTCTGTCACGATATCCTCATCTTCCTCATCAATGATATCTGGGTTTTTCTCCACCAATCCAATCTTCTTGTCAACTCTGAAAATACAGGAAAGAGATATTATCACTCAGATTCACACAGGAAATGATGAAATGAAAAAGTTGAAGTATTACTCTTAAAATGTAATCAAGAAGACATGGGTACTATTGTTCTGAGACAAAGATGGAAATGGATTGGGCATGTACTCAGGATGGATGCTCAAAACATCAGTTGTGTAGCACTTCACTTGACATCCGACGGAAAGAGAAAGAGGGGACGTCCCAAGACCACCTGCAGAAGAACAGTAGAGGGAGAATTAAAGGCCCTAAAACATTCATGGGGATCTATCCAGAGACTCGCCCAGGACCATCAGAAGTGAAGGATGCTTGTTGTATTAGCATAAGTACACTGTAAGTAAGACACAAAGCAAACTTTGCTGTCCTTAGAATCCTCTAACTTGGCTCCTTTTCACTCAAACTAATGATTCTGAAAACTGTCTCTTCAGCAACATCAGATCAGAACAATCTCTTTGTACTGATTTTCTCAACATTTACAATCCATTTCACATCAAGTAAAAATAAGCCATGAAGTAAAACATTTCTTAGTTGATTCATATTTTAAACAATATGAAGACACTTTCACAAGTGCAGTCAGAAGTTAACATACACTGAATTCAAAAAATTGAAAACATGATCCATAAAAGGAGGAAAACAAATTATTATACTGGATTATTGCAAGATCGTATATCACTTGAAAGTTCTGCATGAATGGAAAAAACTTCATTATCTCATAGCCACTAGAGGGGATGATGTGTCTTCATAGAAATACCAAGTAAATCCACTGAACATACTTATTGATTCCTTGCTCAACCTCAAGTCAGGTTCTAAGAAAATTCAGCACATTCTACTCCACTGCTAGTCGCCAGCCTATGATTTAATTCTGTGGTAGGTTTGTGACAAGCAACTGAAGGTCGTATATTAGCTTTCAAATGTTTTGAACTAAACTTAAGAATGAATTCCAAGGCAGTTTCAGAGTGTTGTACAAAAACAGATTGTGGGAAAACTAGAAATGTCGCACGGCGACTGGTGTATGCCTCCGCAATAATGCATGGTTCTCCTAATAGGTCTATAGTACAATGTCTTGACAATGTGTGATGACAGTTTCACACAATTGGCAAAATATCAAAATGACAGGTTTGCCACAAATGTGCTGAATGTTCACTTTCCTAGAACTAGGTTCAATTGGATGAATGATTAAAACGTCAGAGTGCAGGTATTTGGGGTAACTGATGATTTTCACTTGACTTTTGACCCTTTCACAAGTTTATGCATTGAGTAATTTTCAAGGTATTGAGAAAAAGTATAATTTCAGTATCAAATGGTAAAATAGTATTATCAAAACCTGGCCTTTGACCTTTAACCCCACAGTTCCAAAGAGAATCACTGTTGGATAGAACATGCATAAATATGTAAGTTTCATGACAATAACTTGAGTTACTTTTGAGATATGGAGGAAAAAGTGCAATTTAGCACTTTCACTTGACCTTTGATCTTTTGGCAAGAAACTTCCCACAGAATATATATTGGGTTATACATGCATACATCAAGTTTTAAAAAAATCCTTCAGGCATTGCATAAATATAAGGAAAGTAGTTATATTTTGAGGAGTTGACCTTGACCTTTGACCCATGACCTTTGACCCATGACCCCCAACTTCCCTAGATAATCACTGCCCATTGGTACAAGCATATATACTAAGTTCCATGAAGATACCTTGAACCATTTGCGAGATATGGAGAAAAACATGAAATTTCAAAAAAAAATTTCACAAAATAACCTGTGACCTTTGACCTTTGACCCTGTGACCCTAAAATCCACACAAAGTATTATCCCCCAAGGATATACCCTCATACCAAGTTTGATGCAAAACCACCACACGGTTCTTGAGATATCGACAAAAACAAAACGGGACGGACGGACGGACGGACGGACGACCCGAAAACATAATGCCTCCGGCCACTTCGTTGGCGGAGGCATAAAAAAAAAGTTTCAAACTTACAAACAAGGGCAGGTGTCTCGGGCATCTCCACCGGTCTTAACAATCTCCAGGAACCTCAAGAAGAAGCAGACCAGCACAATGTCCACCAGCATCTGTGCAAATATTAACAGGAAACACAAACATGCACATTACAACACTATTCTGATAGTAAGACAGCCTGCTGGTCTCTATATACCTGCAATTTAAATCTTATCTCAAAATTCTCAATTTCCAATATTTAATTTCAATGATGTAACACTACCTTTTGTTTTAAAGAAAATAATACCTTACAATATACACCATTCCTTACTCTGTGAAACCAATACATTTTCTTTTAGGTGAATCACAAGGGATATTGAAAATAAACTAATGAGTATATCATTTATATATACATTTTTGTAATACAAGCAGTAACAAATTATGAAACTTTTGAGATGAAAAAGTCTCCCTGATAATTGAAATAATAATGATATAGATAATGATAACATTACTACTGCTACTACTAATATGTACACCTACTGCTACCACTATCATATACTTCTACTATCAGACTACTAGTACTCCTAACACTTAACCCGTTGAGGACGAGTCCCGAGTATACTCGGGCAGGTGTCTAAGGGAAATGTGTGTTGTAGCAAAATCAGTCTGTCTTCAACAGGTTAAAACAGAAATATCATCAATATTGATGTTACTGTCAATATCCCTAATAGTTGATTATTAACATTACTAATATCATCATTATCATCACCATGGATAAAAGTTCTCTTGAACTTACGATTAGCAGGATTGGCCAGACGAAATTTTCAGGCAGAAAGTAATCTCCAAAGACGATGTCATCTTGTTGACCAAACAGAGAAGCCTTCTGGTAAACCTGTTAAAATAAAGCAGATTGAAAAGGAAGATTGCTACAGATGTTCTACACAGAGGAGTACTGTATACGCCATATATTTCGCAAGTCTAAATTTTCGCGATTCGGAAATTCCCAAGATTTCGCGAGTGGTTGAATTCGCGATTATGGAGTCCTGTACTGAACACAGATGTGTACACGCGTACATCACATTCACATCGGGATAAGAGTCAATATTTTCGCATGTCTTTAATTTCGTGAATAGCACCTAACTCGCGAAATTCACGAAAATAAAAACTTCGCGAAATATTCGGCGTATACAGTATACAAACATCAATCATGAAGGTAGCTGGCAGCTCTCAAGCAGAGTAAAAAACTTTTATCTTAAAAAGAGATACAAAATAACTTTACATGCAGCAAGACCTGAAATGCTGTGGACTGATAAATATCATACAGTAACGAATAATCACAACGGCTCAAGAAAAAAGTTTTGAGTTAAATGCTTACGATAATGGTCAAATCAATGCAAAGCAGTCCTGGTATTTTCAGATTTTGAAATTTGTAATATAATTTGACTATAAGTTGGCATTTAGTGTTGCGAAATGACAATCAGAACTGATGTTTTTCTCATCAATTAAAAGATTCCGCAGCCACATTTCAAGAATCTTTCTTTGTGATAAAACAGAAAGAAAAAAAAATTGTGTCAATAAGAGTTGCATACCACTATTATAAGCTGCTCATTGGAAAAAAAAAAAGAGAAAAAGTCTTACTGAACTGGACAGACAAAATATTGATGTCTATTCCAATGTCTGTACACAATTTGACATGAAACCACATGGCTACTCTTCATTCAGGGTCTATAATAACTAGAGAAGCATTCTGAAAGTGCAGACCTCCGCCAAGTATGCAGCTCATTTCCACCACTGATCTTGTTCTTCCATAGAGATCTCAGTGATTTCCACCCATACGTACTTATAGCATTGTGGGGTGAAAGCCGCCTGATTTCCCAATATAGAAGCCTTTGTTACGTCATAAACCCTCAGCTGCACGGCGCGCCTTGCCCTAGCAGAAACTAGAGTACGCACTTTAGTGTGCACATGCAAACCTCAAATGCGCGCAGCCTGAACTCCGAAGTTCATTGACCCTACCTGCCAAAATATCAAAAATCCTTCATAAATTCCCCCAAAATTATCGGTCACTACCAAAAGTTCATCGTTCGTTACTTGTGTCATTCTCAACCTTTCCTGCAAGTTTCATCCCAATCCGTTAACTACTTTTTGAGTTATTTTGCACACGGACAAACTAACTAACAAACGAACAAACAAACCGACGGTAACGAAAACATAACTTCCTCCCTTGGCGGAGGTAATAATACTAGCAAGAGTCCCTTAACTCTTTACATGGCAGACAAAGAGCTGCTCTATGAGATTTGTGTGTATTACATGGTACACAATTGTGAATCTGGCAAGATAAGAGGAGATGTTCTTCACATAAAAATCTACTACTAATACTTTCCCTCCCATGTTCATGATAGTATTAACTTTCCCTGTCTTGAAATGTACAAGAGCAATATGTCCAGTACACCTTGCAAAGAGTAAAGAGTTTTATTACTCAGCATTGTGTCTAGCAAAGCAATACTGAATCAGTGGCAGCTTTATTCAACTTTGAACTGTGGCTGCTGTATTGACATGCTATGCACCAAACTACCACAGATTGATGATCATGTACAATGTATACTGTGGCAATGGTTCTTGTTCAATAGAGGGGACTTGTCCACACTCGTGGTAAAATGAAGAAAACTTTTCCAGCAAACCTTGTCGATGAAGTAGAGTAAATTGAAGAGAGATGTGATTGGGTAGAGAAGACTGCTTGCTATGGCAAACCCTCCAGCCCCTGCTGTACTGACGTAGATATCAATGAACATGGTTGGTAGGAAGAGGATCAGAGGGATCTGTGTCATCAAACAGAAAAGATAAAACTCACATTGGTTATATCTACAAGAAAACAATGCGAACATCTTTATCGTCACTCACTCTGATAAAGCGAATTGCATAATATTCTTTTTTTTTTCTTAATCACTTTTGTAATGAGGAAGACGCACTTGTTTTTAATAGAAATACACATTGTACATTATCCAATCATGATAACTTAAACAGAATATCAAATTACAGTAGAAGTTGTGTGAATGAAGTAAAGATTTTGATAGTGTAATAATATTTTGAAAGTACTAAATTCATCTGATTTGGTCATTTCAAACCTATTTGCATAAATTAGCAAAAAATCAATATTTTAGACAAAATTTTAACATTCTGTGCATAAGTTCTATGTTAGCTGACTTTATATCTATCAGATAAGATTTATAGAGATACAAATCAAAATTAGCCAATCAACTGAAAGAGGAGAGCATTGTGTGGAATTTGTGTGCAATTAAGAATGAATTACCATGAGGCTTGAGGCTGGATTTCAGAGAACAAGTTTTTTCTGTTTCATCCAGCTGATCAAAGATGGAAAAACAACATGATCCCCACCCACCTCATTATGTAAGGGAAACAGAAAGAAAATCACATGAGAAATGACGAAGAAGAAGAATTGTGAAATTGAGGACAGATGCCCTATGGACGCCTGATACCACCCCATGGTACAGGGGGCTCATCAGGCTTGCACACTCATGCAAAGTATTAACAAGTAGGTGTGGCAGTAACTTACATGCATGAAGAAGAAATAGCCATAGGCCTGCGCAGTCTCAAACTTGTCAAAGACGAAGCCAACACAATAGGCCTGAATGGTTGCTATGGGAACATAGAAGACCATGCCAATCAGGAAGCAGAAAATAGCGCCCCCTGTGGTCAGGGATGGCACCTGAATAGCTACCATGACGATGATGCCAATGATGCCAACAAAGAGAAGTTGGCCAGCATCGATGACAAAGACAGAGCCCCAGTAGGACAGAGTGTCGATGCCTTGGATTCTTAATTGAGCCTTGATTTTTTTCTGCAGATACAAACATGTCACAGAGCACAGCATGATTTATAATATCACGACACAGATTATCACACATCTATGAGTACAAAGGTAGGCACTGTCAAATCAAACACATTTTTGCTGCCATTGTTGTGCACTATGAAATGCACCAAGTACTGTAGCATAAATTGGTGAGGGGGGTAGAGGACAACTAGAATAAATCTCTTGACTGACTCACATTCTCAGTCACAGAAATCTCTATGTCAACATGGCCGAATCATGAACTATATAAATGCTTCATTTTCTGATGACTTATCAATTGCTTTTTGTCCAGTAAAATATTGAGGTTTATTCTCTTTTCTAAAAATCAAGAAATTGGGGGGAGCAAAATTCTTTCCCAAAGAATTCCATTCTCCCTAAATGATGTGCAACTAATAATTCTGTGTTCATTGCTACACATTGTAATACTAAAAATTAGTATCTAACCACTGTGAACTGACTAATAAAGAATATTGACTATATCGAAATCAATTTTTTTGCAGTGTAATAGAACTTATTATGACATTGCACTGTATTTTTTACTAAGTTTCCTGGGCAGTTTTAAACAATGTACATTGCTAAATGTTAAAGCTGACCGACAGAGATTCATACAAGAGACACAAAGTGTGTCAATTCTCAATACACTCCTATGCAAAGGCTCTACAGCACAGTCCTTCATCACTAAGATAGGGAATCTCGGGTGAATACATAGATGTTCCCTTTGATGTTGTGCTAGTACTGTAATGTAATTTTTGATATACCATGTTGTCTTGTGACAATCTCATAAATCTTGGCCATCCTTCATTTCTTCCTTTTCTGGGTGTCTGATGGTAGACAGCTACAGTACTCATTCCATAGTGATTTACCGCTATCAGTTTCATCATGTATCAATGCATGCAACAATAAATCAGATGATTAGGCTCAGCAGATTCCATCGCTGCCATCATGTCAGTGAGGCAATGACGGGCACCAAAACACATACACTGCCACTATGACACTGAGAGATTAATGGGTGACATGTCGTTTAGTAACAAGTAATCACACAACTTCACAGAGAATAAATGCAAGTTAACAAAAGATAGCCAGGTTGCCATGGAATCAGGGCTATTACCATTAACGCATTAAATACCCCGGGGGCCTGTTGCATCAAACTTTTTACCTGAGAAAACTCTGGTTAGAACTGAAAACTCAGGTTAGCATGATTCTGTTGTTGATTTTAACAAAGGAAAAAGCTCTGTAAAAAATAACCTGAGTCACACATTTCATGCAACAGGCCCCTGGTGTTGATTAACTCTTACTACCACTAGAACTACACTGCATATTAAAGATATCACTGGCATTTCACAGCCATGGCCCTGAAAGTGTTATCTACTGTAGCTTCTTTAACCCTAAAAAGACTGGGGGGGGGGGCCTAAAAGGCCCCCCCCCCTCGACATTTCGCGCGATAACTCTGCAACGCGCAATGCTCTCGCCGCGATGCTCTATAATTTTTTTCTTTCGAGTTTCCCGCACATTTTGACACCAAATTTGTGACGCCCGGGGGTACGGTTCTGAAGTTACATAACTTTTTTGTACATGCACATGAGGCCGAAAATGGCTCAAAAATGTGATTTTGTGTACAAAGTCAATGCAAATTGAGTTTTTTCACATGGTTCATATAAATATGCTTATTTTTACTCTCAATGGCTAAAATTAATTTGTTTTAGGAGTATTATGCTTCAAAAAGTGTCTGCCACAAATTTTGTTTAAAAAAAAAACAACAACAAAAGGTCGAAAAAACAAAGAAATATATAAGAAATTCATAAAACAATAAAATAAATAAGAAATTGATTTTGATACCGAATTTTTTTTCAAATACATTTGCTAAGAATGCCACAAAGAATAACTAGACCAGAAATGAGCACTTTTGGAGCTTTATTTACTGATTTAGATCAAAGAGTCTGATTTCTTGCATAAATTAACATAATTAATCAAAATAAAATAAAAGAAGACTATTTTGTAAAATTTAAATATACGATCTTGTAGATTACATCGCACACTACCATTGTGCAAATTTTCACAGCAATCGCGCGATCCACGGCCGAGATCTTAAGGGGGGGCCCTTTAGGCCCCCCCCCCCCCCCCCAGTCTTTCGAGCTACCAAAATAGCCCAGTCTTTTTAGGGTTAAATACCTCTCTCTCTTTCACTCTGTCCACAGGAAAGCCCACAGGGACAAAATTGAGCCCAAAGCCAAACAAGAAGACAAAGAGGATTCCACTGGAGAAGCCATATTCAGGCAGCTCGGCTGGCTTGGGAAACGGGTGACTGGCTGCAGTGATGACCGGTGTGTTGGGGTCAGAGGTCGAGTTGTAGATCCCCAGCAGAACGTTAGACATGGTACTGATGAGTACGGGTAAAGAGTGGAGGGCGGTGTCGTTGTAGAAGGTTGTGAACATAGCAGCAACTTCCTGTGAGATTAGCACACAAAATATGGTCAGAAAAAAAAGGAGAACAAAAATTGACATTTTACATCGACCAAAACAGAAACTTGAGATGCAGAGTGCTTTTAACAACATATTCACACCCACAAAACATTTTCACCACATCAGTCATTTAATTTCCAGCATGGACAATGAATAACACTGATTTAAATAGTCAAACAATTCAATTACTCCTTTTTACAGATGTAATGTAGCTGCACTCTAGGTCAAATGTTGACAATAAAAGGTCAGGAAAGTAGACAAATTCTGTAGATTCCAACTTCAAGAGTTGTTCACACCAATGTCCATGTACAAATACCACACAGCCATTATAAAGAAGGGTAAGAGTTGCATCTGGTGGTAGAATAAAGTTTATGTCTCTTTATACTCACAGCAATTCCAAGGTCCATCATGTCTACAGCACCGCTGTGAGGTCGAAGGTCATAGAGCATGCTCAGATTACCGGTAGCATTACTTCCAATATCCAGGCGGTCAAATTGGGTCACAACGTCTGCGATGTCTTGACCTTTTATCACCATGGAGTTGAACAAAAGAGAGTAGATAAAACAATCACTCTACGTTATAAGAACTTTAACAGAAAATACCAAATTATCATTAAACATTACAGAAACTTAATCTTTTAAGTTGAAATAGAAAATAATAAAAATCTACAATTCTGAAGAATTTTTTTTGCTTCAAAAAATTGCAAAATCAGGAAAGAGTAAAATTACCATTTGTGACTTTTAGTTTTCACACAATGGAAAAGGATGAGATACATTAGATATTCCAGAAAAGATGGACTCATTTCAATCAATCTAAAAAGCTGGCAAGTTGGGCCTACCTGTTGGCAAGGAATCCTGGTAGAGAAGCTCAGAGGCAGGGGGTGAGTAGGGACCGGTAGCTGGTGGGAAGTACATCTCTGGACGGAACCAGAGTGCATCAGGTGTAGCAGTCGGGCTGTTTCCACCAAATGTGATGGTCTTGGACAGAACGCCACCTACCACCATGATAGCTACTGGCATGAATAGACGGAAGATGTAGGTCTGCAGGGAGAAAATCAGTCAAATGGACTAATTTCAGCTCTAGTCTGAAACTTCACAGTGCATTTGGAGGAAAGTTTCTACTACATTTCACTGTTCCTAGAGATACACATATTGTATGTCACTTCATTACCTCCGCTAAGAGAGGAGGTTATGTTTTCACAGCCGTTTGTTTGTTTGTTTGTCTGTGTGCAAAATAACTCAAAAAGTAGTGAATGGATTTGGATGAAACTTACAGGAAAAGTTGAATATGATACAAGTAACAGATGACCAAATTTGGGTAGTGATCTTGAAATTTTTGTGGATTTTACGAAGGATTCTTGACATATTGGCAGGTAGGGGCAATGAACTTGGGAGTTAGGCATTTTTGAGGTTTGCATATGCACACTGAGGTGCGTGCTGTAGCTTCTGCTAGAGCGAGGTGCGCCGCTCTAGCAGATGTAACAAAAGGTTTCTATACTGGGAAATCGGACGATTCAGCATGTATATGTATGGGTGTAAAATCACTGATCTCTGTGGAAGAACACGATCAGTGGTGGAAATGAGCTGCTTGGTGGAGGTCTCTAGTTCATAATGGAATTGCACAGAACTCAGCTCTTTGCCACATAATGTTCATTCAGACATACAAATAAACTTTCCTAAGACTCAGAAAGAGAATGTAGAAACAGAGAACTCACCACTGGGTTTCTGATGACCCTGATTAATTCAGCCAGGGCCAAAGCTTTCATCTGTTCTGAGTGGCTAGCCTCAATGGGATGAGTAGCCAGTACTGTGGAGTCCAGGGGAGATTGGTTCAAGTTGACCGTTACAGAGTGAGCAGCGCCCTCGCCTGACTCCTCAATGCTCATTCCATTTGGTGCCGGAGCAGATACTGTGTGAGTGAATGGGGTGCAGCTTCATCATACCATTAACATTCTCTATCTTTGATATCTTAAATGCAACAAATTAAAGGGATGGTATAATTTTGGTCCACATAAGGCTTCAGGTTTCCAACTTTTTGTGAGAAAATGAGAAACCTCTTATAAGATATGAAAAAGCACACAATTCTAGGAGGAATTCAAAATTTATTTGATAAGAATTGGTTTCTAAAAAGCTGAGATATCCAACAAGGCAAGTGCCAAAATGTGTCTCGCTCATTCGTGCAGAAGAAATTAATGATTTTCTAACTCACGGAAGTTCATTGACCCCCGCCTATGACCTTTGACCTTGTGGTGACCTTCAACTCCCCAAGGGACATTTATCAGCCAAGTTTGGTCACAAACGGACATATGGATCAAAAGTTATGAGCCATAATCGAAACGCGCTGTAAAAACTTAACATTGAGCCTTAAAGTTTACTGACCCCTGCCTGTGACCTTTGACCTTGAGGTGACCTTCATGTTTGGTAAAATGTGTAACTTTGTATAACCACTTTTCCCTCTAAGTTTGATTGAAATTGAAGTACTCGGTAGAGAGTTATTCAAGTTTTTGTAGCGTTACGGACGGACAGGCAATCCATTAAAACAAAGGTCATGAAAAAAGGTGGAAGCCACCTTTCATTAGGACCACTTTGTTTACTTTGTTTTTGTATATCCCAGCCAATTCAAAACCAATTTTCATCAAATATACTTTGAATTCCTCTTAGAATTGCATGCTTCTTTACTACCATTTTATAACTAATCATCTCGCAATAAGTTAATATCTGGATCCCCTATCTCAATCAAAACTAAACAATCCCTTTAAAATTGCCAGACATATGACAGACATCTGATATCAAAATGAAGCTGCACTAAATATTCCTAAACTTCAACAGAATTTCAAAGTTAGAATTAGAACACCAAACACAAATTTTACCACACGCTGGCAGTGGAAGTAGGGTCACATCATAACGAAATGACCGAAAATGACTACAAACAGTTATAACTGCAGTAGCTGAAACAATGTGTACTAAACACTGACAACTACACTATCAATCCCTTGACCATTTGATTACACTTGCACAGCACGCCAGCAAAAAAAAAAAAATCAGCATTTATAACACTGACAAATGATAATATGTCACAAAATTTGAGTTTTGGGGATGAAGAGCTGAAAGGTCACACGGAGTCAAGTATGTTTTCATGGATGACTTATTGTATCAAATGCTGAAAACACCAGCTAAATAGCCACTCAGCACTAGCACATAGCACCTTACTCTGCAACTGTCATCAGAATATATCACTACAGTTATGTTTGCATGGGTTTTTTTTTTCCATTGATCGGAACAGGAGCACAAATAAAACAGATGAAAGGAATTGTGCACTTTCCGGCATAGCATGTTTGCAAGAATTTTGCCAAGATTTGATCTAGATGCTTTCTGTGAAATGAGAGTGCATGTAAAGACTTAGTAGCCAAGGTATTAAGGTATTTTACCCTCGAGTGCTTTATTGGTCTGGCCTGCAGCCGGTGGTCCATCCAGAGAAATCTCAACATCAGCTGTAGACATGACGGTGGATGAAGTCAAGGTGTGTGTGTGTGCAAGAAATAAAGTTTGTCATGCATGGTAGATGATAACGTGTGTCTCTAAGGTGGAGCATTCCTTACCCCAACCCCTTCCCCCCCCCCCAAAAAAAAAAAAAAAAAGAAGAAAGAATTAATTGCCCAACTTCACACAATGACTCACTGCAAGAAAGTATTTGGTAAACATAGAATATCATTATTAAATGAAGATAAATCAATTATTCTTTTTGGTTAGGAAGTACAAATTAGAACTGCACAACTACTCTTTCTCATCTTTCTAAAATTCTTGAGCACTTGAGCAAGTTTATTTTTCTCAAATCATATTATCAAACCTGTCATGAAAGACCTATATATGTTATATGTCTTTGAGAACAATATCACACATTCTGTGATGGATAATCATTTTTTTTCAGAGTGATTGTATTGTTTTACTCTACTCAGCACATCATGAAAGAACCTGTTGCAATGGTTATGTGAGAGCCAAACAGGTTGAACACAAGTCACATTATATTTCCTTTGACCTGATTCAGGAATGTACACAATTTTTTACAAAAACTACTGCTAAAAATACAAATATTGACCACATGGACAATAATAATTGTAAATTACATTGGCTTTCTTTTCTATGAATGCTCTTACTTATTTTGTTTATCATCATTTCTGGTTCTATCATTGATATTTCACAACATGACCTTTCTCCAGCAATTTCTCTAATTTTCTCCTTTTTTTTTAAAACTAGAATTTTATCATCACAACAAACTCACTATGCTGCCCATTGATAATCAATAGCCATGGAATATATTGTAGCCCCTGAAACTACCCGGGCATATCATGACAGTGTAGCAAAGTTTAATTCTGGTATTTCGTGAGTCAGGGTCCTGAAGATGCCTTTTATAGATGGCCCCCAAAGATGGCCCCTTACAGATGACCCCAATTCCTATAGAAGTCCCCCCCCCCCCCACCCATAGATGGCCCTCTATATCTGTGGCGAACTCTTCTCCTTCTCACTAAATCTTTCTCTACACAGTCACAGCACATGTGAATACACTATGTCTCTAGGGAGTACTGCATGGCAACTGAGTTGCAAATGCAAATAAATGTAGCAATTTTTTTGTTGTTGCATACCCGTAAATTCATAGTCACGTTGTCCTTGGTCTGTGATTGATTGTAAGACTTGCACATGATACTGCACTTCATATCAGGCATAGTGTTTTTTTTCTTAAAACAGAATCAATTGTTAGTTGCAATCAAGTGCAAATTTGCAATTAATCATAAGACTTACAATTGATTTGGAAGATTGAGATTAATTCTAACTTCTTTCAAAGCCCCTTTTAGAGACTAAGTACCACCAGATAACCCAAATTTTCTAATTAGACACAGAATACAACAAAAAGGAACACTGATATGTATGCAGGGTCTGCCTAATTGGGTCTATCTACACCAGGTGCAGGGAGCAGTGAGTTGTATAGAAACACGCAGGAAAGAAGGAGGGGGGTCTCCAGGAGGTGCGCTGGTGAACGTTAGCTGATAGAAGGCAGAGTGCTGGTTAGTGTTTTAAAAAACAGTCTTACCTCTGACAGCATCTTGCCTCCGTTTGGCTGCTTGTGTGAAATGAGATTAGTAAAATGAAGCAGAATGACTGGCTAAAAAATATGAAAGCAAAATTGCAAAGTGCACGCTTTAAAGCAAACACAAAAGTTGCTTCAAGAAAAAGAAACAAAAACGTGTATGGAAATGCACCCATACAGAGCAAATTCGTATCAAAGACACCCTCTACAGGAAACTCACTGCCATTGTATTTCCACACAATTCACAGTCATCTAGACCACATCACCTGCCAACAGTTTTCAATTAGTAGGTGATTATACTACCATAGCACATACTTGTATCATGCCAAAAAGTTCACACACCATAGCAACTGCCATGGTGTGTGAACTTTTTGGCATGATACAAGTATGTGCTATGGTAGTATATTAGCTAGGCTTTTGCATAGTTAGTTTCTTTGTTTGTTTCGATGTATTTAATGAGGCCACTTTAGAAGCACATGAACACTCATGAGCAAGTTACATAAGGACCACAAGCTTTTATGTCCCCTTCAGATGTCTGGGCAATGAAGATATAGTGCCTTGCCTAGGGACATAACCGCATGCTGCCAGCAGGCTTGAATCAGGGACCTCATAATTTAAAGTCTTGAGGTCTTATCCACAAAGCCACAAAGCCTCATAAATGCTCCTGCAAACAACACAAACAAACACACACATACTTTGGCAGTTCATTCAATGGCTGTCATTAAAAGCGACCTACACTTCTGGTTGGTGTCAATATCAGCATGGAAAAATGATCATTCAAAGGGCACACTTCTACCCTACGCAGAAATCAATAGGTGGGAACACTCTTTACCGGCATCTGCCTCTTCAACCTCTGCCTCCTCCCCGATCTTCAGGAAGACTTCCTCCAGTGTTGTCATGGAAACTCCATAGGTCTGTATGCCCATGGCTTGGGAGGCAGTGGCTCCTCCAGCACCATCAGATTTCTCCAGGTGTTCAAACATTCCTGCAACGTACCAATATACAATTGCAGTTTTAAAGGGGAATGAAATACTGTACATTCTGTACATCGAGTGTTGTTCATGGCAAAAATATTATTAGTAGAACACATCAGTGAAGTTTGAGGAAAATCAGACAATCCACTCTAATGTCATGATTTTTGAAAGTGTCATTACCGCCATTGCTTGATTTGAAGATTGGCACGGTAGGACAAAGAAATGAAAAAAATATGAAGAGAATTCAAAATACCTTAATTTTATCCAGCAAAATGACAGAGCACTTGGCGTTATCTCCTTGAAACACATGGGGAATAATATTACCTTCAACATATGCCTGTAAGTGGAAGGGATGTGCATTTTTCATAAAAAATTACATTTTGAAATTATGACGCTTTCATATTTCTCATCTAATTTCGTATAAATTTACCAAATTCAACATATTCTATCTAGTCTTGCTCCAATATAGGTTATGCAGTAAAATCAAGTTGCCAATTTAGGGATGAGATCATCGTTCTTCTTCAAAATTACCCAAGAACTTGATGGTTTGAGATATTTTTCCCCAGATCAGAATGAAAAGACTTGAAGAGTTTATCTTTTTTTTTTTTTTTCTATTTCATTGGACATTGTGAGCATGAAGGGAAAAGCTGTGCACTCAATAAAGTTTACAACTTTAAAGTTTTCACAACAAAGGCCTGACAGGCATTTATCCATGCTCAGGTTGCCAAAAAAGGGCATGTTATCATATTTTTTTGTAAGCACAAAATACAACGTTGGTCCTCACCAGCAAAGTTAGAGACATCTTTGAGGGGCAGGCGGAAAGACAGCTCCATGCCATGGGATCGGGACACCAGAGCCTCAGGGACATGAGACTTAACCACTGAGGTGATCTTGTCTCGGTCGCAGTCACTCTCCACAACCATACTATAGAGGGCAGTACAACATTCAAAATTTAATTGACAGTCTCTTCTGTTACATGATACTTAAACATGTTATGCTGAGTTCACTTTGGTTTTAATTTAAGAGAGGAAACATTACACAATTGAACAATAGAAATTGGTATGATTTGATAATAGAGGAATCAAATAATGCAGATGGTATGAATGCAGGACTTTAACATAGGGTGGAAATCACACACATACAGACAAATAAAAACACACAAAATATCAGAACGGGCTACTTTGCAGCAAAAATACAAAGACTTCTTAAAAAGACATTATATCTTACCTGGCATTTTGGCTTTATTTAGCTGTTCTGGGCAGTTACATTTATTCACCAAAAAGGAATCTTGCCCATTCTTTGACAAGATGTCTGGACTATCCTTATACTGTATTTATCCGTACATACCAGCAAGATCAAGAATCTTTAATATATTCATTGAAAAAGCAGGAATGGCTCACCTGAGATGGTAGCCCAGACCAAATTTATTCTTGAGGAAGAGTGATGACCCACAGCACCTCAGCTTGCCCTGGGAGACGATGGCCTTACGATCTAACAATGACACATGGATTCAAAACAGTCATTTGAGAAAACTGATGGTCTTCTGCGGTGTGACCATCATTAAGCATATTATCATCCATAAAATAGCAACTTGGCTGAAGAGCTCCCAATGGAGTGGTGTGAGGTCAATTTAGGTGTGGATTTAAGTTTAGTGGATGACCTCATACAGAAATAGTGGTAAACTCACTATTAAAAGTTGTCATGTATGGATGCTGAAAGTCACATTACATACTAACATACTAGGTGTAAAAAGACAACATAAGAAGAGGATAGACAAATTGTCACAATGACTATGATCTCATTCCCTGGATCTTTCTTAGTGAGTGTCACATATTGTATAGTCTTGGTTCCAGTCACTGACCTGCCAAGATATCAGCTTCA
Organism: Diadema setosum; assembly: GCF_964275005.1. Classification (NCBI taxonomy): domain Eukaryota; kingdom Metazoa; phylum Echinodermata; class Echinoidea; order Diadematoida; family Diadematidae; genus Diadema; species Diadema setosum. The sequence goes on along the minus strand of NC_092692.1, from coordinate 40,135,941 downwards.
TCCATAAAGTGAGTTGTGAGGAGAGTGACTCGTCCTTCCCTCTGTTTCTTCAGCAGAGCCCACATCTTGCGTCGAGAATATGGATCCATGCCACTGCTTGGCTCATCGAGAAACAACACCTATACTCACACAAATCAAGAATTGCAAGAAAACAAAACTTTAAAGGGATCGTATAGTTTTGGTTGAGACCTAATTTCAGGTTTCTAACATTTTTTGGTGAGATAATGAGAAACCTCTTATGAAATATGAAAGGGGATGTAATTCTATGAGGAATTCAATGTTTATTTAATGAAAATTGGTTTTGAAATGGCTGAGATATCCAAAAAAGAGCGATTCTAATAAAGTGTGGGACCCACACTTTATTACGATCGCTTTGTTTTACTTTGTTTTTGGATGTTTCAGTCATTCCAAACCCGATTTTCATCAAATAAACTTTGAATTCCTCTTAAAATGGTATGCTCTGTACTATTTCATAAGTGTTTTCTTGGTATCTCTCAAAAAGTTAAAAGCCCAATTCTCATCTCCACCAATACTGTACCATCCCTTTAATCATCGCATGATCTTTAGATAGATTGCCCTTGCAGTGAATATTATCCCCTTATTTCTTCAGTTGGAATCTATTTGCAGTATGCATGGGATCTCACTAGACACTTACACTATAAAAACACCTTATTTTGAGGTGCCATTGCACCAAATTGTTCTAAAATTGGCATAGTTGCACATGAATTAGCAGTCAGTGATACACTGTAAATTAGACAGGTTGTATAAAACTCGCATGCATCTGGATTCCATACGCAAATGTCATCTGGTCCTTAATATGTAGGTGCATAATGCCCATGAAGGTGTTCACTTTAGACTTAAAATATTAACAAATCAAACCAACTATGACGGCTCAAATATTCATGAAAATGCTACTTCTATCATATTTCTAACCTGAGCCAGATAACTTCAGAAGTGTTTTGGAGAGATCTCAGAATTGAATTACCTATAATGCAGCAAGAGTGATACTAGGTATTTATCATGATATATCATATCACACTATCTAATACTTATCTGTATACACTAGTTACATATTTACATCAAAAGCTTTTATATCATTTGTGGCACAATACTAAAAATTGAACATTTTCACACAATTATGATTGTTTTTATATTATTATTATTTTGCACTGGACCAATTTCAGAGAACTTCACTTGCTCATAATTATGCACGGGGGGGGGGGGGGGGGGATATTGCTGTACATTTCATAATATCTCCTCAAACAATTGATATGTCATTACTTTCATGCTAGTTCAGTGGTGAAAACTCATTAACTTTGTCACTGACACTGATTTCACTATACTCGTATTCAGCAGACACAAATGTGTCACAGATTGACTTAGAATGAAATGGTACATGCAAACATTTTCAGCCCACCTTGGGATTCCCGATGATGGCCATTCCAACACACAGCTTTCGTTTCTGTCCACCGCTAAGATGCTTAGAGAAGGTCGCCCTCTGGGTGTCTAGATCAATCAACTTCACTACCTCATCAACCTATGACAAGAAAAGAATAGAGGACACCAAGAGTTTACCATAGGTCTTGTCATACATTAGGTTAACCATGGATATAAGGTTACCATGGATATGAGGTTACCATGGATATGAGGTTACCATGGAGGTGGTTGTAACGGATCTGTTGATGGAAACCATAGATTCCTGAGCACTCCTGCACCATGAGCTGAGAGACAGTGTTAATGAAAACATAGCAATCACGGTTTCAGCAAAACTGTGTTGTTCCATACCTATGGAATGGGCTAATGACTGTGTTATGACTTAAAACTTGTAATAACTATGACTTCAGCATGACCATACTTCTTTATTCCACATCCATTCATATCTTCATTTATTTTGTCTTGTACCAATGCATTTTTATCTTCTATTCATTTATTTGCTACTCAGCACTAAATTCAGTTCAACCATCATAAACAAGCCAATTACTTTTCAGTATTTAGTTGTTGTTATTATTGAAAAAATCCAACACAAAGGAAAAGAGTGACGAAGTCCGTACAGCAGGATCCAACCACAAGTAACTACATGTATTACTAAGTATTTTATAGGCTATGGTGAAGTGGATTGAGATATCAGATACAAATGAATCAGATTTTGATTGGATAGAAATCCATAACACTAATTCTAGGAGTACTTGTGTAATTTAGCAGAGGCCTTTTTATTCAAAATAGCTTTTTTTTTTCTTTTTTTTTTACAAACTCTGTAATCTTTGCCACAAACTACTTTTTAGAACTTAGACACAGAATAATTCTCCATCTTTAATTGCTGACCAGTTATGTTAGTTTATCAAGTTGTACATGTACATTTAGTATGGATATGATCTCAATAAAAAAACTAGGTATGAGCATTACGCTAATCTACACAACGTAACAGAAAAAAAAAATATTATGATTGTCAGTCTGATGTAAGTCAGGCTAGAGGACTCACCGCTTCAGGGATCTTTTCTTTGGGAATTCCCTTGAGGCCAGCATAGAAAGTGAGATGCTCTTCAGGAGATAGAAACTCAAAGATGGTATTCTCTTGGAGACAGACACCGGTCATCCCTCGAATCTGGTCCAGATCATCAGGGTTGGTGATGTTGAGGTTGTAGATGGATGCACCACCGTCCGTGGGGGTATACAGACCGGTCAGACAACTGATGAGAGTGGACTTTCCTGCTCCGTTGTGGCCCAGGAGACAGGTAATCTGACCCTCGTAGATATCCAGTGAGATACCTTGTGGACAGGACAGAAACACTTCTGGTAGTCAAACGATCAAGCATTCCATTGTATGTTTCACTTTTAATGGACTGTAGCACGGCTCAACTTTAATTCGTTGTAACCCTTTCCTTATGGGAACCTGGTATACAAGGTGTTCCTGTAGCGTCAAAATTCCTGGCCGGAATTCATGTTTATACGAGTTATACTGACAAGAAAAGTGGCTTTGATTGACAGATTAGAATTTCTTCTGTCAATGTGAGTTCTTTTTCTGAATCCAAACTGCATATGTATTTCTGTCTAATTTCCCCTTTTCAACATAAAAGTGAGCTTGATTTGCTATAAAACTCCTATGAAGATGTACAGGTACATAACAGTCGAGGCTGAGCTGAGGTTTTGACTTTTGCTGAACCCATTTGGATGCCCTTATTGTGATTAACAAAAGAGTTTGGGAGCCAATCAGCACACGCTCTACTCATAATCTCATGTAAAATTGATATTTCCCATTGTTCGAAGGCACATACAGTCGATCGTGAAAAGGGGATATATGCACTGCTTGACTGCTTTCAAACAGGAGTATTACCTACCTGTCTGTCTTTTGTCGATGGGCAAAAAGAATCTTATTTGGGGGACCTTACAGGTTCTCATAGAATTGCGGAAGGAACTAGTTATTTAAAGTAAAATTTGCAACAAAAAAAACCCAACAAAAAAACTAGAAATGTCGCTATGGCGACTGATGCCTCCGTCATAATGCATGATTCTCCCAATAGGCGTATAGTACAATATCTTCACAATGTGTGATCCATGACAGTTTCACATAACTGGCAAAATATTGAAATGACAGGTTTGTCAGAAATGTCTTGAACTGGGTTTGCTTTAATTTTTTAAGAGTGCAGGTACACATATATGGGGAATTGAGAATTTTTACTTGAATTCTGACAGACCTTTTTATACAAGTTTATGCATTGAGTAATTTCCAAGGTACGAAGAAAGAGTGTAATGACGGTACAAAATGGATTTTTTTTTTTTTTTTTTTTTTTTGGGGGGGGGGGGGGACATAGAAACCTGGCCTTTGACCCTTAACCTTTGACCTTCTGGCTGGAAATTTCCCAGAGAATCTCCATTAGGTAATGCATAATACATGTATTAAGTTTTGAAACTAATAATGCAAGCATTGCATATACTAGTATATGAGGGAAATAGTAAAATTTTGAGGAGATGACCTTGACCTTTGACCCCTGACTATTGACCCATGACCCCTAAATTCCCTAGATAATCCCTGCCAGTCAGTACACGCGTATGTACCAAGTTCTACGAAGATACATTGAACCATTTGCGAGAAAAGTGATATTGCAACATTTTCACCTCACCTTTGACCTGTTGACCTTTGACCTTATGACATGAAACTCTCTCTGGAGAATCTCTATGCAGTAGTACATGTCCACACCAAGTTTCGAGAAAATACCTTTGGGCATTGCATAGATATGGGGGAAATTGCAACATTTGTAGCATTTGACCTTGACCGTTCGACCTTTGACCTCTTGCTAATGTCACTAAAATCTACTCAACTAATTGTCCTATCATACATCATCCTTGGACCAAGTTTGGTGAAAGCTGCTTCATCCAGTTTTGAGTTATCACGTAAAAAGATAAATTTTAGGATTTGACCTTGATCTTTGACCTTTGACCTCTGTCCGATTTCACTGAAAAACTAAACAAGTAATTGTCCCATTATACATCATCCTCCAACAAAGTTTGGTGAAATTTGCTCTATCCAGTCTTGAGTTATCGCGTAAACGGATACAATTTCATGATTTGACCTTGACCATTGACCTTTGACCTTTAGCCGATTTCACCCAAAATCTAATCAAATAATTGCCCCATCATACTTCATACTTGGACCAAGTTTGGTAAAATTCCAGTAAATATTACTCAAGTTATCGCGTAAACGAAAGCCGACGGACGGACGGACGTACGGACGGACGGACAACCCGAAAACATAATGCCTCCGGCACCACTTCGTGGCGGAGGCATAAAAATTACATGAGTTCCATGATGTTGTAAACTTGGAACATACCATCAACTGCCTTGACTTCAGGTTGCCCTTTCTTGGGTGGGAAAGTTTTCCTGATGTTTCGGATTCTGAAGGAAAAGCACACGAAAGATTGCACATCATGTATGTTTAAAAAAAAAATAAATAAATGTTTTCATTAAATGATGAGTCATAAAAGTTCATACCAATTCATGCTTACTTGAAATCAATTGTCCAACAAATATTCAACCAACATTATGTCATAGAGCAAGAAAGAGTCAGGTTTCCAAAGTCTTGGTGTATGGACATAGAACTCATAATATGAAGTAGAAGGTCACATAAGAGTAAGGTCTGGGGGTGGGGCTTCGGTCTGGAGGTGGGGCTTCGGGCTGGGGGTGGGGCTTCGGTCTGGGGGTGGGGCCTCTGTCTCGGTCTCATTCTTGGTCCATTTTTAATTGTTAGTACTGACCTGGATATAACACTGTTCAACAGTAACTGTATGTTTAAAGTAAGTTCTCTTCTGTCTGTTTATGGCGATTAATCATAGTTTGGATTTTTACACAGGACATGAGACCAGCTTTGCAGGTCCTGGCCTTTCTGGTCCAGATGTTTACAGTCATCCCTTCTTGGAGGGAATTCAATCAATTATTTACCTGTACTTTGGCATACTACTTTGGACATGGAAACATGGAGAACATCTCCCTGATGAAAAATGATACGACAAAGACAGACTTTACCTAATTCCATTTCTGTCTCTAAGCGCTGATGGAACAGGCTCTACATCGTCGTTGCCCTCTGGTAGGTTCGACGTGGAACCGTTCGCATCGTTAAGGAGACCCGTCGTGTCTGTCTCACCCTTGGATTTCTTACCACACCAGAAGGAAGGACTCAAACAGAAGAAAGGAGATCTGGTGACACCGTATCCACCTGTCATTGATGGAGAGATGGTCAGTTGGCCGGTCAGTAAGAGAAAGTGGACATCAAGCATGTGCTGTAAGTTTACAAAGGTTAACCCATTGAAGACTAGTGCCTAGTATACTCAGGCAGGTATCTATGGGAAATATGTGTTATAGCAGCATCTGCTCATCCTCGACTGGTTTATAACAAAGCATCACATATCATCTCTATCTACTTCAGAATCATTTAAGAAAAAAAACCACAATGATGTATTGCCAATTTAGTCAATTCTGTATCTACACCAGTGGTGACTCCTATAGTCCCATAATCATAACAGCTTCCAACCTTAGTCCATGGTAATGAAGCCCTTCTTCAGGATCACGAAATAGTTTTCAAATTTCTATTACAATGTGAGAGGTCCACAGCAACTGAACACACAGCACATTTCATTTCATGAAGACAAAAACGACTGCTTATCTATCTACACCAAAATTGCGTAAGATTACTGCCAAACCACGATCTGTGCAATATTTGTCCATTTCATAGGGTGGCGTTACATGATTTTCACCCATGCTACAAGTGAAGCCCTGGCAGGATGCGATCCAAAGCTCACTCACCTGGTACCACATTTTCCAGGTAGATAGCCAGACTGAGGTAAAGGATGATGTCCACTATCAGCATGACGATTGGGGCGTAGGCTGGGAAGGGGCCGAGGGTCATGTTACTGAACTGGATACCACCCAAGTTCTGCTCATACAGGATAGCCTGAGGGTCAAACATTGCAACAAATACCAATCAAATAGAAACATCAATTTTAAAACAGAAACTAAACATAGCAAATCTTATAAAACTGGTTCAAAGTTTCTCATGTATCACATCTTTGCACGCATTAAAGCCTCAAAGAAAATTGTATGACATACTATTGGCATGCTCACTCTAAAAATTTGATATGCAAAACTTGCATATATACATACGTACTGAAAAAGTGGATATTTTCGCCTGAGTATTTTTTCACGCTTGGCCGTGTACAACGAGTTTTGCATGTTTATAATTCTGCAGAATAAAGACATGAATTACTAAAACATGTGGCAAGCAAAAATATTTGCTGCTTTTATTTTCGCGTTGGTTTCTGGTTGCGCAAAATACGCAAAAATTTCAACATCCCACAAATATCCACTTTTACAGTACATTGCATCACATACATTGTACTGTATTATTGTAACTTTTCTGTCTGAATCACAAGTGTTGGCTTTCATACAAATATTAGTGCTACAACATACATGACCATACCATACATTATCACTGCGTGTCTACTTATTTCACATTACATCTTTGCATCACATTTGGAAACATTGACTGATACTCAGCAGTAATTAATGAAGCAAATGTTTGAAAAACTCTTTCAGATCAATTTGCACATAATACTATATACATGTACACAATAATATTGGCACAACATCATAAAGGTATCCTCGTGTGAAGAAGAGGTTTCTGAAAATAAATCGTATTTTACTTTTTGAAGATTATTTTTACATATAACAAAATATGAGCTGTGGAAAAGTTGAAGCCAGCTACACAGCTCTACCTGCCATAACCTACATATGGGATGGGGCTTGATTACACTCAAGGAGATGATAAGACTGATATATTCACCATCCATATCATGTGCCTTCAATTTTCATGATATTTAGCAACAGAAATAGCACATCAACTATAAACATCTACAAATTATTCCTTTTTTAATGCGATGAATTCTCTAAGGAAAAAATCAGCCTCATTTTACAAGCATTTGGCACTAGGTCTGGAAGCCAATGAAAGCAGTGTTTACATCATCTAAAATTAGCAAACACCTTCACAGGGACAGCAGAAGGTTTTCCAGGGTGGAGGTCAAGGTCAATTGGGTCATGGTCAACACAAATGTCTGATTTTCTGTGGGACAGTCAAACTTGTCTAGAGTGGCCACCCAAGGGAGATGAAGTCATTATAGACAGGTGGCCGCTGTACACAGGTTCTTGAACATGCTTTTTCTATTGGAAGGAATTGTTTTAAGTGGCTGTATATGGCAGGTGGACGCTAGAGACAGGTTTGACTGTATTAACTTGTGAAAATTGCATCTTGTCCATTAACCCATTGAGGACGACTCCTGAGAATACTCCAGCAGGTGTCTATGGGAAATGCGTGTTATAGCATAATCAGTCCATCCTCAACGGGTTAAATAACTTGCATTCATGACACTAAACATGACTCACTCTGTCAAAGAATGATGAGATAGCCACGGGGGAAAGGAGGCACAAAACCCAAATGGCAGGGGTGGGAATAGCATCAAATCCAAGCAGTCCAAGGGCGATGTAGGGAGCAATGAAGAGCATGAGGGCTATACTACCCATGGCACCGGCTGATGTCGCCCTCTGGAAGAATGGCGTTAACATGAACGCCATGGTAACCACTGGACGAGGACAGGAAGGGGGGTACGAGAAGATATATGGCAAATTTATAGCAACAACCATCTCAAAATTCCTTGACATTATAAACAGGTCATTCATTGTTTACATTGTTTACAATGATTCCAGGACATTTGTTCCTGCGACAGTTACTCTCATGAAACATCTGCATGCTCAGCCAAACATAAATTCTACCCACAAACATAACCCTAACCCCCATCCTAATCCTCACATCAAACTAAACCTAAAATCCTATCAAAACCCTAACCTTAATACTAAGTCCTCAGAGAAAATAAGACCTGGGCCTGTTTCATAAAACTTGTCATCAGTGACAACTGCCACATTTCTATGACAAATTTGCTCTCAGCCAATCAGCTGCAAGGATTTCAGTAGCTTGTCACATCTATGACAACTTGTCACTGATGACAAGTTTTATGAAACAGGCCCCAGGAGAGCAATTGATGCAGGAGCAAATGATGTGTCACCATTTATAATGCTGGTATCTGGTGAATCTAAGATAAATTACCATCTACAGTATGTCACGATATAACTTAAAGGTAGGGAATCCCATTTGCATGCCTTAAATGAAGAGTTGTATAAACACAGTGGTATGTTGAAGAGAGTATCATTTTAGAAACTCCCATTAAGTACTGAAAGTGGAAGGTAACATTTAGTACTTTTTTATTGACCGTTAGATTTTGAATTGAGTTCTTTTCGGGGCTCACCGTAAATTAGAGTACATTACTAGGCTACCTTTGCAGACCCATGCACTGCATGTGTGTCCATCATGTATATTTTGTGAATAAAGTTCATCAAAACTTACAAACATTTATACATTCTTGCCACACACTCTATATGTTATTACATCAGCTCTTATACTTTTAGATTTGTGTTTACAGATAAAAAATACAGAAGACTGCAACAAAAAGGCTTAAGTGTGGCTGACACACAGAACTACTGAGTAGTTGAGTTTTGTGCATTATTCAAATTGTAGCTAACTGTTGACTTCCAAATTTCTAAGCAGTGGCCTAAACAAGTCCCCTGAGGTTCATATTTAATATTTTGCTGCATTTTGGGAGTTCTGTGAAAAGTATCCCCTACCTTTAATACCTGGTCTCCATCCAGTGTTGTAAACATCATAAAGATTTAACAAGCCTAAATCCAAAGTAATTAGCTGTTAGTAACTTATTCATGTTACATTTAAACACCTAGAATTGCTAGACTTCCTACAATTCTTCAAAACAATCAATCAAGTTGTATCAAAAGCCTTGAACTAAGTTACATACCTGAGAGTCCATAAAGAAAGAGTGCTAGGAATATGAGGAAAAAATTCCCTGAAGAAAAGAGTGTGATGGCCTTGGTATAGCCTGCCACAATAAGAGCCACTGCCAGGATGATCACACTGTACACTATGAACCAGGCAAGCCTGTGGGAATACAAGGGTCAAAGGTCACAGCATGTTAGACAGGGGTCATAGCACATACCAATGGGAAGTAATAGCAGCAATCACACAGATATCTGTGCATGTTTTCTTTTAGTGATTTTCCATCAAAAAGCTCATCAGTATTATATGGTAAGAAACCCTAAAACAAAATCGCTTTATTTTTATTTCATTTATACTGCAAATTTAAAGTGCATTCCAGAAACTTCTACATGTAGATGTTTTCTCAATGCAAAGTACATGTATTAGCAATGAGAATTTTAACTGAGTCTCTGGTGGTAATGATAATACATACACAGAACAGGACAAAAGCATTCATAACAAGGCTAGAGTGCTTTAGACAACTGGTCCCCTATTGCAAGATGTATCGATACCTTTTGTATGTGTGCAGCCGAGATCATTACATAGTGAACAGCCTCAGTTAAAAGAAAAATAAATAGAGCATACTAATATTTATGATTGTGAAAACAAGGATTATACCTATGGAAGTACATACCACACATATTTCTAAATCTGTCTAAAAGTAAAGAAGAAGGAGAATACAAGCTGACATACATGTACATCAAATGGAAGAGAAGTTTTCATATGAAAGACAGGGGGGGGGGGCATTGCAAGAAAGTTGAGTTGCAATTGATTGCAAATATCAATGATGTTGTATCTATTGCAACTGATGATCAAACGCAGCTTGTAATCAATAATAAGAGTTGCAATAGATTTGGGGGACATGTAATTGACTGCAAACATCTTGAAACTCCCCTAAGACCACCAAAGTGACACACAGGGATAGAAAGAGACAGGCGGAGGAAAAGACGCAATCCTGAGGAAGGGATGCGATCCAGATGAAGGGGTGTGGTCCTCCTCCGGAGAGGTGCTCACCAAAACGCAGTGTTCCTCATCCCCATGATGTTCATACACTCTTTGATCTTGTACTCCTTCTCAGCTACCAGAACCGTCATGAGAACGGCGGTGAAAGGCATGTATGCCAGCACGATGTAGGCCGATGCTGTGATGCGGAGGGAGTCGATTGGGTAGTTATACTGACCTTTTGGCATCATTTCTACTGCTATATCAGGGATGGGTAGACTGAAGTTCCCTGTCACCAGCTGGAGGTAACAAACAGACAAAGAAGAAGATTGAACAATGAGAAAGAGAAGAGCAAATCATCTGAGACGAGGGATGAGACAGACATGTGTGTAAACATTTCTGAGATGTAAATTAGAACATAAGAATAAAAAGAAATAGAACATTTTATTTTTAGCGTGAACAAAATTATCAGTATTCATATGTTACTCTTAACCCATTGAGGATGGACTGATTTTGCTACAGCACGCATTTCCCATAGACACCTGCCCGAGTATATTCGCGACTCGTCCTCAATAGGTTACAAACGCTACGAAGGACTAAAATCACAGTTTGAATCTGCAATACCTTGTAAAATCTTTTGCTTTCTTTAATCAAAACACAGCTTGCTTGGTAATACAGGTTGTACTAATACTGCATTTTAGTAAGCAGGCCGGGTAAAAACAAAATGATAAAAAATACTTCTTTAGGAAAAGCAAATCATAGATGCTATGTAAAATGAAGTGTACAATTTTCTTCATAAAACTGATATAAAAATTAACACATGTACATGTATGCAGTATACTACAACTCAATGAGGGATGTGCCACTGAAGATCAAATATTTGTATTTAAGTAAGCAATGAATGAATACAAGGTTCTGAATGGAACAATGGAACCGTGTATGTGCAGACTGCGCAGGTGAAGTTGACATGGGAATGAGGTGTAATCCAGGAGTTTGTAGAGCAGAACTGAGAACAAAGGTGTGCCAATGAGAGCATAAACTTGTACTTGAAGAGAGAGAGAGAGACAGACAAAGAGTCAGAGAGTCTAGTAAAGAAGTAGGACTGAGTCTGCTGAAATATGTACATATCAAGCTGGTTATTAAAGCATCAAATTCACATCAAATGTAATTTTTTCCACATTTTTTCCAACACTTTGTTTTAAAACATGCTATTCCAGCAAAGGTTATCATGATACATTTTTACCAAGGTGTGGAAAATATAATCATGACCACAGGCTTTTTTTGTATTTTGAGTATTTCATACTCCAGAAATCAATTACATTTTTATTCAGGACTGACATTTCTCTGCAAAGCCTGCCTTTATGATTATTCCACCCATACTCCATCGCTAGTGATTCAAGGATGCATGCATCTCTCATAATATCTACAGGTGAGTGTTATACTTGTATTGGCTCTATGCCTAACACATGTCCTCCAGCTCTATTGTCATCCCTCTATTCTCTCATCCCTTCTTATTCAACATCACATGCAAAATATCATGCCGCAGGGAAGATAACTGTTTTATCTTGACAAAAAGACAAGACAGAACAATTATCACTACCAGCATGACCTTAGACACATGAGGAAAGAGAAAGAGAAATAGCAGACACTGATTATGCCTTGAAATTACATTTCAGGCAATTCATGTGTTTGTACATGTACATGTCAGGGACTGGCCAAACAGGGGGCTGCCCCCCCTCCCCACCCCACCCACACATCTCTCTGGGTTAAAAGAAAAAAAAAATGCAATGGAAAAGAAATCACAACACCACCCATATTTTCCAAAGGTTTCGTCCTTTAGATTCAGCCAGTTTTGGTCTGCAGCCCCCCCCCCCCCCCCCAACCAACAAAATAGACAGCATAGGTTGAGATGCTCATGTACTGCACATTGCCCAACAATGTAAACAGTAGTTGCGATGTAATGTACTAAGCTGACAGCGGACTGTTTTGCCCAGTGCATGATGGGTAGAATCAAATAATGAAATAATTACTAAAATGGGCGAGTGTATGTTGGCTTGGCAAGCTTGGCTGTATATACCACAGTAGTACTCCTTTGAATTGGCATCTACCATGTGACTGTTAGAAGCTGACAAACATTACTTAGTACAGCCTATCACTACATCCCAGTCTACATTATAGCTTTGCATTACAGATGTAAGTCATGTATACCTAATGCTGGACAAGTTCATCCTAACTGAGATAATGACTGGCACCTTCAAGGGGATTTTCTGAATATCTCAGATGATTAACCTGTTGAAGATGGGCTGATTTTGCTACAACGCGCATTTCCCATAGACACTTGCCTGAATGTAGTCTGGACTTGTCCTCAACAGGTTAAAGTGCTCTTTATAGTGACTTAAATGATATCAGGTTTTGTAAGATTTATCTCAGGGTTTTCCACTCTGTAAATATACAAATAATCTTCATATAATGATATTGTAAATCAAGCACAAAAAGGCACTGTCAAGTCTACAGAGTAAGCCTTTTTTTGTTGTTGTGATAAACCACTGACAGGCATTAAACAGGTTCACACAGAGCTGACTAGTACCTGCATTATCTGCTTCAAAGTAAAAATCTAAAATACATTACATTACTGGGTCATAAGAAGCTACATGGCATGCTCAATACCTGCCATCTGCATTATGTGGTGCTGACAATGAAAACTGTGTTTATCACACTCATGGGAACACAGTGTAAGCATGCAAAATGAGCTCACTGTCAAGAGAAAATTCCTCTATATTGTAGATTGTCACTGGTGACAACATACTCTTCTGAATGAACCAACTGACAATCAGAGATCCTATACAAAAAATGATTGTAACAATGCACACCTTGTATTTTTATTTTACTTTTTTGTGAATGAAGGGAATGAAAAATAAATCTCAATTGAATTGAACTGAATTGAATTGAATTGAATTGAATTGAATTGGATTGGATTGGATTGGATTGGATTGGTCGATTGAATTGGATTGAATTGGATTGAATTGAATTGAATTGAATTGAATTGAATTGAATTGAATTGAATTGAATTTGAATTGAATTGAACTGAATTGAATTGAACTGAATTGAAGGTTTTCCAATGAAGTACTGGCACTATGGATTGTATGACAAGACATGCTAATACTATGTACCATGGGGACTTATGACTTTGAGTACATTCCAATCTGTGTAGCTCAGCACCAAAGGACCTGTAAGTGTTTATTTATCTCTCACAAAATACAGATCAGTAGGCGTGGCTGTGTCTGTACCCCACCAGTAAACAAACCCATTTACTGTATGTCAGGACATACAGTATGTTTCACCATTTCGGCTGGGTTTAGACATTTAAAAGCTCAAAACTGTAAACATTGTATTACATATACTAGTATGTGAGGGAGATAATGATGATAATGTTCCTGTCTTTGTATACATGCCAGAGTAATTCCATGCCCTTTTAAATAATGCACAGTCTTATCTGTGTAGTAAGAACCTTTTTGATTCAAGAGCCACTTCAGTCACATGATACAGTCAAACCTGTCTATAGCAGCCACCCAAGGGAGACAAAAAAGTCTCCTGACCCGGTGACCGCTACAGACAGGGTTGTTAACACGGCTTTTCTCTTGTGGGGGGGGGGGGGATTGTTTATTTGAAGTCACATATAATGGCAGGTGGTTGCTATAGACGGCGGTCACTATAGACAGGTTTGACTGTATATGATACAATATTAAACTAAATTGCTTCCTACTGTACAGACATCATGGCAAAATAGATTCATTGCCATACTGTACCGTATATATTCCTTCAATGAGATGTTTACATGTACTGCTTTAACAGAGATGAATGAAGAAGGAATGAGATTCTCAAAAATTCTTACATGTTTAATGTCAAAAATATCCAAGGTGAAGGAAATAACAGTTACACTTCAAATTGCTGGTAAACAAAGCAACTCATATCATGTTACAATTGTATGATTCTCGCTCCAATGCGGTTGAGAAAGGCATAATCTTAAAACTAGTAAGCTGATAATGCTAACCTTCTGTAAATATTGACCCAAGGGGCAGTATAAAAGTAGATAAAATATTACATAACCTTTAGTGTCTTGTGTTCGTATGAGTAGCCACGGCGATTTAGACTGTATAGTATTCCAATGACACTTTTGACAGATCTTTGTTTCATAATGCAAGACACAATATTGAGAACTTCAAAGTACGGATGGAACGTAGTACAGTTAAACTCGCCTAAGTCGACATCGCATATGTCGAATAATCGCGCAAGTCGATGATTTTAAAAAGTCCCGATTTTTCCCCATTGACTTACGTGTATTAATTCACTCACAAGTCGAATTTTGTAAGTCGAATACTCGCCTAAGTCGATGAAATTCCAAGTACACTTTCACGGAAAAACCATTGTGCCTAAGTCGAATAAGATTTTATTGTGTAATAAATCACTGTCAAAATCACGAGACGCCAGTTTTTGTTTACATACAGTATATACCAAAGGAAACTTTGGTATATACTGCGTTAATACTGTGTTAATAATCATTAACGTTTCAAAACGCAAGCGGTTTCACCTGAATAAGGTTAGTAACGCAAACTAACGATCGGGAAAATTAACGTCTGTGGTAACGATGAGTAACGATCCCAAGCGCAAATTAACGATGTTTCGTTAACGTAACTATATAGGTAACGCAAGAACTCACGCGAGATTTTGGTTTTGTAACGAGACCTGGTGAAAGGACGACGTAGCCCCTGCCGAGTGTAGCGATCTATGCCTCATATTTAGCGGAGTCTTTTCGCGAATGGAATCACGATTTCGCGAATGGTTAATTTGCGACCGGGGTCACCACAAACGCACGCCGGGCCACCAAAAAAGATGGATGTTTGCCTTCAGTTTTGGAAATGAACAGCGGTAACAATTGGTTCCATAAGAAGCTAGTTTAATGTCAGATGTTTGCTCTTAATTTTGGAAATGAATAACGGTAATATTCGACTCCGTATAATACTAAAATAAATGTCGGATGTTTGCTTATACTTTTTTAAATGAATAATGAAATGATTCAGTTCCGTACGGTGCTGAAATTAATGTCAGATATTTGATTTTGCGTTCGGAAATGAATAAGGATAAAATACGGCTCCGGAAGATGCTGAAATAAATGTTGAATGTTTGCTTTGACGTTCGGATATGAATGATAATGATATTCAACTCCATACGATGAAAAAATAAATGGCGGATGTTTACTTTTACGTTCGAAAGTAAATAACAATAACATTCAGCTCCGGAAGATGCTAAAGTAAATGTCGAATTATCCCTTTGATGTTCGGAAATGAATAACAATAATAATCAACTTCGTACAATGATGAAATAAATGCCGGGTGTTTACTTTTACGTTCGAAAGTAAATAACAATAACATTCAGCTCCGGAAAATGCTAAAGTAATTCGAATTATCCCTGTGACGTTCGAAAATGAATAACAATAATAATCAACTTCTTACGACGATGAGATAAATATCGGATGTTTGCTTTTTACTTTCGAAAGTAAATAGCAATTACATTCGGCTCCAGAAGATGCTAAAATAAATGTCGGATGATTGTTTTTACGTTCGGAAGTGAATAGCAGTAATATTCTTCTCCGTACGATGCTAAATAACTGCCGGATGTTTGCTTTTAAACTTCGAAATGAATAACAGTAACATTTAGCTGCATTTGATGGTAAAGTTAATGTTTGATATTTGCTCTGACGTTCGGAAATGGATAACAATAGTACATGCATTCAACTCCGTCCAATGATAAAATAAATGTCTGATGTTTGCTTTTATGTTCGAAAGTAAAGAGCAATAACATTCAGATCCGGAAGATGCTAAAATAAATGTTGAATGTTTGCTTTGGCGTTCGGAAATGAATAACAATAGTATTCAACTCAATACGATGATGAAATAAATGCCGGCTGTTCGCTTTCACGTTTGAAAGTAAATAGCAATAGCATTCAGCTCCGGAAGACGCTAAAATATATGTCGAATGATCCCTTTTTCGGATGTCGGCTGTCTGCCTTGACGTTCGACTATGAAAAACAATGTAACATTCGGCTCCTTACGATGCTGAAATAATTGTCAGATGATTCATTTCAATTTCGGAAGTGGACAGCAGTAACATTCGGCTCCTTACGATCATAAAATAAATGTCGGGTGTTTGCTTTTGAATTTGGAGATCGAATAACGGTAATATTCTGCTCCGTACGATGCTAAAATAAGTAACAGATTGTTTCTTTAACATTTGGAAATGATTAACGGTATCAATCGGCTCGGTTAGATGATGAAATAAAAAGCGGATGTTTGCTTTCACGTTCGGAAATGAATAAGGATGATATTCAGCTCCGTAAGATCCTATAATGAATGTCGGTTGCTTGTTTTTACATTTGAAAATGATTAACGGTAACATTCGGCTCCGGAAGGTGTTAAGATACTTGTAAATGGTGGATGATTGCTTTTACAATCAGAAATAAATAACGGTAACTTTCGGACCGAACGTAGGACCGATT
This sequence comes from Diadema setosum, assembly GCF_964275005.1. Classification (NCBI taxonomy): domain Eukaryota; kingdom Metazoa; phylum Echinodermata; class Echinoidea; order Diadematoida; family Diadematidae; genus Diadema; species Diadema setosum. Next base: position 40,119,025 of record NC_092692.1, on the reverse strand, counting down.
TAGTTTTGCTTGTTACTTTTTTTTCGGGCCACAAAAAATAAAAATCAAACATTTTGGGGCCACCTAAATAAAAGTTAGTGTGAAGCCCTGGCCTGCATCAATGTGGATAGTGTCTTGCTGGAGGGCAAATATCGGGTACACCGCTCCAGCTCTCGGCTCCAGAGTAGACAACATACATGTACAGTATACATACAGTATGTACGTGTGGTGTAACTTTAAGTCGATTTTTTTTCGACTTACGCACAAGTCGAAACTCGCCTAAGTCGATGTGTTTTGCTCAGTCCCGAGAAGATCGACTTATGCGAGTTTAACTGTACATGTACTTTCAGTGAAATGCAAGGGGGAGGGGTCAGGGGATGGGGCATTAGTTACATTAACATTAACTCACTCTAGTCTGCATTGCAGACTTTTCATTTCTCATCCCATTTTAGGACGATAAACAAGAACATGAAATACTTCCTCTGTAACACTGATGTCACCTTTTGGTTTATGATACTAACAATGCAGATTTCCTGGAAAGTGATGGGATATAGTTTGGTACTATTACTATGATATTAAAGGGACTGTACAGTACTGGTTGAGGTGGGGATTCATGTTTTGAACATTCCTAAGTGAGATAATGAAAAGCCTCTTATGAAATATGAAAGAGCATGTAATTTTAAGAAGGATTCAACGTTTATTTGATGAAAATTGGTTTTCAAATGGCTGAGATATCCAAACAAGAGACCCGCGGGTCTAGCGCTCACCTGAGTAGCGCAAGTTCACCTTTCACGCAGTCACTAATCTAAATTATTCACAGCTCTACTAAAATTTGACCAGGCATTCTCAAGAAGAAGATGAAAATGTACAATAAGGGCCCAAATTTTTTTAAGATTCCTTAATTTGGGGGGATTGGAGGCCCCCTGGGGCCCTCTGGGTGGGGCATGGTGCCCATTTTGATAAATTGAGATTTTGATAAATTGAGGTTTTCAGGAAGAAGATGAAAATGTACAATTCAGGCCCCCATTTGGACCTTCCCAACCCCCCCCCCCCCTGCCCCCAAGAGGGGCACCCCTGGATTTGCTATGAACAAACTTGAAACTACAGTCATTAATGTACTCACTCATAGTATTATCTTAGCTCTATAACTTCTGATTCTAGAGAAGATTTTTAAAGATTCCTTCATTTTGGGGGCCCCTGGGCCCCGGGGCCCCTGGGTGGGAAATGGCGCCCATTTTAATAAATTGAGATCCTAACCCCCTAGGGATGCTACCTGCCAAGTTTGGTGAAAATTGGTCATGGGGTTCTCAAGAAAAAGATGAAAATGTATAATTTTGGCCCCATTAGGATCCCTCCCCACCCCCCTCCCCTGGGTCCCACGGGGGGGCACCCCTGATTCTGCCATGAACAAACTTGAAACTACAATCATCAATGTACTAACTCATAGTATCAACTTAGCTCTATCACTTCTGGTTCTAGAGAAGAAGTTTTTACAGATTCCTTAATTTTGGGGGATTTGGGCCCCCTGGGGCCCCTGGGTGGGGCATGGTGCCCATTTTAACAAATTGAGATCCTAACCCCCTAGGGATGCTACCTGCCAAGTTTGGTGAAAATTGGTCATGGGGTTCTCAAGAAGAAGATGAAAATGTATAATTTAGGCTCCATTAGGACCCCTCCCCACCCCCCTCCCCTGGGTCCCAAGGGAGGCACCCCTGATTCTGCCATGAACAAACTTGAAACTACAGTCATCAATGTACTAACTCATAGTATTAACTTACAGAATCACTTCTGGTTCTAGAGAAGAAGATTTTTACAGATTCCTTAATTTGGGGGGATTTGGGCCCCCCTGGGGCCCCTGGGTGGGGCATGGTGCCCATTTTAACAAATTGAGATCCTAACCCCCTAGGGATGCTACCTGCCAAGTTTGGTGAAAATTGGTCATGGGGTTCTCAAGAAGAAGATGAAAATGTATAATTTAGGCCCCATTAGGACCCCTCCCCACCCCCCACCCCTGGGTCCCAAGGGAGGCACCCCTGATTCTGCCATGAACAAACTTGAAACTACAGTCATCAATGTACTAACTCATAGTATTAACTTACAGAATCACTTCTGGTTCTAGAGAAGAAGATTTTTACAGATTCCTTAATTTTGGGGGGTTTGGGCCCCCTTGACAGATTCCTTAATTTTGGGGGGTTTGGGCCCCCCTGGGGGCCCCCTGGGTGGGGCATGGTGCCCATTTAATAAATTGAGTTCCTAACTCCCTAGGGATGCTACCTGCCAAGTTTGATGAAAATTGGTCTTGGGGTTTTCAAGAAGAAGATGAAAATGTAAAAAGTTTACGCACGACGGACAACGCACGACGGACGCCGGACGAAGGGCGATCGCAATAGCTCACTTGAGCCTTTGGCTCAGGTGAGCTAAAAAGTGCTAATAATAAAAGGCGACATGCCACAACTTTATTAGGATCTCTTTGTTTCACCTTGTTTTTGGATATCTCAGCCATTTCAAAACTTTCATTCTTTCATTTCAAAATTTTCATCGAATTAACTTTTGATACCCCTTAGAACTGCATGCTCTTTGACATATCATAGAGTGGTTTCTGAATATCTCGCAAAATGTTAAAAGCTAAATCCTCACCTTGACCAGAACTGTACACACCCTTTAACTGATTGTAGACATGTTTGGTATGCAAATGAGTTCATCTCTTTGAATTCTATGCATGTATTGTATAATGCTGACATTTAAAATCATTTGTACATTAAAAAAAAAAAGAAGAAGAAGAAAAGACAAAACAGATAGTAGAGAGTGTATTGGGAAAGTTTAGTCTATCATTTGAAAAATGTCCTTTGCATCAAATAATTACTGCCTCAAAGGTCCAGAGTTAAAGGGTACTGGTGGACAATGACTGCATTTTTGCTGTGTGACAGACAAACCATTCATAAAACATATCAAACTACTTTCTTAAAAAAAAAGTCTAAACTTGTGTACTCTACAAACAGACAAGTTTGCTCAATCTTCTGCCAGGCTACACTTTATAACAATGCTTGACTCGATGCAACTGATGAAATACAGAGCAATTTTACTGGACCCTACATCCATTTCAAGTTTGGTACATAAAGTGCATGTGGTCAACGGTTTGGTACCATAAATCAATACAGTTGATCCAAAATGTTAGAAGCAATAAATGCTTTTTAATTCTGCAAATGCCATTATTTCTTGGTTTTCTCCTCAAAGAAATCACAGCCATGCTATGTATTATTTCATTGGTATGCATTGTTAAATCAAAAATTTGAAAAAAGGCAAGTCTTCCTTACAATATGTAGGTTGGTATTTCCCTAAGTTGGTCTTTATGGCTTCAGTCGAACTGGGTACCAATGTGTGGCCCACAATAATAAAGCTGGAAGCCTTCTAAAGACACAAATACATTACTTACTGCTTGCTCTGATAAACACATAGACTGGATATGAGTTGTACATAGTCTGTCTGTCCAGAGTTGATGTCATATTTGAGGCTGTACTATCAAACACCAAGTCCTCAATACAGGAAACCTTGACAGGAGCTCCACAATATCTTAGACTCTCTCAAATTTTAACACTGTGTATGGTGCTTGGACATATGAGTGCAGATTTCCAGATATTCCTTTTGTTTTAAACTTTTATGTGTTCACAAACTTAGCTTAAATAGCCAAGTTTTTCATCAGCATTAAGTAATTTGTTAATTCCATGAATTAATGCTGGCTGTGAACACACCAAAAACTTGTGTGTACATCAGCTTGTCAATTTTTGTTAATTTTTCACCTTTTAGAAAACCAACTCAAACAAAATAACTTGCAGTTGAAAATATATTTCAACCAGAAATTTCATAACCAAAAACAACCATTTGTAGCACAATAAAGTTAAGCTTAGAATATAATAGGCCACACTTAATTTGAAAGGGGGTTTATAATGCATAGGCCACAGTCCATACTAAATTGCAGAAGAACAAACAACTTAATGTAATTATGCAAAGTTTCTAGTTGCATCATGTAATGACTGCCATTATACCTCCAGAATAGTGATAAAGGTCATTATTACAGTCACACAAACTTTACCGTGACAGGTGCACCATCTGAATATTTATTGTTCAGTAAAAACTCAAAATTAACATTCTCTGCAAACCTAACATGGAAAAAAAGCCTTACAGGATTGGATTTACTCAAATTACTATGCGTGCCAATGATATCAATTGGAAAAGACAAAAAATATCAGATTTGGTTATAGAGAGCAATACGTGATCATTTTGTAATCTAGTCCTATTGAGAACACGGATATGCCATCATAAATTGTCATCTTGACATTGTGCATCCATCGCTGAACTCATCAAACATTATACACAGCTCTTGTATTGGAGAATGAATAACTGCTGTGAAAATCTGACTCCACTATCATGAAAAATAATAATAAGAGTAATAAATAAATACATAAATGAATGAATGAACAGATAAATAAATGAACAAAAAATCAAGTAATTAATTAATTAATGTATAATAGTTATTAATGTATAATCATTTACTGAATATGAAAAAAAATAAAGAAACTGATCTGAAAACCGAATCATAATCATCAGTAAAGTCAAGACATACAATGTAGGGAGTTCTTGGTCATTCTTCCACAAATAAAACTTGCTAATGATTCACAAATACTCATCTGGTTTTTCACTGAGTTCAGATACACACATAACATTTGACCACTCTTCTTTGACCATTCTAGAGGGCATAGTTGCACATATTTTTGTTTTCCTATTTCTGTTTTGTTAACAATAACATGAAATATCTGTTAGCAATATTTTTTAATAGTACAAATAATCTGCAGTTTTCCAAAATTCCGAACACAAACAAGTGGAAAGTGGAAAATACCTGAAATGGCTGCCATGGAAACAAACTTTAAAGTGAAAACTAAGTTCTGGTAAGGGCCTGAGAACCCGTCTGACACCATTTCATATTTGCTTGCAATATATCGAAAGAGTCTACAAAGAAACTTACCTGGCTGACGCGGTTTGCCGGAATGATGAGTCGTTTTGGAGTATTTTGAGAAAAATAATAAAAGTCGGTAGACCGACTTTTATTCCAGAAGGCTCCAGACTAACTCGGTCTCAGGGAAAACTTGACCCTATTTCAGACAATTTACACACAGTTCGTGATCGCCATGTTCATCAGTACTCTATACTACGGGTACCAAACAAGGTCTTGATGAGCAGACAGGAAAGTGCGTGCTAATCCTGTACAAAACAAATGGACAGCGCGCGGTCCTCAAGCCTAAATACGCACATCACCTCAGTAATTTTTGCTGAGACGCGCGGTCTTTGAAGTTTTTGTTGTTGTTTATCAAGCTTTTAGAGGTGCTTGAGGCGCACACTAATTTTGCATGCGCGCCAAAGAGGTTTTTGATGCGCGCGTTGTAACAACTCGGACCATTACTGCGAGTAGCCAGAACGCTACAAGTACAATGTAGTTTATACAGGCCGCTCCCATTTATGCATAGTACAACGCTGTACAATCCAGAGGGACAACCAATACAACTCATCCCGCCGCCAAGCACAGCGAGACCGAGTTATCCCCGAGTCCGAGTCTAGCCTGACCCCGTTCGGGTAAGTTCTGAGACTGAACGTTTTTAGTTAATATTTCCCATTTTCGTCGTTACCCATCGAATATCTTGTTATTACAGCGTTATTCCGCACATTTCCTAGGCACACGTTCACATTTTGGAGCAAAATTTGACAACTTTTGCAGGCGTACCAGAACTTTCTTTGGGCTTTAATGAATTTAATCAACCCAATGAGGACGGACTGACTTTGCTACAACACGCATTTCCCGTAGACCCCTGCCCGAGTATACTCAGGACTTGTCCTCAACGGGTTAAGTAAAGGTATCCGGATGTTTGTAAAGACAGCAAAATGAAAGTGAAATGTGCATGATGTCTACAAGTGGAAATTGACAAGAAAATATATAACTTCCTGTTAGTTCATGTAAACACTACTGATCATATTCTTGTCTTTCCAAAGCTTTCAGCAAGATTTAATGGCCCTATAAAGTATATGTCTGTACAAGCAACGTGAACAATGGTGTCATTGCCCATTCTGAAATTTAACAACCAAGTAGTCTCTTTTAAATCCAATCTTGGCTTCTAATATCATACTGGAGGTAAAATAAAGAGTGCTTTGTGTTAAAAAGGACAATGGGCAATCTACATTGTATGTGAAAGAGTTGGCTCTTAATGGCAAAGAAGAGGCCCAAGGGGGAGGGGGCAGGATTAGTCTGAAGTCCAAAATGTCAAGGGTAGCATAACTGGAAAACAAACAACAACAAAATCCAGTTCAAAAGAAAAAAATTAAACATCCACTAAAAGAGGGCACACATACATACACTACAATCACTGTAAAGGATTGTGCCTGCATGTTTAAAAAAAAAAAAGAAAGAAAAAAAAATGTTTTTAAAGGGATTACCAGTGTAGCATTGGTAGAGATGTGGATTCAGGTTTTAACTTTTCACAAGATAATTTGAAACCCTTTATCTGAAATATTGATAAAGCATACAATTCTAAGAAAAATTCAAAGTTGATTTGATAAAAATTGGTTTTGAGATTGCTGAGATATAAAAAACAAAGTGAAATGAAGTGTTCAAAAAAAGGTGGGACCCATATTTCATTAGGTACTCTTTGTTTCTGGAAATCTCAACCATTTCAATGAACTAGTTTTTGGCAACTAATCTTTGAATTCCTCTTAGAATTGTATGCTCTTTAATATAATTTCAGGCAAGTGGTTTCTAATTCTATTACATAACACTTCGTACAAGCTTTCAGAGGGTTAGCATATTCCTGCGTGCTTTGGCAGAGAGATCACACCAAGGAAATTCAAAGTCTTTTGTTATGATAATGAGTTTGGCACCCCAGTCCCTATAAATAGCAGGTATTCCCACTATTCGACATCTTTTCTTCGTGTGTTCGGCAGAGAGTTAGCTTGCACAGTGCAACTGTGCGTTATAAGTTTCTGATGGATTGACCGCTCAGCTGACAAGGCGGTCACATTGCCCCCGTGAAAGGAGAGCGTGGAAAAAAGAATCCATACACTACAGTACATGACGCCCTCGACGCCCCCTTTCGGTGTGTGCACCAAGAGTCGAGGAGCAAATGTGCACCTCGATCCCCGGGAAAACCGTCCAGCCGACAGAAGTGCATAAGACGGTGATTCAGTGAATGTTCCCTTTAGTGAATGCTAAAATCACCCTGGAGCTGCAGACAGCAGCTAGGGAGCAACGGTCAGTTCATTCAAGCCCTCGTTGCTTGACTGGCGGTCAACGGAGTTACTCTGTGCGGTAACATCCTCGTATGAGATGAACATGAGACCCGAGAGGAGCTCAAACTTGCTTTCAATCAGAAGTACAAGGGCATAATGATTTATGCAGTAGATCGATCTCCATAGGGAAAACGCTATTTGAGAAAGACTTGCAAACAACATGAAAAATGCTGGCGAGTCGCCCCTCGTGCCTGGGCCAAAAAGTCACCTTCTCCGACCGACCGCGTCGTCGGTCGTTCGGTAGCACGCGGATAGAACATACCGTCATATTTTCCAGCAACGCACCATCTAATGTAGAAAAACAGGGTATTTACTAAAGGAATGAAACCCGTTATTGCTTCTCTTAGAAGCAGAGGCAAGAGAATAATGATTTATGTGGACGATATTTTGCCCGCTCTAAAGAGGAGAGTATTGCTAACACGAACTGTGTTTTGGATTTACTGGCATCATTGGGATTGTCATTAATTTGGGGAAGTCACAACATCTCCGACCTACTCAGGCTTTAATTTGGTGGCGAGCCATCTAGACAAAAAAAAAAAAAAAAAAATTGACAAGATAAGGAATCTTGGGCATCCTATTTAGTCGTCTCCCTCGACAAAAATTCGAGATTTAGCAAAGTTCATTGGTTTCTTTCTTCTCTATTTTGACCCCGTACCGGCGGGTCGTTGGCATTATCGTGTTCTAGAGTCGTGCAGAACCAAAGCAGTGCAAGAGTCAGGTGGTAGTTTTGATGCATCTCTTTAATTCAATAAACAATAATGCCATTGAAGAAATTCGTTGGTGGCTTCCCTTGCCATGCAAGGAATTTGGGTCCTGCATCGACATTCCTGTCATCCATTGACAATATTCGTACAGCTGCCAGCACCTCAAGATGGGGTACATTCTGTGTAAATGATAATTCCTTTGCTCAAGGTGTCTGGTCTCGAGAGGAAGCTAATCTGCGTATCAATGCGCTAGAATTACTGGCTATTCATCGAGGCCTTGCCTCCCTGTGCGACACCTCCCATAAGCAACACATTCATATTAAGTCACATAACAGTGCAGCTGTCAGTTACGTCAGGAAAATGAATGGTAGTATTCCATTACTTAATAAGTTGTCATATGACATTTGGGCGTGGTCGCTGGGTCGCTACTCTTGGCTATCTGTTTCCCACTTGGCTGGTGTTGCTCATATAGAAGCAGATAATTAATCTATCTCGGAGAGATATGAAGATTTAAATTAGTCTTCGTCCTGATCTATATTTTCGTTGCTCTTATCTATGCCTTCCTTCAGACCCGAAATTGATCTTTTCGCATCCAGTGCCAATAGGAAATTGGTTACGTACTTGTCTTGGGAACAAGACCCCTAAGGCTATCGATGCCTTTTTAATATCATGGGAATTTTTACATCCCTACTATGTTTTTTCCTCCACTTTGTTTTTGCCCACTTTCCAGGGTCCTTCCCAAGTCCGCAGGGACAATATTAACCCATTCACTTCGGGAACCTGGTGGTTTGTGTATTAAGTCTATGGGGATTTCAGAATTCAGTATGGAACGGGTTAACTGCCAGAGAGCAGTCTCGATCACCCCCTTTGTGGAGGACACAATCGTGGCTCCCGCTCACCCGCGATCCCGGCAGCCCCACCCCTCCTACCAGGGGACTGCCTGGTTCCTCTTCCCATTCCAATGCCCGAGCTGAGGTTACTCGCCTGACCCAGGGAGATATCTCTTCCCACCTCCCTGCCTGACCTATCTCAGCGAATGTCGGCGAGCATTAGGAATTTCAAAGCACACTTCCGAGCTCATCGCAAATTCATGGCACAACACCAAAAAATATTATAACTCAGCTTGAAAGCAGTGGATTAGTTGATGCCACAAACAATCGCTTGAGCCATTTAGTTCATCCATCACCAATATCGCAATGTTTGTCTGACCAGCATGTGTTAGGGAAAAATACAGTAAGGTAGATTCGTATCGATCAGCCTTGTCATCTGTGCTGCCCTCTTCTGACGGGTTTTCCGTGGGAAAGCACCCGTTTGTAGTACCTGTGTTGAAAGGTAGAACCTCCCAAACCACGGTACAACACCACATTTCTTAAGTTTCTCAATCATGTTCATTAGGTAATGATGCAAGACTGTTACTTCTAAGCGAGAATTGATTGCCCTGGCGACTCTTGTTTCAACACAGAGATTGCAGACTCTGAGTTTTTTGGACATTACATAATGTCAATTCCTAATGACAGTAAAGTCTTTCAAGTGGTTGAGTTATTGAAAACAAGTACAGAAGAAGGGTATTGCCAACCAACCTATTAAATTGTCTTCTTTCCTCACAAACGAGAAGTTGTGTGTTTTATCAGTGCTCATGGAGTACTTAAGTCGAAAAGAACCCTTGCGTCAGGTTCACGCTGTGACTAAACTTTTTATTTCTACTAGAAAACCTCACACAGAAGTAATCACTTCTACCCTGTCTAGGTGGTAAAAGGCACATTGAACAAGCAGGCATAGATACATCGGTTTTCTGCTCACATTTACCGCAGTGCCTCGAGTACTGCAACTTTTAATCAAGGCGTTACCATTGAGGAGTTGCCAATGCCAAAACCTTTAGAGATTTTTTATTTTAAGCCAGTTCAAGAAGCAAAATTCGCTTCAACCATTCTCAGCTCATCTTCACAAGTTATAGGGAAGATGGGGGACACGATACGTATGTAACTCACAGTTACTATACTGTTACAAAACTATACTGTTCTTTCCTCCTTGTGATCATGTGTTCATACGGAACATACACCTTATCATGGTACTACTCAGATTGCTCATGAAAAAAAAAAAAAAGAAGAAAAAAGAATTGACCTATCATGAACGCCCATGTGCTGCAGTTTTTTGTTTCATTTGCCTGAAACATATCTCAATTGACAGTTTCTGCATATTACTTTGAAGATGCTAACCCTCTGAAAGCTTGTACGAAGTGTTATGTAATAGAATTCCTAAATTATGCGAATAATATTATGAAGTATAATTAGAATTCTATTAATAACAATGAAGTACAAGATGAAGAGGGTCCCACCCAACGCGTTGCGGGTTCATAACATACTGTTTGATAACCCTCCCTCTCTCTTCTCGTCACAGAAACTGTCAACTCATTTGCCATACTACCTGCGGTCGCAACTTCCGTGACCAGGCTCAGTACTTTACTGTCTGGCTTCATGCCTGTAAGATATATATGACTGATCCGGATGAATAATTGTTGATACGTATTCTGTTCAATGTTAGTGGAGACTGACGTTGAGTGATCGTGTGAATGTTTGGATACTGCCTCGTATACTTTAAAAAGATGTCGAATAGTGGGAATACCTGCTATTTATAGGGACTGGGGTGCCAAACTCATTATCATAACAAAAGACTTTGAATTTCCTTGGTGTGATCTCTCTGCCAAAGCACGCAGGAATATGCTAACCCTCTTCATCTTGTACTTCATTGTTATTAATAGAATTCTAATTATACTTCATAATATTATTCGCATAATTTAGGAATTATCTTGTAAAAAGTTAAAACCTGAATCCTCATCTCCAGCAAAACTACACTTTCCCCTTAACTATGACATGAACATGTATGTGAATTTTCACTCACCCTGAGTATAAAGTGTTCGGTCAGAGCCTGGATGGCTGCAAACCCAGAGTAGAGATACTTGGTGATCTCACAGTTGGCTGGGTATGGTATGCCGTAGGCGGGGTCGTTACCATAACACTGGCCTGAAAGATACCAACCAAAGCATTGCACACACAGTGTGAGGAATGAGACACAGCATATTAACGGCTTCACAATCAACAAATTCTAAATGTCACATGATAACAACTGATACTCTAAAAGTCACCTTTAATACAATCTTATATGAAACAATGTAAGGAAAGTACTTGCGTAAAAGAAAATATCCTATAATTTCACCTCCCATAAAAATATCAATGTCATAAACCAGCACTGTATTTTAATGAATGAATCATATCAGAATAAAAAACACATTCTCATTTTAAAATCATGCATCACATACAGTACTTACATGTAGGAAACACTGCCAGTTGAGGTAATAATATTTAATTGAAAACAAGAGCATCAGGAAAGAAGAACATGGTGCAGGTAAAATCACAGAAGCAAAAAAAAAACAACAACAACATACTTTGTCTGTATATGAATTTGAATGAATTGCTACATAGATGTACAGTAAGAAAGTAGAGCTGGTATAATTGGATTTTGGTTCTTTGTGCTTCTATGAATTTAAATATGGACAGGTTTGTTGCTTTGGATGGACTCTCCATTAATTGTATGATTATGACTAACATCAATCAAAGCTCAATGGTCATTAAGTCAAACCATGTACTGACCAGACAATGGAACATAAACCATTTTGAGTATTATGAGTCATGATCGGCATAGAAAACCTGAAGCATTATAAAGACTGTCCAAAGTCCTTGGTATAGAAAAGGCTAAACACACATGGCCTCTTCAAATACTATCACTATGAAGGCATCGCTGAGCAGCATTCCAAGTACTGTATAAGCTGTTATTTTTGCGCACAGATATTTTCGCGTATGAGGAGATCTTTGTTTTCACGAATTGACACACGTATGCTATTGTTTGAGCATTTGCTAACATTGAAATCATTATCATGCCTTCGACGTTTATTTTTCATACACACTCCAAATTTTTTCATTCAAGTGAAAATGCCATCTGCTATTCTCAATAAGCAATTGTTCTATATCCATGTAGATGTACAGAGACAATATATGGTTTTAACTTACCTCTCATTTCTTCAAAAGGGCCGTAATTAAATGGCAACGATCCATACGAAAGTCTGATTTTGTAGGACAAATTTCCTGGAAATTCCTCAGTGAAAACTAGAGCAAGGCTGATGTTGGTCGTGGCATTGACATAGGCATCAAGGAGCTCCTCTTCCGATGCAAAGCCAACCACAGGTGGGTCAGCCATGATGTTTAGCTGGGACGCCAGCTCGGAAGTGATGTTTTCAGTGTCTGCGTTGTCTGGAGTGAAGGCTATGGCATATTCAAATGACGACATGAATTGGGGCTGGATGAGGTCATGTGACGTGAGCTGAGAGGATGTGATTGGTTTTAATGGGTCCACTTGGGTGGTAAAGCGGATGGTAGCAAGGTTAGCTACAAACACCAGGGGAATGAATATTTCCTGCAACGGGTAAGAAAACAATAACAAAAACTTAATTCACTCCTTCCCACACAATTTGAAATTATGTAGTCACAGCGGGATTGCAATATTTGCAAACAAAAACTATGCATCTGTATACTATGATATCCTGGAGAGGTTCCGAGTTTCACTGTACTGCATCTATACTATCACTACTAAAGCTTCGACCCTCTCACAACAATCATTGATATCATATGTAATACGTACTCAGTCATGAGGTTTGCCAGAGTTATGAGAAAAGACTTATAATACAAATGTTCAAAGGCAAAATGCTCAAACATAATAAAATTCATTATTCTTGGATCATAAAGCACAATGTATCTGTCAATAGAACTACAGTGACAAAGTTGACTTTGGAGCACATGATTGTATAGTGCATTCTCTGATCACTAAGACAGCTTTGGACTTGACTGCTATAGAGTACTACTGTTAATACTTAAACATACTGGCTTCATCATCAAAATGTACTGAAATGAGTGGACATGGTACATGTAGGCTCTCTTTTAGGATCAATTCTCATTCCAGAAAAAAAAATTGTGAATGATTGATAGTACAGAACAGTAATGAACTGTTACTTGTTCAGCAATTTTGCAAGTGGTAATACTTGTGATAGAGAACCACAGCAGTGAATGAGGAATGAATGTTATCCTAGTTAAAGAGAAAACTTGAACAATATCCCACCTTGAACACAGTATTGCATTCCTGTATGAGGGGGAATGCTTGTGCAAGTTGTGAATTTTATATACTCACAAACTTACACAAATTAAAGAGCATGAAATATAGGGCATACATAGGCCTACAGTATGTACTCATGTGGGTCTGGGACATATTTGAGAACTATATGCAGAACACAATATAGACATTTTAAACCTTTTGCTTTCTTTCCCAGAGAGGAATAAACCCTATGGACTACAGAAATCTCCAAGTAAAACCAGAAATTTTTGCATGCATTTTAATTTTGTGAATTTCGCAAGAGCCAAGATCCACAAAATCAAAATGCACATGAAAGTTCTCGTCTACACTATATGCATTGAATGCCAGTGGCAATTCACAAAATTTCATGCCACGAATATTTCTGGCTTTACAGTATGTTGATATTTGCAACCAGTATGTCCACTCTCACCTGAAAGGTCAGCTGCTTGTAGCGAATCTTGAGCAGACAGTTCCTCTTGAGAAGCCAGTAAATCTGGCTCCGTAACGTACTCATGCTGACCACTAGCTGTGACCACTGGGACTGACCAACTCAATGTCCAAAGCTCCTCTCAAATCCTGTTTACTGCACAATCTCAAAGGGAAAACCTGCTGGAAGTTGAAAAAAAAATGCAGAAAGGAATGAGAGAGAAATGAATAAGTACTATCCACTGCATGAAGCTGAAGATAGACCAACATGTAGGCACCTATGCATACAGGATTCGGTGTAACATTGGATTAGTGCTCCATAGAACTCTCCTCAGCTGCACCAGCGTTATGTTTGCACACTGACACACTAAAAATGCAAATAACCTACAACAGTCAACACATACCGATCAAAGTTGGAGCTTTCTGTTACTGAGAATGCATCAAAAACAATACATTTTTTCCATCTTTACACAGACGAGGAGCAAGGAGGGCTCACTACCTGCCTTTGCCAAATCTGGAGCTTTGTTAATCAGTTGCACATCACTTTTGATGGATGAACTTGGATCAGGGCCAAAAAATCAATCTAAGAAAGACAATCAGGATCAGTACTATGCACAATAGAACATTGCAATTACCATGATTAAACTGACACAATAATGCCTGTCATTACCCAGCTGTTGTACCTCATGGTCAAAACAATTAGAGTGTACTATCACACATCAGACGATAAAGGTACAAAATGAGACATGTATGGAGACTCTAGGAAACTGTTCTCTAATGCATCACAGAGTCATTGTGTTATCACTTAGGCATTAGAAGCTACCAAATTTCCTTCACATGCCGAGACAGAACAATTCTTGTCATTTTCAAAGTATACATCCATATTGCCGAGGTTGGGACAATTATTTACATTGTACATTGCATATTGTGTAATTTGTATACTTTGTGTGCAAAGGAATTATTCAACACCTCCTGCTCTTTTTACTTGAAGTCAGATGACGAAATACTTCTCAATAATAACCTGTTGCATACTTGCTAACTCTACTGATTTGGGCGGTAGACTACCACTTTTTAGAAATTTTAGCTGGCTAACAATTTTTTTTTAGTATAATATACCAATTTTGTAGCAAACCTGCCATATCTTAAAATGAAAGTCACAATTCCTCTTCCTTGTACACTGATTCTCTCGAAAACAATTGGAATATTATGGTCATGCACAAAATCGCATATATTTTGAAGTTGAAAAACCCCGTGGGCCAAAAACTCCACACCGTGGGGGTGGGGGGGGGGGAGGGACACCCCTCCAACAACCTACCCCCAAGCATGCGCACGCTTGCACACTTTCTCATTCTTAAATTTTGCTCCCGTGCAAATCTACCACTTTAGCACTTCAAAATATTGGCAAGTATGCTGTTGCAGCTTATAAGGCTTCATCAAGTCTACAAAACACATTCCTAGAGTATAACAATAGCTTTGTGTCTGAGATCACCGTTTTCTTTTCATCAGTCAATATTTTACCACAGTCATTGTACACATACATGTACATGCAGATCATCAACATCACTCTTGTGTTTAGCTCCATTTAATACACCAGTAGTCCATTGATCAAGTATTCAAAATATCAAAAATTCAGGGTAAGCAAAATTAACCTTTACAATACACATCCAAGATGTTGCACCTCTAACCTATGTACAGCCTACACTTTTTAGTAACAACAATTACTCTAAAGTGATCATCTTAAAATAGATTCCTTTGGTAGTATACACTAATTTACCACTGTCAATATTTTACTATCATAAGAATTCTAGCCTTTACAATCTGCATTTATAGTGTAATCTGACGGATTCCTCCACATTGTGCCTTTTAGCCTTCTATGCCAGTATGTATCAGATCATACCAATCACTACCCATCGATCCATGTTTATGGTGAGCTACATTTTACACTAGTCTTAAAGGCCATCATACTGTTTTCTGTGAGTGAAGTGAGCCACAGTCGCATGTGATAGCACGACGTTGCCCCCCACAGATGGCGCTTTATCAACTGGGAGCTTCAGATCTGCAACGCTAATCCTAAGATGCAGCTATTAGGCGATCAAAAATGTTGTTTTACTCATGTGTGAGACAGCTGAATTCCCATTGTCCAACCCGGGATGAGGCGCGTCACATCCATTAGCATTGCAGATTTAAAGCTCGCTACCATGCTCACTCCTCATGCAGTCACTAAAGCTATACAGCAAGAGGGCATTAACAAAGGCTACACTGCAGCGTCAAGCGCTATTTTTAGACATGACACTAAGGATACCATCACACACAATCGATTTCACTGCTGAATGCAGACAATACTGTACAATCACAAAAAATTAATACGAGAGAGCGTCACAATACACTGCATTGCCAGTGTCTGTGACCAGTGCGACGTGCAAAATAACAAAAACAAAAACAAAAACAATCACTTATGCACATTTCTTGGTGATTACAACTATCTGGTTCAAACTAAAAGTTTCACTTCATTTTTTTTTTCATAATTTTTTTTTTTTTTTTTTTTTTTGGGGGGGGGGGGTGGGGGGGGAGGGGGGCGGGATAGTGCCCACATCCATTAACCCGTTGAGGATGAGACCCAAGTATACTTGGGCAGGTGTCTATTGGAAATGTGTGTTGTAGCAAAATCAGTCCGTCCTCAACAGGTTAACAATCTGAAAATAAAGATTTGACAGAAATGAAAGTAAAATCCTGAAGCATCATGATTACAATGGCTCCTTTCAGTTTTAGACTTGGGGTAAAACTGGAACTAAAACTGTAAATACTGCAGATTTTTGTGTCACATTACACAATTGCACTTTCACAAGAGGTACAACAAACAAGCTGGCATGAGGCCTACTGACAGCGGTACAGTGGACATAATGTGCCAAAGTTTGTTACAAACAGTTCTTTTTTTCTCTTATGTAATGTAACTCCCTTTGACATAATTGTAATGTGCCAAAGTGTTGTTACAAACTGATTTTTTTTTTTTTTCTGATGTAACTCCCCAAGACATACCTGTAATGTGACAAAATGTTTTTACAAACTGTTTTTTTTTTTTTTTTTGGGTTATGTAACTCCCTTTAATAGACATGCCGGAATGTAATGTGCCAAAGTGTTGTTACAAACTGTTTTTATTTCGTTGTTGCTAAATAAACTCCATTAGAGACAGTTTGCAGTCAGCAAAAGCAAGTTTGCCCCCTTTGTTTTCCTCACCATTGGCTTCTTCTACACATATGACTGAAATTATCACAATGTGTCAGATTAAACAAATAATTGTGACCGTGCATCACAAAACAAACAAAAAGTCACACCCCTTGATTTTACGCGAGGACTCAAAACAGGTGAAATGGGTCAACTTGGTCAATCTTGAGTTTTTCATATTTTCTGAAAGAGCTATCTTTCTTCTAAAATTTTCTCTAGTTTGGGATCATAAAACGACTGGGAAAGTGTGTTTTCCAGAGTTTTTCCACTACTCCTTTTTTGGGAAGGATAGAATGATCAGGTATGTATTGGAGGCCCCTTTTCGTTTCTTGAAATCGAGTCTAATAACTTTTGAAAGGATAAGGCTACTGCTTTGAAAGCTGGCATTAATCATGAAGAGAATGTGTTCATTAAACATGCTCAATTTCAGCTTAATCTGATACTGTATACGCCAAATATTTCGCGAGGTTTTTATTTTCGCGAATTTCGTGAGTCGGGTGCTATTCGCGAAATTAAAGACACGCAAAAATATTGACTCTGATCTCCCGATGTGAATGTTACGTACCTGTGTACATTTCTCTGTTCAGTACAGGAGTCCACAATTGCGAATTTAACCACTCGCGAAATCGTTGGGAATTCCCGATTCGCGAAAATTTTCTCAGTTCACACTTTTCCAGACTGCAGAGTGCGTGCTTTCTTTCCAGTACAAGCACTTAGGTAGGTAAGGGGATTCCATGTGAATTGAGTTATGCATCATTTTAAAGCTTTGGGTGTGCTCTTTCAGAATCTACCCTTAACTAAAAAGCCATATCTGGCAACTTTTTGCTGGTTTTGTGATGCACGGTCACAACTGTTCTGGCTTGTAATGTCAAACATGTTAAAGTTTGAAGATCTCAAAACCATGAAGTTTCCAGCATGAACCACAAAACACTAAGAATAATTCACACTACACGTGACTGGGCACTACATGTACTTTACCAACTTGTTAAGGACAAGCCCTAGGTATCATGTGACTAGTGAACAATGTGAATACATGATTTTGTAATTTTCTATGAGGTACTGTGCTTCATTTCCTGTATTTTACCCATGATTAATGTGTTTGGAAATTGCCAGGAAATATTTTTAAAAAAATGCCCCTCCTTGAAAGTCATATGGCAGAAAGCATCACATATGAACAGTTTATCACAACACAAGGTTTGTACAAAAAGAAAAATTATGTTTTGTGACGTGACCATCATTCTACACTGTATACAGCATTAAAGAGGAAGTTTCCCCAAATATGATACACTTGGAATGAGTGAATGCAGCCATTGGTAAAACATATCAGTGAAAATTTGAGGAAAATCAGACAATTCGTTAAAGTTATGAATTTTAGAAATTTGACAGGCTTCCGTCTGTCTCCGGAGGAGAATTGTGAAAGTCAAAAAATTTATAAAACTCCTCCAGACAGACAGATTTTTCTGTCTATCAGGGGTCGCACTTAACTTTTTTTTTTTAGCTAGCCAGGCCAGCCAGGCGGACTACTTAGAATCAATTTTGACACTGAAGCAATATTTGGGCTAGCCAGACGGACTAGTAACTTCAGAATTTTTCGAATTTTAGCTAGTCCGACGTGATTTTGGGTGGCCAATGGCCAGCGGACCATTGCCAATTTCGAACCCTGTCTATACTTTGTGGTGCACTCACTCACGGCCATATAGTAAGGGGATTAGATCTCTCGGAGGGACTTAATGGTCGCGCATAGCGAAACTGCGTATAGCAAGCAATATTACGCGCAGGACTAAGTGCAAAATTTGCCAATAAAAATAATAAACATACCTGACAACCGCTAAACATGAGAAGGAAGCAGGTAAGAAATTTTGATTTCAAACAAATTTTTCACTAAATTTCCAATTTTTTACTTTGTAATTTACCTACCTAGCCTAAAATCTGTTTTAAGGATGTTGTAGCCTAGACGAGTCGTCTCGCTTGTCTAGTTCGTAGCCGATAGAATTCGTAATTTGTTCGATCGATCATTTACGTATCGCGTGACGTCATCACACACAAGAACAATGTATGCTGCCAGCTATCTGCGCGACCTTTATATACCCCGAGAAATTGAACGCAGAAATTCAAGTCCGACATACAAACGGCGACAGCGCACTACTCCGTCATCGTATCATCAGGAGATTCTGGGAGGTGATTTTTCTGCATTTTCGTGATATTTTGAAATTCAGGTACGATTGTGGAATAATTCTATTATAACAGCATCACAAACTTTCGTGCGCGATATCTACACCCCTCAACCATACTACAAACACACAGCAAACATATAACACACCACTGGACCAACTCCAAATTTAATGAAAGAGATATCTTCAAAATCAAAGGTGTCCACCAAGTCCCAACATCTATTTATGACTTTTCATTCAATGATCTGGCAAAACTTGTGTACAATTTGTAGATGTGTTTAATTACTGTCTCCGTTAAATCTGATAGAACTGTCTAGGGCCTACCTGAAAGTTTTGAAATGATATAACAGGGATCAACACTGACATTTTTCTACGTTGGTCTGTTTGAGCCACTAAAAGTAAAACCTTGAAATTTGACATTTTTGTGGGCCTCCCCCCCCCCCCAAAAAAAAAAAAAGAAATGCATTTGCCCATAATAAAAAGAAACATAACAATTAATTTTGAATCTAAGTTGCCTGATCAGGCCACCAAAAAAGATAACTTGTTGGGAAATTTGGTGGCCTGACATCAATTTTTTGCAGCCCCGGACTACCAGGTCGAACCCCCCTGGATAAAAACATAACAGTATTACTATCTAGACACTACAGTACATCTAGAGGAACCTTTAGATCCTATCCCTATCAATACAGTACTAGGGGACCTAATGTTACTGGTACAGTAGATTCCAAAACTGTAAAAATCTTGTTGCATTTGGGTCCCAACACTCAACAGTGCAATGTTAATAGTGGTGCCAATCTTTGAGTTGACACAATTATGACAAATGCGACAGTTTATACTTCATTACACAAAATGATGGCATGCAGCCTGTACCAATGTCCAATGACCAACTCGAGTCTTCTACAACAGAAGAAACTCAACATACCAGCAACAGCCTACAAGCCGCATTGTCACTCGACACGATACAATGTACTACAACATTGTGTATAATTATAGGCCTACTAGCATGTATAGATCTAGTATAAACATGTAAAACTCGATGGAGCTGGTACGTATTGGAATCTATAACTCGATGGAGCTGGTAGTTTTGGAATCTACTGTACGTAGGCCCAAGTAGCGGTATTGTACGGTAACCAACTAGGGTCGGGCGGGCAAGCCTCCCCTCTGGAGCTTGCTGGAGACCGGTTCGGTTATACCGTTGTGAAATGGTGAGGTAATTGAATGTTCAGTCATATCTATTCCACCCCTATCAAGTATCACTTTGTATGATCTATTTATTCACTTTCATTCAAAATTATATACAGGGTTCCTGGTAGTCCCGATTGCCATTTATAAAACTGGTTACCTACCTCGATTTTTCCTGTGCCCTGCAAAACGTCCGATCAGCTGCTAGCTAGCTACTGTGACTCCGGTACCGGTGTAACTGTAAGAGATTAGAATGTGTGGAGACTATCGACTGTACGAATACTACGATCTTTTATACACACCAGCGCGTGAGCTCGAGAAGGAGGCGAGCAGGGAGGCGTGTCATGACCACACACAATACACAGCGAGAGAATGGTATAGATGGTATTCCGGTATTTCGCATACTGTCATTGATATTATTAGTACCAGTATCTCTTTGAATGTGTTCACTGTGTTGAATGTCTGCGTTCAAGCAGTCGTGTCGTCACAGGTAAAATTGTAAGATTTGTAACATTTTATTAAACTCTATCGACTCCCTATCGGGAGTATAAGAGTCTCAACAAGTCAAGGACATAATAATGAATAAGTGTATAAATTATTTACAGTAATGAATATGTGTGTAAAAATGAACACATTTATGATAGTGAATACAAATGTTTGCATAGTAAATTCATTAGCTTAAGAACTCTATAAACTAATATATTGTATTTAGCCCAATTACATTGTAAAAACGCACTGGTAAATTATAATAGTTACATCCACTCTCATTATTAAGGAACCTTTCATCAATAAATGATTTAGAGAAGTACAGCTACTATTCTAATGAATTTGACAAGTGTTTGGGTTGTTGTTGCCAGTGTTTGTTTTGTTTTGTTTTGTTTGTTTGTTTGTTTGTTGTTGTTGTTTGTTTGTTAGTTTGTTTGTTTTTTGGGGGGAGGGGGGGGGGGTAAGCTTAACAACCTTTTATCTATACACTAAACAATCTACGCATTTGGCAAGCACAAGGTTTAATAAAAATAGCAATGATGATCGGTACTTTTCCGTCCCTGTGAGCTGGCCTAGCATACAAGTAATGCGCGATTACGCAACTTTGGTGGTTCACAGAATACACTCATTGGATTGGATTGGATTTATTTATTCAATACTTCATAAAAACCATACAAACACACAGAGAAATACACAACATATAACTACAAATACATTACATTCAAATTCATGTCGTCAAGTGTGTACATGTAACTGACATGTCTGCAACGGATACAAAATATGAACATCAACATAAAAATTATGAAGCATTAGGAACTTGACAGGAAGGCGGAGCCTTGAAGCCAAGTCCTGTAACATGTACCAAATGTAATAACATATTAATTACAAAATTACAAACAGCAGCACAAAAAAATATATACACACAAACACACACACACTATATATATATATATATATATATATATACGATATATTTTCTATATGTATATACGATACATTTATTCTAAAGATTGTCTGTCACTGAAATACTGCTTAAGATGGGTCTTAAAAATTGTAAAAATCTGACTTGATTTTATTTTCTCCAGTAACTCATTCCATATTTTTGGTCCATTTTAAAATATTGACTTTTGATAAGAGCTTAATCTTACAAATGGCAAGTGATAATTAAAAAAGTTTCTTGTTACACATGGATGCACCTGGCTATTGAGATTAAAGTAATTTGTTAATAATACAAGAAGCATAATTATGAGAACATGAAAACATAAATATTGCACTTTGATATATATACCAATTATGAATATTAAGAATTTTCAAATGATCAAATATTGGCATTGTATGAGCACGGTAATCGCTATGAGATACAATTCTGATTGCTTTCTTTTCTAATTTTAAAAGCCTCGACATATTTTGTTCACTACAGTTTGCCCAGATTTGTATACAATAATTCAAATAAGGCAAAATTAGTGAATTATACAATAATAACAAAACTTCTTTTGGATGCGAATGAAATCTATACAATAAACCAATATTTTTGAAAGTTTGTTACAGACAACATCAGTGTGCGGGTTCCAAGACAGCTTTTCATCAAATTACACCCAAAAACTTAACATGTGGAACACGTTTAATAAAAACATCGTTGATTTTAATAGAAACACAATCATCGTGTACTTTTTTGTTTGAAAATGACATAAAATTTGTTTTATTTATATTAAGAACAAGCTTATTTATATCTAACCAATAAACCAACTTTTTTAATTCACTTGCAAATTGTTTCTATAATATTTGGATATTCGAATGTGCTATGGACATGAACACACTGGTATCATCTGCATATAAAATAAACTTTAAACAATCAGACAAATTGCATATATCATTAATGTACAGAATAGATAATAAAGTGTCTATTATAATATAGACCCTTGTGGAACACCACACTTGATTGTCTTTTGATTAGAGGTATGACCATTATTTGGTACATATTGCTTACGATTGTCCGAATAACTTTGAAACCATTTATATACAACACCTCTCATACCATAACAATGAAGTTTATCCAAAAGAATGTGGTGATCAAGGGAATCAAAAGCCTTACTAAGATCTAAAAATAGTCCGACTGTTATTTGTCTTTCTTCTAACGCATTAAATACTTTGTAAAGAAAGTCAACTAATGCATAAGATACACAGTACTTTGGCCTAAACCCAAATTGATTATCACTTATGATATCACACTTTTCTAAGAAAATTATAACTCGATTAAAGCACATCTTTCGGGAACTTTTGAAAATAAAGGAAGAATAGATATAGGGCGATAATTTGATATATCCTCCTTAGATTAATTTTTATAAATGGGTATAAATTTTGCAATTGTGAGATCATTAGGAACTTCACCAGTTGACATAGATAAATGACAAATTTCACATAAAGGAATACAAAGAATATAAATAACTTTTTTAATAGGCAGAATACCAATTTCATCATGCCCAGGACTTTTACCATTTTGAATATTGCTAACAAACCGAAATATTCCATCAGGAGAACACGGCTAAAAAAAAAAAAAATACTATATACTTGCATTTCTTTTGATATTACTCATATAATTACCAAATTGTTTACAAGATGAGGCAAGTTTGGACCCAATATCAATAAAAAAAACTGATTAAAAGCAGAACATATCATCTTGTCCAGTTACAGTTTTACTATTGCACTTTAATACATTAGGGAGGGCATTTGACTTCTTTCTTGTACCAAGCGTAATCATTAACTATGTTCCACACTTTTTATGTTACCTGTAACTGATTCAAATTTGTTTCTAAAATACAAAATCTTAGCCTTCTTTATTTCTTTTAATACCTTATTTCTATATTGCTTATACCTAGAACATCTGTACTCAGTTGGATTTTAACATATTTCCTGTACAATAAATATTTTTTATTGCAAAGTTTACGTAATGATGTGTTAAACCACACGGGTTATGCATATACCTTTTCTTATTTGTAACACGTTTGACAGGAAAACAATCATTATATACTTGGACAGCTTTTCAATAAAATCATTGGAAGCATCATTTGAATTATCATGTGTAATATTTCAACATGTGTTGCTAACCGCTTGAACAAAATAAATTTCTCACAGATCATAGGGTTGATGTCACGTGTAAAAGAAAAAGTATTTGAATCACTAATATCTTTTAATAAAATGTTGCTCACAGAAAAATAAAACACAGGAAAATGATCGCTAACATCTGCTAAGAGTACACCAACAATAATATTTCTTGATCGAGAACATTGGTAAAGTTGTTGTTAAGTAATGTTGCTGACTGGGGTGTAACACGTGTTGGAATATGGATCAAAGGATACCAACTATTTGATATAAATAAATCTAAAAAATATTTACATGATGGCAGATTGGTAACTCCAATAAATTCAAATTAAAATCACCTAACAAATACACAGATTTATTTTCAGCATTAATAACATGTAGAATATTATCCATTGATTCAAGAAAAGAATTTACACACTAGTTTGGTGGCCGATATATAACACCAACTATAACATTGCAACATTGAGTCTTTAATTCAATGAATAAAGATTCTATATATGGTTCATTAATATCTAAATCTGTTCTAGATGTAAATAATAATTTCTATTAACATATGCTCCAACACCACCTCCTCGTTTATTTTATCTTCCTTTGACTAAAAATGTATAATTTTCAATATCAAATAAAGAGTCACTCTCATATAACCAGGTTTCTGTGACAGCTATTGCGGAAAACTGCATCCTTAGCATATCAAGAGTGGACTGCAAATTATCAGAACTTTTACGCAAACTCCTGCAGTTAAAATGAATGGTTGAAAATCTGCTATAAATATTTTGATGATGAAAAACATGAGATATTTCTGTGTTGAATTGGTCATAAGTGTAAAAATACTGAATGGACCCTTCCATTTCTTCACTTTTATCAAATGGAGATAAATGTTCAGACAATCCTATACCATGCATTACTGACATATACTATTGACAGAATCAAAATAAGTTTGAGCTTGATATTCAGACATTTACCTAATATACACACATAAAAACACACAGGTTAAAAAATAATAAAGCACACAGATTTATAGATACCAAAAATACTCAGCGCAAATATCTAGAAGAAGCCACGGGGAGGCTATCAATGCGTTTAATGACCATTAAGAATTACAATGAATTTCATCGCATGTTTGTTGAAAAAAAAAATTCTACTCAGCATACTCTGTTCACTGTATATATATATATATATATATATATATATATATATATATATACAAGTGTATTAGTCATATTATTATATCTGTATACAGCTACAGATAGAAAGATGGAGAGGAAGAAAGAAAGACAAAAAACATGGCATAACATAAAGGTGTATTTTTTAATCAAAGATATATACATGAATACAGTGTATAAATGCATTTTTTAGAAGTTGTGAGATCTTCTTTGCACTTTATCAGTTGTTTGGTAGATTTTCCATTGCTTGCAGGAATGAGGACAAAGACGCGACCATCTACAGTCCAGGCTGTTGTCACTTCCTTGTGGAAATCTTCTATGCATAAAGAGAGGAGTATGAGATTAGAGGGCATTGTAGCGAGTTGATGCGGAAGACATTCGAGATACATGACACCGGTCACGCCCTTGCCTGCTCTTATCATTGTGCATATTGGAAATATAATGTCGGATGTCCATCATCGATAATATCGTCTCGCGATCACCATAATTATTGCACAATGAAATATACACCTATGGCTTGGTATTCCATACTTACGTCAACGAAATAGGCCTATATATTCCTCTTGTCATCAGTATCCTTTATCACATCAATAAGTCACGTACAGTATCATCTACTCGATAAGCTGTCTCCTGATGTATACAGGAGACACAAGATATTATGAGATACAAAACGAACACAAAACACAAAATCATTACCGAGATACACCTCAGCTACAAGTATTTATATACATATATATATATATATATATATATATATATATATATATATATATATTATTAATATATATGATATATAATATATTCATATATTATATGTATATATTTTTTATCTTTGTCACCTTTGATAGTTTTTGATAGATTTAATATTTGACATTTGTTGCATTATTTTCTGCAACTATAGGCCTACGTGATGATGTTCAATCTGATATTGTTCCTATTGTCTGAGGCTGTAATGCAGCAAATTCTTTACCAACCCGAAGTGGCAGCAGCGTTGAGTTACCGATCCACGGCATGGAAAAATACCGGTATTCAGCCGAAGTTTGTCGTCATTGATCGAAGGGCTTATAATAGCGATGACAGTGAGTAAAATCTCTTTGTCATTGATGCGCCTCTATACGATGGGGGCGCCATTCACACATCACAATCAGCACTGTAAACAAATGCATCGAGAGAGAATATATTAATAATGGGTCTAAGACGTGACGTATAAACGGGTTGAGTCGAGGTTGTTCTAAACATTATTCAAATAACTCATAAATCGTATGGGCTATTCTTCCATATAATCATGAATTCGTATTGCAGACACACATGCCCATAACACTCCAGTGCAATACAGCTAGTGTAAGAATTAAATAATTGTACTGTACACATCTAACTATATGATTACAGAATTAAGTCCGAAAAGAGCTAGACAGGCGAGTATACTCAGTACTTTGATTAGAAGTACATGTACGTGTACTGTACATGTTTTTGTCTCTTTATTTTGTTTGTATTGGCGTGTTTGGGTTTGGTCCATGTGGATGTAAGTCGCTCTGTTCGTTATGTTCCTTAATAATTGAATCGCAGCGTTAAAGACCATTTGAATAACATTAGCAATGGTGTTTGTTTGTTCGTGTTTTGTTTGTTTGTTTGTTTGTTTGTTTGTTTGTGGTTTTTTGTTTTTTGTTTTTTGTTTTTTTTTTTGCTGTTTGATGGACTGTCTATTTCGTAACATCTCTAACCCTAGGTGACCCTTGATCTAAATCATTGATGAGTGTCTACACTCGTTGTACTTGCACGAGTTCTGAAGCCAATAGTAAATACGTAACAACTATTTACCTCATTCACACACTCGACTCTTCGCCGAGCTAAGCTGCATTTATATCTTTGCCTATTCTATCTAAACAGTGGGTTTTTTTTGTTTTGTTTTGTTTTTTGCTGCGTCATGGTTATTTTCATGGGAGAAAATACAAATCTCCAAGCGTGCATGGCCAGCACGATCATAGCAAGACCCTGTGGTTTTAGTTCTTGGGTTAACACAATAATAGACTACCATCCAAAGGGTTACAAATTACAAGAGATTTGACCAGGGAGAACAGAGTTGGAGATTATTTCCAATGAATCCAGGCCTGCAGTGCATAAAACTTTTTATCTTACCTGAGAAAAGCTCTGGTAAGAATTAACTGCACACTCGCAGGCTGGTATGACTTTGCCATTGATTTATACCACAGGGAAAAAAATGCAGTGTGTCGAAAGTAACCCGAGTTTTCTCCGGTGAAAAGTTGTATGCAACAGGTAACAGGTGTCGTTGAATAATGCCATGTTTCTCGTATATACGCAATGCAGGTTATTATCATAATTATTATCATGTTGGCTTGTGAGCGTGGGAAATCCAGTCCAAAAATAAGTTAGTCTGATAAAAAAAGGGTAAAATTTTACGAATTCAATGGTAAAAATTTGACTGAAATCGGATGAAAAATAAGGAAGTTATGAAATTTTGAAGTTTTGCTTACTTTTGCAAAACAGTTCTTGTACATTGGATATGAATATGCAAATGAGTGAGCTGACCATGTCACAACTTGATCACTATTGATCGTGTACAAAAAAAGAAAAAAAGAAAAAAAAGAAGAAGTCTAAAGTATGTTGTTATTCCTGGTTGAATAACTTCAGAATAGTGATCAATTAGATATATCAGGATTGAGCCTCGGGCATAATTGCGTTTGAATGAAAAACTGGAAATTCCCAAATTTTATTATCAAACTATATGGCAAGATGTGAGGGTATGACATGCTCACTTTGCCATTGTCATATTCATAGTGACGTTTCAAGAACCGTTTCCTGAAAAATTAGCGAAACTTCAAAATGTCATAATTTCCTTATTTTCCACCCGATTTCGATCAAAATTTTATCATTAAACTTGTAATATTTTACTCTCTCTTATCAGACTAATTTATATTTGGACTGCATTCCCCCTTTAATAACACTGCTGATAGAGCGCATTCAAGAAATTAACATGGCATCAAAATCGGAGCACTGAGGCGCCATCACCACAAACTGTTCAGAGCCGTAATCTCACCCTAGGGCTCATCACACACGGGTAAATATTTTCCCATAGAGACCTGTGTTAAATTTAAAAATTCAAGCAATTCCGTAAAATAGCTGAGAGAAATGAGGTGATTCATCTTCGGCAACCTCAAAAAGTGAGGTATACCCTTTCATCAGTCAAATTTCCAAGGGGGTTCTTCAGCTCAAACTCTGTCCAAGGGTTAGCAAAGGCAGACTACGACTACGAGGCTTTTTACTATTAAAAAAAATAAATCACACAAAATACATATTTTCTGTACATGCACCCAATCCAATATAGTCTCTTCAAATTCCATGAGCAAAGCTTTCATCTTCCAACCAAAATACAGTTTGTAGAGGAATTCATACTCAATATCTGCAGCTATTCAGTTTCTGCCAGACTGCCTTTTTGAGTTTTATTTTTTTTTTTCATTTATTTTAGTATCTTTGGTACGATGTTGTGATGCGGTCGAGGATATTCCATTATATTTACAGGTGTGAGCCCGTATACGGCAGTCTTTGAAACTGTTGTGAAACTGTTGAATCAAAGATCCTACATAACATAAGATGGCCAACTCTCAGTCGTAAAGTGAAACGCTGCCGAGGAGTGCGTCAACTATTTAGCGTTGATCGAGTAGGTAAAGTTTCCAGGTGAGCGGCTGTACTTTCCAGATATTTTTGTGAGAGACCAAGACAGGCTCAGACAAGAAAGAAGGAATTTTCTGTAAAGAATCATGAATAAATCTAAAATTCAATTTCAAAATTTTTTCATTTAATCAATGTTTAAATTCGTCCCGAGAAGCTCACAATATGCAAACCCTAACTTCAATTTAGTCAATTGTCATTTGAATTCGTTTTTCGTCAACCATTAATTTTCAAAGACACCGCATTCAAAATCGTCGATTGTCATTGAAATTCGTCCCCGTCGCCCATCGACTGGAGAATGTAAGAATCAAATTCGTCTTTATTCGCACAATTTCATTAATTTCTCAAACAAATTCGTCGGATAGCATTGGTCTTTTAGTGTGAGGGTGAACTAATTCTAAACCTGCATTAACTCACTTTCTCCCGGTATTGTCATCAGTAGACATTAGTCCTAAACCGTTCACTTGACAATCAATACACACAAAGGAGATTGAAGGATATACAAACGGCAGTCAGAGAACAAAAATTAAAAACAGTAAAGACAATCTTTGATCATGTCGTGATAACTTTTGGACTTGAGCTCTTTTACTTCCTGATTTTATGTTATTGGATGAAACAAACTTTATTCAAAATGATAAACGGCCCCCAAATATGTCTTTTTCATATATACACTGAAAGGGGCACTCTATATACACACATGTAAAATTGTCTGGAAATCGTGGATCACTGTTTTCGATAGTTTGATAGTATAATGTTTGTCTCCGTTTGTACTGTGAGAAGGGTGTGTTTGTATGTGTGTGTGTGTGCATGTGCGTGCATGTATGTGTGCGTGTACGGGTTTGGGTGGGTGCCGGTGTACTGGTGTGGAGGTGAAAGTGTGTGTGTGTGTGTGTGTTGGTGTGTGTATAAGTGAGGTCTTTTCTTATACCATTATTTTCTATCTCTCCCGCATTTAATTGTATTTTTTTTCCATTTTTGTTTCATTGGCTTGTGTACAATCCTTTTCTCGTGTACGCTCTATATGAACTTATATCTTGTGTTTTATGTTCCCTCTTTGTTACCGTGTTTGTAGCTTTGTGTTTTTTTACTCAAATTGTATGTTGTCCGTGATGCAGGGCCCCTTGGCAGAGCAGTTCCGAGTGAGCTGAAAGGGCTACCCTGCTAAAAGAAAACTGAATAAATAAATAAATAAATAAATAAATAAATAAATAAGTAAGTAAGTAAATAAATAAATAAATAAATAAAAAGATAAAAAAATAAATGAATAAGAAAATAAATAAATAAATAAATAAATAAATAAGTAAATAAATAAATAAATAGATAAATAAATAAATAAACAAATAAACAAAGGTATGAAAATTAAGTTAATTTCCTAGCTCCATAGATGCTTTGGTTTTGTTGTTGTTGTCGTTTTTTGTATAATCTATATGTGTATGGCCATTTTAGTTGTTGCCATGTTATGTATTTGTTTTTATTTCGAATGGAAAATAAACTTGAACTTGAACTTGAGAATACTTGACTCATGTAAATGCATTTGCTGGCTGCATTGATCAACGGGGAAACTTGTGAAGTAATGGCAATTACTCCAATCAGCTCTGGGCCCCGTCTTATAAAGACTTGTGATTGATTCAAATCGATCACAACTTTGCGATTGAATGCAAATCCATCTTATAAAAAAGTTAACTGCAATCAATCAATAGGTTGCGATTGATTGCAGCTTTCAAGAGATTTGTGATTGATTGATTTCTATCACAAGTTTTATAAGACAGGGCTCTGGCAGGTATTTGTAAAGTTGAGTTTTTCTATAGACATAATACACGTGCACTGGTAGTGTTAACCTTTCATATTTTTCTTAACTTTTTTTTTTTCTTTTCATAACTTTCTGATTTCAGGTCCAATTTTGAAAGAAAAACAACAGTTCTACCATTATTTTGTCTCCATGCACCTCTTTATCTCGTTTCCTTAGGCAAGCGGTTTGCTGCCCTCATCGCTATCGATATGATACTGTCTTTGTACTATGGATGGTTACGGTTGGGTTGAATTCTCTGCGAACGAAAAAGAGGTTAGATTCTGCGGATAAAGACTGGTGAATCAAGGGTAAAAATGTCGGCGAAACAACAGAAGACATCGGCGGGTATGTGGGATACGAGAACTCCTGCATATTCCAAGGAGACACAGGATCTACTGAAAGGTTCGTATGATCGTATATCGACAAAGATGGCATTATTTTGGCATGCGCTTAATTCAGGTTGTCATGGAAATACACGAAGCTTCGTCAAGGCAGAGGCAACGTTTTACTGTCCCATATATTCATTTTGACGTAAGTGTACGATGTGCTATGTATGCCCTGGTTGGACCTAGGCCTACTACTTATCGACCGCCTAATGTTTATTTGCTTGATAAGAATATTTAACACTGAAATTCACGTAAAAAACTTGACCTACGTGATTGAGAAAATCCAGCTCTATCAAATGCCGTTGTTTCCTTTTCGATTCGAAGTTTCAGTGCAAAAATATCGCCGACGATCTTGCGTGGCCTCGTTTCAGCTCCCCGCGGTAAATCGCGTTATTAGTAAAGTGTGAGTTATATCCACTTCAAGGGAATATCAACTTACCAACTACGCCAGGCTGATGATGGGCTTGATTCAGGTGGATTTATACAGGTGTATGCCTTGTAGTTCTTTCCTTTCCCAAACCGTGAGTCCATCAGCGTCGAGTAAAGGTCGTGGGGGGTCAACGGTCACCTGACAAGGAAGGGGGAATCTGTCATGTGACCCCCCAGTCCGGTTAAAGTGACAGTCCGGGTCAAGTACAGTCGTCAAGAGTGGTTACCCAATCCCACTACATTAGGATCGACCGCTGTTTTTGCATTGACAATGCACGCAAACCGAGTTGTATTGAACACCGTGTTGTACGAAGCTTTTTAGAAGCCTTTTAGAAACTTCTGTAGACATTACATTGTGCCCTCATTACGATTCGGTGAAAATGTTCACTCGAAATTTTGTCCTTGATTAAAACATTAATGAACAGTGAATTATTGCGTTTTCCCACTCCATCCTCATCTACATTCAAAGCCAATCCATTTTTATGTGCTTTGCGCGCAGAGAAGTGCGTAGGCCTACTAAGTAAGTGTTCAGTGCGTGAATTAGAACCCTATACGCGGTCGGTTTAAAAGAAGGTGGTCGATATGTAGTAGGGCTACAATACTATATGTAGGAGAGCGAGAGTAGATCTAACGTTATGTCGTATAGGCTCTAACGTTAGATCGTGTCACTTTTTTTTTTTCTCTCTCTCTCTCTCTCTGAATTCTGTACTCAGGGGATGAAATTTCAGCCGGAAAAAATAGCACCAGTTATTCACAAAGTCCTGAAAATTACTAATTGATCATTGAATCATTGAACTTTATCTCCGATTTTTGGAAAATAGACTTCACAAATGTAGGCCTGTTAGTGCCCTAGCTAGGCTAGGCTAGGCCTACCCCTCTCCAAAAAGTTGTCTTTTTTCGCGGTGTAAAATCGCATTGCCATTACAACTGAACTGTAGCTATAATTCCGGATACAATTTTTGCAATGGAATAATCAACGTTTTTCACACCTTGTCCTTGCAACGTTCTGTGAGGCTAATCTATGAAGTCTTGTGCATATTGAATGTTTTACGCAAAAATGTGCATGTCGGAATTACCATGCTGTCCGGTAATGCCATACCGGTACTTCATTAGAGTCTACTTGTAGACCCTATATAGTCTAGATCTAGGCCTAGATTATTCTATACGATGTGCATTTTTTTTTTTTTTTTAAATTGACACTGGGTGATTTCAAGTTGGGTGCTAATGTTAGAATAGTGCTAATATAGTTGTT
This sequence comes from Diadema setosum, assembly GCF_964275005.1. Taxonomy (NCBI): domain Eukaryota; kingdom Metazoa; phylum Echinodermata; class Echinoidea; order Diadematoida; family Diadematidae; genus Diadema; species Diadema setosum. The sequence goes on along the minus strand of NC_092692.1, from coordinate 40,086,543 downwards.
AGTGCTACTACTATTTCAGCACTAGCACTGGTAATAAAACCGAACTTGAAATCACCCATTGTAGGCCTGTCGTTTGACCGAAAGATCGGTCTGTATCTGGCTTCGGGGAAATGTTCCATGGAGACTGCATCTGGCTTCACAGAAGGAGAGCAATAACATCAAAAGAATAAAAGACTCCTCCGGACAGACGGCTCTTTCTGTCTAGCATATTGTCTACTTGTCTGTTCAGTGTTATCATAATCTGGAAAATTCAATGTTTTTGTCTATTACCGTATAGTTAGACCTACTACTCATGGACCATTTTTTGAATGAATACCTTTGTCCTTGTATCTTAGAAAATATCCCTCATTTTCACCTTAACATTCCACTTCTAACTTGAGGCAGAAAATACCGCAGATTCATATCCCGGGCTCAGATTGTTGACTCGTACTGTATACGCGGAGTTCTCGGCGACAAACACAAGTGACGTTTTTCACTGTACACTGGCGCAAGCTCATTTTAATCGACTGCCCGTTTGCCCATTGAAAAGCATGTAAATCCAGTGAATGGGCAAATATGTGTTAACAATAATCACATGTATTACCAATGAGGATTTTCTTCAATTGTTTTTCCTCCTATTTCCTCAGGTTATTTACAAAAATGTACCTGTATCTCCCTAATTTTTCTTGATTTGTATTCATGTTCGAATGTTCTAGTATATTGCACCCCATCCCACAAGTATTTTTGATTTCATACGCAAGAAAGCCATTGCACGAGAGTGGTCGATCTAATAATAGGCGGTCGATAAGTAGTAGACTTACTATACTTAGCCTAGCCTAGCTAGGCCTATCAAGTATCAGTTACCACAAAGTTTTAAATTGTTGTTACTGTTAGTAGTGTTAGAACTGATAATCTAACATGATAGAGTCTACACCCTTTTTCTTGGACTTTGTTGCCAAAAAAACAACAACAAGGAAAAGGTCCATCGCACAATAGATCCCTGTATACAACTTAGTTGTAACTGCAGTTGGCATCATTGTTGATGTACAATTTTTTGTACAATGTATCTAGTTGGGAGTATGACAGATTGCCCTTTTTTTGGGCTTTCATTAGCATTATCATATCTGCCAAACCTGTGAAAACCACGTAACAGTAATTTATTGTAAAATCCACATTTCTTCATCTTTCAGTTACCTTTTAGATTCATCCTAAGGCAGCCAAGGAGTTGAAGTTTTCAAGTCTAGTAGGGCCTATCCGTTTTTGATGAAATCAGTTCATAAAGGCTGAAAAAGAACTTTTGAAAATACTCCATGTCGGTGAATTGTGCAATGTCTTTGTTCCGCGGAGGTGGCCGTTTTGGGAAATGTTGGCATACTCGTGAAATAGGCCCCACTTCTGCCTGTCTGCACTTTGAGTATGGCTGCTTTTCTGTTACACTGTGTGGTGTCCAGAAAGACATAATAAGCACAGCAGTGGGACTTTCTTCCACAGTATAATACTCGTAAATGTGGCCCCACCAAACGGCATTTATGCATGATTGATACAGCGGCGGGGCCAATTTCCACAGCACAGAATCTTTCATCCTTCCGTCTTTCATTTTTTTGCCTTTGTTCTTTCTTTTCTTGCTCCCTATTATTATTGGAAGGACTTCCTTATATCTTTTGACTAATTTAACCATAAATACAACCCTAACTGAAACCTAAACCTAACCCTAATCTAACCTTGCTTGCTAATACACGGATGCACGCACACTGCATTGGGGCTGATTTCATGATTTTACCCAAATGTCCTGCCAGACCGTTGAACTTTGACGTCATACCACTTGCTCTAGGGGCACCCTTCTAACGTTTTAGAAAATACATCGTGTATTCCAGACATTGTGCTTTCGAATGATACCCCTCGCGGCTTAACTTGTCTTCATTTTGGTATGAGAATCAAAAGGTGGTTTTGATGAAACTTTTGCATCATTTTTACGCCCATGATTCTGTTGAAAATCGTCCAAAATCTATATCAAGAAAACAGAAAAAGATATGGAAAAGAAAGCCTGAAGTTTTCTGAGCATGTTGCACTGTGTTGCTGTGCATGTACACGTAAACATGTAGTACATTTGTACCTGTGCTAAAACTGCGATTTCCAATGAAAAAAATGAAATTGCCACTTGCTGCTGAAAAGAAAAAAAAAATCCCACTTGCCGATTTTGATGTTGCAGGACGTCTTGGGATATATTGCAGAGGAGCACCGGCGACCCAAACATGAAGGGTCAGCATAACCCCAGGTACTGTAACCAATAATGTATCGTTGTGGTTGGGGCGTGTAGATCTGCTTGATATGTATCTTCAAGCTCAATGTGGGCAATTCATGATTTCTCAAAATCAAATACGAGTGTGTGTTTTGAGTAAGTTTACTGCATGTGAAACAGAATGCTTAATATGGAATTCCATACAATAATCATTCATGGCTATTTTTTAAAATGATAAAGAATATCCATTTATTAAGCTGTAACTGACTAATGTGTGGCTGTATACTCTGTTGTTCTTTCAATGTTCTCCAGTTATGATGAAGGAGTCGAAACTCAACAACTTTCAGATGCGGCAGCTACAGAAGACAGTTAGTGGTAAGACAGACTACTTGTTTCAGATAGGAAACTTCAGACAAAAATGAAATTGTTCAGGATCAGTCGCAAAGTTGCAAGCATACCGTTTGCTAGTGTGGTCATGCATGTTATAAATACAAGCGGATGTGAAACCTTTGACCTGGAAGAGATACAGTTGACCTGCAGTGTGTCTGTGAATACAAACTGGAAGATTCATCATTACCTTCATTGTTTTTATTCTTCTACCAAAACGAAACAATTTTTTTTTTTTTTTTTTTTTTGGGGGGGGGGGGAGGGGTCTGCTATAAATCGCCTAATAATTGTTGGATATGATGCATCACGCATTACCCTGAGGTACCGTAGTACCCCGGGTTACCGTGTTGTGTAGCGCCACCTCACATCCACTCAAGGACAGCCAGAGAAAAATGCATGCACTGTGTGTTTGTGTACACAGTCATTCCCATGCCACTGCATGTTATACTATGCGTGCATGGCATGCTGTGCTATCTCTAGCGTGTGCTTCAGTGCAGTGCAGTGCAGTGGCTAGCGTGCGCTAGCTCCAGCACCAAAATAATTTCCTCTTTTTGGCACCCAGGGTACAACCTTTTTTTAAAAAAAATAATAATTCAACAAAATGGCTGATTTTTATTTGGTACCCCGGGATACCATTTATGTCATCATACGCACAGCTGCTGCATGAAAAACTTCCCAGGATTACATTTGTTCATTTAAGTGACAGTCCTAATTGAAATCTTAGACCATCTTGGCCATTGGTTAATGAAGCAAACCTGCAGATTTTCCCTGATAGAGAGCAAAGCACAATTGGATTTAATGAACCAGGCACTGGGTATAATACAGTTGATTTATGTAAAAGAGATACAACTGTGTGATTTAAATCAAATTTACAGCGGGCGGGAGTTTGCCAACATCTTGCAATCCAACAACCAGCGCAAGGCCAGCCCAGCCTGTCCAACCAGTGCAGCCTAGTGCCCGGACCAACCCACGTGCCCTCAGGGGCACGCTGCGGACAAAGGAGGACATTGAAGAGTCTGGAGCGTATGAGAGGGAACAATATCGAGGAGGAGGAGTTACAAGTGAGTTTGCCACACAGCATCTTTATTCTCAAAGTATGTCTATATACTATGCCTTCAGTAAGCCAAGATTTCTTTCAGTGTCATTGGGCTGGATTGTTAAAGAAGGTTTGAAGAAGTCTACAGTCTTTTAGTCTGACTCTTCTCACTTGGGTATCCTTACTGATGATATTGAGGTACATAATGACATATGTATCCGTTTTCTACATCATGATGTGAAATGTGAAAATAACACAAAATTTTGAATGAAAAACTAATGATATTAGAATTATTAGAAAGATAAGCTCAAAAGATTATACATGTAGTGAAAAATGGCCATACCTGTCATGATAGTAGTTGTATAGGTTTTGAAAGTAAAGATTAATGATACTTTAATATGCATAATAAGTTCAGCTTAAGTGAAGTGATACTTACGGTGACAAAAATAGCTAGTCGTATGATCAGTTTCTGTTAAATCATTTTTGACTTCTTCATAACAAAAAATTCAAACAGCTCAAATGATATCTCTGTCTTTAGTTAATTTCATCATGTGCTTTTAGACCCCGTTTACAGTGTGAGGCTCGGCCGTGGCCGAGCCCTCCTTCATTTCAGTGTAAACGCGCAAAAGGCCAAATGCGAGGCCAAAATCGCATTTGGCTACGCTCTGGAGGTGGTCTCGGCCACGGCCGAGCCGCAGCCGAGCCCGGCCTCTTCTCAGTGTAAATGCAAACTGGGCCAAATGCGCGGCCAATTTTAGTCTGGCTTCCAAACCCTCTGCCTTTACTATTTCGCTATTCAGGATATTAACCCCCTCAACGTCAAAAACTAGTATAATTTAAGGTGGTTTTGTCCTGCAAAGGATTTTTCCTTCGGCAAAGGCCTTTGCCCGAACGGCGACTTCGTCGCCACGGAATTCAGTTGGCAAAGGGTCTGAAAACCAGACAATACCAAATTGCGTTTGTTTACAAGCAGAGCGCCACTACAACAAAATACTGAAAGGTTTGAATCAAAAGCGCGGCCGAGCCCGCCAGTGTAAACGGACAAAATTTGCGGGGCTCGGCCTCGCAATTGAGGATGGGCTCGGCCGCGGCTCGGCCGCGACTCGGCCCAGCCCCACACTGTAAACGAGGTCTTCTTTGTCTATCAAATGTTACATCACACCCTAAAGGGTCTGCAGTGATAAGAACTGCATTTGTGTTCATTTCTTGAAAGGATTTGGAATATTTACCTGTAGACACAAAATTTGCATTCAGTCTTGTCGCAGCATATGAAGGAAAAGTAAAGTATGCAGTTAACTTTTGCCAACCAGTATCCTTTGACCCTTTTGTCTTGCCACTCCCCCTTTCCCTGATCTTTTTACTTTACCTTCCAGAATCTCTGGAGAAGGAGAAGCAGAGACTACAGAACATGATGGCATACGGTGAGGACCTCCCACCCATCACAGACCAGAGGAAGCAGGAGCTCCTGAGGACACCATCTCCAGAACCTGTCAGGGATCGCTTCTCAGAGTGTGAGTATGGCAACCACCATTCCAAACCATCCTACCACCCCACCACCTTATCACCCCACCACCCTATCACCCCACCACCCCGCCACCCCATTGCCTCACCATCCCAAACTCTTCATTGGCTTGTGTGTTTTAGTAATTGATTAGTAACTGAATGTGTCTCAAACAGAAGTATTTAGATAGGCTGGACCAAGGAAAGAATTTTGTGAATCATCTTCTGTGTTCATGTGTGTGTGTATGTGTGTGTTTGTGTTTGGGATGATGTTTATAAAATGTATTGCATATAGAATTTATTGTAAAAAAACAACAACAAAACAACACAAAAAAAATAACAGGGCAACAAGGCTCAAAACAGGAATTGAATATATGAATGAATAATTGAATAAATGAATGAATGAAGGATGGATGGATGAATTGGTGGATGGATGTATCAATGAAGGAACGAATGAATGAATGAATGAATGAATTAACTTATTAATAAGTAAATGATCGATCGAATGAATGAATGAATGAATTGATTAATTAGTAAATGATCGAATGAATGAATGACTAGATGGATGAATGACTATAATGTGAATGAAAGAAAGCAAAATAAACAAAATGTCGATATTAAAGACAAATTGACAGAAACATTTGATATTCATACTTGTGTCATAGTGGAAGCAGAGATCGAAGAGAGGCGAGAGTTTTTGGAAGACATGAAGAAACTTGGAAAGGAGAAGCACTACAAGACTATCATCAGTACAGAGATCTCACAGGTAACGGGCATGGCTGTGTCTGGCCAATGAGGGCAGCGCACACCTAATTGCCTTTAAACAGTTTCAGAGTCCAGTGAAATATGGCCATTTGGTTTATGGTCTTGTAATTTTTTTTTTCTTCTTGCGAAACCCATTGAAGTTGATTACAATCTACTTCATAGCAATAGCATCAACATGATCTAATTCTTGAAGAATGTACGTTCGTGCAAAGTGGCGCTGATTTTTCCCTCGGATAAAAAATATGCATTTTTCGTGAGGAATACCTACTGATGTGGTCAAATGATCTTTAACCATATTCTAACTGGGTTTCGACGTTTTCAACGTTTCGCGCCACGGTTTCGCAAAGCGCAAAGCTTTTGCCGCGTCGTTTCACGACTTTTTTCATTGAAGTCTCCCGCATATTTTGAGACCAACTTTGCGACGTCCGGGCACACCGTTTTGAAGTTACGTAATGTTTTGCATATGCATGTCAACCAAAAAACAGCTCAAATTCATGATATCATGTGCAAATCGTATTGTGTTTTTTGGTTAAATTGATATAAATTAGATTATTTCAACTTTTAACCATTGAAATTAATCAATTCTAGTGTAGATAAGCCTGAAAAAGTGCCTGCAACAAGTTTAGTCAAAAAAACAATAGAAAACAAAAGGTTGAAAAAACGATAAAATACATAAGAAATTAACAAAACAATAAAAAACAAAAGAAATTAATTTCAATTGAGCTATTCTTTTTACACAAAATTGTTTGATGTGTCTTGAGGAATTCTGACACAAAAATTTAGCAATCCTCCAGTCTTTTTAATGGAGTTATAGGTGAAAATACGATTTCGTGCACAAATTTGCATAATTAATTTATTAAAAATAGAAAGGCAATATTTTTCTATTGTATGACAATGTAATCTTGTAGTTGACATCGAGCTCTATCTTCAGTCAAAATTCCGCGGCGATCGCGCTATCGGCGGCCGAGATCTGAAGGGGGGGTCAAATTTACCCCCTTTAGTAAAAACTTGGTCTGAAATAGCCCAGTCAGAATAGGGTTAAACTGGCAAGTAATATCATGATTAACTCCATGTAATAGGCAAATTCAAACAAAGTTTTAGAGAAACAAACTTTCTAGAATCCTGTCATCCAGGAGGTGACATACTAGGAGTGATTGAAGGAACACATTTTGGCCAGTCACAATTTACCACATTGTTGATGTTACAGCTGTACCTTTATGTGATACGATGTCTGTACCTTGACACTTGGGACACTGACTGCTTCTTTCACACATTGCAAAGACCTATGAAATGTAGTATATGTTTTAAAGGGACTTTGGCTTCTGTCTGCCTTTCAGAAAATCCGGGAGATGGAGGTTATAGACAAACAGAGGACGCAGCAGCTGAAAAGAGCCATCGAAGAGAGTGAGCGCCGAGAAGCTCACAGTTCATCAGACGCTGGCGGAAGTTGAGACCTTTGATACAGATGATGTCATTGTATCTTATCATCTCTCTCTATGTTCTATTTCTTTTATTTGTAAATGACATCATGAATGAACTGTTTCACATGGAGGCCATGTGCAAGGAAGCAGCAACATATTTTCTTCTGTTGACCTAAGAAGATGTCAAAGTAGTATGTTCATATAAAGTGCAGACTGCATTTCCCATGTGAATACCTGTACTGCACAGACGTTCGGGGGGGGGGGGGGGGGGGGGGCAGCAGTGAGTGTTTGTAGTCAAACTGAGGGTGATACATCACACACCAGCTACTCACATTTCTCCTGCCTGGTGATCAAACATCAGATATGTGAATTTGAATGAGAAATATGACTCAGTGAGAAAAGTGACAAAACCTCGTCAAGTCAATCCTGAAGGTAATTGATCTGTGAATCATCTGACACAGCCACAGCCATTGAGAGACAGAGGGAGGAATTCTTGGAGAAGGGGCCCCACAGGTTATCATCCTTCAGTCATCTCTGTACATAAAAACAAAAAAACTAACAAACAACAATAAAACTAGAAATGTCGCTATGGTGACCCCCGACCCTAAAATTCCCTAGATAATTGCTGCTTGTCAGTACATGCATATATACTAAGTTCCACAAAGACACCTTGAACCATTTCTGAGATATGGAGGAAAAAGTGAATTTCAACATTTTCTCATGACCTTTCTTGACCTAATGGCGCGAAACTCTCTGGAGAATCTTCATTGGGTGGTACATGCATATATGCTAAGTTTCAAGAAAATACCTTCAGGGATTGCATCAATATGGGGGAAAAAGTGACATTTTAATGTTTTACCTTGACCTTTGACCTTGAGCATGTACACCAAAAAGTTGATAGGCACAACTTCGCCCACTCATCCATATACATGCCAAGTTTCATTAGGATACCTCAAACATTTTCTTTTGTTACGCTGTCCACAAAATTGATTATGGACGGACGGAAAGACAGACAGACGGGAGGACGGACAACCCGAAAACATAATGCCTACACTTCATGGCAGAGGCATGAAAACCTGCCATTGCTTCTTCTTTCTATTCGTTTGCCCAATTTTGTTCATATTTTCACTGATTTAGTTTTTAATCATTTCCTATTCATAAAAAGTTGACATGAGGATATGGGGTTTCCTTTGAAAATTATTAGGGCAAGTGTTATCAAATTGTCGATCATTGCTCATAATCAAATGTAGTCTCCTTTTCATTCAGTGCCAGCAAAGATGACTAAACCTTGGTAGAGCTTTGACATTCCATCCATAATTTGATATGTTTGAGTACAGCTGTAGTAATAATGAAATTGCAACTATTCTCTGTCTGTATACTTTTGAACAGAGCCTTGCTATGAAAATAGTTTTGTAGACTGTCATGTGTATGGAGAAATGTGTCATGCACTGATACAATCTTAGGTGGTCCTAATTAAATTTGATATGGTTCACTTGTGTAATAGTACTTGATTATCACATTTAAACTGTAAATATACTTGAAGATTTGTATTTATATAACTATGTCACTCTACATAGTTGTATTTGTGTGTATACACATTGTACATGTATACTTTAATACGCATGTCCTCTTTTTGTGCCATTCATGTGAAATGTAACATAATTATATCAGAATTCATTGTATGAAAGACTCACCATAGCATTTAGTTGTGGAAGCAGCATTCATCATAGTAACAGCCAATTAATTTTCATGACTTTTGCTTGTTGCCATGGTAGGTGGTATCATTGTGCATCACTTTCATAGAAAGTTTCTATTGCTGATTGCCCCAATGATCTTATGATTTCTTAAATGGAATCATCTTTCTCATGCCTCGCTTGTGTTCACTTTTGAGCTTCTGCTTACAGCTTGAAAGTCATTATATTCTAAGAGAATATATCTGCACAAGTAATATCCATGAACAGACATATAAAATCACATACTGGTATATGTATTTTAAGGTAATGATCTTTGCCAGAAATCATTTCTTTGTATTGGTAGAGGTGTCTTAAAGCCATCGCGCACTATACAACTTTAAATCCCACGACTGACCGACTTTGGATCTGAAATAAACAAATGTGTTTATTCTAAGGCTATTATGATTTATTTCAGATCTGAAGTTGGTCAGTTGTGCGACCGAAAGTGGTATAGTGTGCGGTGGGTGACCTTTACAGCGAGTGTGGCAAGTTGTATATGTAGTAAGAGGTACACTTTATCATCACTTGCCTCCTTAAAGGGTGTGTACAGTTCTGGTTGAGGTGAGGATTTAACCCTATTCTAACTGGGGGGGGGGGGGTCAAATTGACCCCCCCCTCGACGTTTCGCGCCATGATTCCGCAACGTGCAAAGATTTTGCCGCATCATTTCATGGCTTTTTGCATTTGAGTCTCCCGCATATTTTGAGACCAAATTTGCGACGTCCGGGTACACCGTTCTGAAGTTATGCAATGTTTTGCATATGCATGTCAACCCGAAAAACGCTCGAATTCATGATTTCGTGTGCAAATCCAATGCAAACTGTGTTTCTTTGTTTAATTGATATAAATTAGGTTATTTCAACTTTTAACCATTGAAATAAATCAATTCTAATGTAGATAAGCTTGAAAAAGTGCCTCCAACAAATTTTGGCAAAAAAACAATAGAAAACAAAAGGTCGAAAAAACAATAAAATACATAAGAAATAAAAAAAAACAATAAAAAACAAAAGAATATAATTTTGATTGCGCTTTTTTTTACTAGAAAATTGTTGGATGTGTCTTGAGGAACTCTGACACACAAATTTAATAATCCTTCAGTCTTTTTGATGGAGTTATAGGTGAAAATATGATTTCATGCGTTAATTTGCATAATTAATTTATTAAAAAATATGAAATCAAAATTTTTCTATTGTATGACCATGTAATCTTGTAGTTGACATCCGGCTCTATGTTCAGGCAAAATTTTGCGGTGATCGCGCGATCGGCGGCCGAGATCTGAAGGGGGGGGGGTCAAATTGACCCCCCCCCCCCAGTAAAAACTTGGTCTCAAATAGCCCAGTTAGAATAGGGTTAATACTGTTGTAGCTTTTAACGTTTTGCAAGATGTTCAGAAACCACTCTATGAGATGTCAGAGAGCATGCAATTCTAAGGGGTATCAAAAGTTTACTGTACGAGCTGAAATTTTCGCGTACAGATATTTTCGCGAATTGCTTCTTGGAGGACATTTGTGCATGTTGTTAATTTCGCAGTTGTGACGGTCTAACTGAACGTAAGTATTTGTAATATTTTCGCGTGTTGTTATTTTCGCGGTTCAAAGGCGATTCGCGAAATTCGCGAAAATAAAAGGCGTGGTCTGTAGCCTTTTATCATTATCACTTTTTGGGATATCTCAGCCATTTGAAAACCAATTTTCATCAAATAAACGTTGAATCCTTCTTAAAATTACATGCTCTTTCATATTTCATAGCAGGTTTCTCATTATCTTAGGAATGTTCAAAACATGAATACCCAACTCAACCAGGAGGCCCACTGTACAGTCCATTTAAATGTGATGTGATAGACTGTAATTCAATTAATGGTGGACTCCCATTGTAACATAGTCCTTGGGACTGGCAGTTTTCGTACGTTGTATCAAAATTTCGTTTTAACCGAGCAAATAAACAACTAGAGAAGCACTCTGAGAGCACAGACCTCTGCCAAGCAGCTCATTTCCACCACTGATCTTGTTCTTCCATAGAGATCGGTGATTTCCACCCATACATTGTTTGTACGCATGCTGAAAATCGCCTGATTTCCCAGTATAGAAGCCTTTCGTTACGTCATAAACTTCCAGCTGCTGGGTGCACCTCGCCATAGCAGAAACCAGAGCACGCACTTTAGTGTGCGCATGCAAACCTCAAATATGCGCAGCCTGAACTCCCAAGTTCATTGACCCTACCTGCCAAAATATCAAATATCCTTCATAAATTCCCCAAAATTCTCGGATCACTACCAAAAGTTAATCGTTTGTTACTTGTGTCATTCTCGACCTTTCCTGCAAGTTTCATCCAAATCCGTCAACTACTTTTTGAGTTATTTTGCACACTGACAAACCGACAAACCAACAGTAATGAAAACATTACCTCCTTCCTTGGTGGAGGTAATAAAAGAATAGAGCGGATAAAGCTACAGCCTGAATTTTTACTTCGTTTAACCAGAATGTCACTATAACCATGTTCGTTTTAACATTATTGCAAAGAAACCAATGATGTCACAGCTTCTCTAAGAGCCATACAGGCTGCAGTAGTTCTGACGCAAAGCTTCAGTAGCACATTTTGAATTGTCATATGTGACCCTGCACCTCAAAACAAACAAAAAGTCGCCAGACATGATTTTTTAGTTAAGACCATATTCTGAAAGAGCAGACTTTAAGCTGTAAAATGATGTATAACTCAAATCAAATGGACTCTCCTAACCTATCTAAATATTGGAAAGAAAGCGCGAACTCAGGAAAAGTGTGAACAGAGAAAAGAGGCTCTGAAGTACAGTGTCTATTCAAGTGCTTAATCTTTACCAAACCGTGCTGGCTGTGCGATGAATGGGACAAAAAAACAGGTAGTAAACCACCAGAGTAACAACAATGAAGGGATTATCAGATTAAACTGAAATTAAGCATGCCTCATTAACACATTCTGTCCATAATTAATGCCAACTTTCAAAGCAGTAGCACTATCCTTTCAAAAGTTTTTAGAGTTGAAAGTGAAGAGTGTGGACAAGGTTTTTCAGAAATGGAAAAAGGGATTCTAAAGACACACCTAATCACACTATTCTACCAAATATGTTCGAGATAAACTGCTAAAAAAACCACACTTTCCTGCCCATTTTATGATACCAAATTTTAGCATAATGTAAAAGAAGACCCGCTCTTTCAGAAAATATGAAAAAGTCAAGTTCGGCTAGGTTGACCCATTTCACTTATTTTCAGTCCTCACGCAAAATCAGTGTGTGCGACTTTATGTTCGTTTTGAGGTGCACGGTCACATATACTAGCCAGAAGTCTTTCCATTTGATTTTGATGGTAGTAGAAAGGCTCTGTAGAGTGTATGGCAGGGTGTCACAGTAATATGCTGAGAACTAGAAGGTGGTATACAGAGACTGCACTGGCTTAAATCAAGGTTTTTGAGGCATTTCCATTCTTGGTGCAAAATTATTAAATTGGCATGCATGTAAACATATCAAAAGACAAAGAAGAACTGCTTTATAAAGTATGTATTCCATCACCTCATCTATTGTACAAATTACTTGTTGGACGTAATCTCACATTGTGTCATTTCTTGTGTCAATGAAGTTTGTAATTTCAGTGGAATTGAATTAGTTCTGCATTTGCAAGTGGTAAATTTTTTATCATGTTGTATTGCCTTGTTGAAGTAAAAGAAATGATCGGATGAGTTCCTTTAAATAAATCAATATTTTGCCAAGTAGATGGAAAAGTTTTTTTCACTTGTGATACATGTATTGTACTTGAGTGTGTGTGGTTTATATGAATAACATTGACTGGTCATAGGCACAGACCTACCCTCTGTATTGTCTGTGTTCATTTTGTCAACAATGAATGCATGAAATACATGTGTAGGTATGTGTGAGAGTTTTTTGACACCTGTTAAATTTTCACCTTTCACTTGTTTTCTCCTTTTTTTTTTGGGGTTAATTTTTGGTAGTATAATTTTATGTAGTCTCTCAACAAATCAAAGATAAATCTCACAAGCATAAAAAGAAGACACAAACTTGCCAACATCACACATTCATGTGAACTTGTTTTCTTATTGAAGTCCATCAGTTACAATTGCCATATGTTATACATTCAAAATTTCATATACAATCATTGCATATCATAATTTACATGTAAAATGGTGCATACAATAGTGGTCATATACTTTGCGATCTATTTCCACGTATTTGACAGTAAGAAAAAAAAATTCAATCATGCATATTAATGCATACTGCATGGCTATGAAACATGAAACAAATCATGCTAAGGTTAAAAGGAAAACTGCCATGCAAACAGGATTAAGTCTATTGATAATGTTAGCATACAGTGCCTGCAAGTTCAAAATGTCATTTACAATTCATTCTCACTACAATGCTTGGGCTTGGAAGATCAATACATTATGGTAATTTTAAAAACATTAAGCTTAATGATTTAAGCAAATAATTTACACATTATTGCTTCCATACTATTCAGCTTCTAAGGTATGCAAAATATAATTTCAAAATATGTAAAAGTAGGATTAAAGCACAAGGACCAATGCATTCATTGAGATATCATAATTCACACTACTTGATAATTTTATGAAAAGAGCAAGTAATGAAGAGGGTTACGAGGAGATAACTTGACTGAAATTCGACAAGAATTACCAAAGACAAAGAAATATCACCTTACAATCACACAAATAAGGATCAGATGTTAGAAAGGTGGAAACGTGACCAAGCTGTAGTCACTACCTCAGCAGAGTGATTGCACCATTCAAAATAATATGTTTCTACTCGCAATGTGCAGCTTGTCCTTGCAATCAGTGATACACTATAGAGTTGTGTTTTTTATGTTATGCTCATTTTTCTGTATTGTCCTCCTAACACAGCATTTTTCTTTCATCTAGCAAGATCCTTGGGACAGTTTTACTTCTCTGATGGTGAACAAATTCACAAACTTAAAAGGTTGTGAGAATCACAAAATGAGTTAGTACTATGACTGCAGTGAACAACAGAGTTACAGCGTGCATTCTTGGGCAACAACAAAGAAACACTTGCCCATTTTCAACATGTCCTTGACAAATACATATCAAAGAAAAAAATCAGTATATATTGAAGAAAATAATCAGAGTAAGGCCTAACGACAAAGCAGCTATCAGGTGCAAATGATATTTGAAAGAAGTGTTTCCTAACTAAAAAGAAATGAGATAGCATGTAAGAATGCAATAAAACACACATTTCATTCATTACAAGTTGTAACAACATCCATCAAAACTGTAAATGATTAATGGTTAAGGCAAACAAGATTCTGGAAGAATTTTGTGCAGAAAGAAAAAAAAAATCACTATATCACAATCAAATGTTAATCAGAGCCCTACTTGAAATGAAAGCCGACAGTAAAATTTATAATGTACACTGGCCCCCTTGTAATAGCAAAAATATATATGATTAAATGTTCTTTTGTTATGCAACACAATCTACTTTGGTATTTGAATTTGGTTTTGAAGTTTTGTATGCAAATAAAATATGCATAATTTGAAGTGGTCCTCAGTCCCTGAACATCAAAAGTAAACTTACATTTATGATATGAATATTAACCATCTCTTTCCCAGATACTGTTAATTTCTAGAAGATTGATGTACACGTATGGCACACTTGTTTCCAATAAGCAATGAGTTAAGAATTATAACAAGAAGGTTACAGGGAACACGCTAGTCCTTCCATCCAATCCACATAATGGAATTAAAGTCATTCCACTCTTTGCTCCTTTATTTGATGCTTTTTGAGAGCATCATACTCAACATATTACCATGAAGGACTGCATCTGGACAATGCGGATAGAGTAAGCAAATTCAGTGCACATTTTCAATGCAGTGTGTTCCATTTTACATGTTTCAAATAACCAGTTTAAAGAAATCTGCACCACAACAGTGAAAAGCATTTTGTGCAGTTTTATGCATGTTTCCTGTTTCCTACGCATCCACAGTTCAAGTTGATTAGTCCTTGCCTGACATAGCATTCACAGCTGCTGTTACTAATGAGACATCAGCTACATTACAACAGGCAGCTATCTCCCAATGGTAGTGAAAGGGTGGGGGATTGGCCTACGCAGGAAAACCATTCCTGTTGGCTTTTACACATCCATGTACAGCTACACTAAGACTGCATGCTTCTAGCCTCCCATTGTAGCAAGCGGCACACGATGAAAGTTGAATAAACACAATATCACACCCCTTCACTTACAATTGGAATTGTATGTATACATTTTCCTAAAGTGATGAGTGGTAAGATTGAGGAGGAACTTGAACTAAAAGGAAATAACTACAATAATTAAAAAAAAAAATAACATAATTTGCAGGAAAAACATTTTTAAACTGCATGGATACACCGGGCTACACAATAAAGATGAGTTGTTGGTGCAAAGATACTTTGCTACTGATGTGACATAAATGCCACAAAGCCCACAAATACAACTGTAAGTAAGGCAGCTCCAAAGAGGGAAAAGAGAATGTCTGGGGTGAAAGGTCACCGAACAGATGAATGCTACTTTTTCATGCAAGCTCAATGATCTCCAGCTACTTTTATCAATCAATATTGTTGAAAGGAACAAAAATGCCAAGATAGCACTGAAGAGCCTTTCATGACTTATCTCTTTTACAAGTGTAGTTATCCAAGCTGGAAGTATGTACAATACCATACAGTATACAAATAGTGAATGGTCACAAGTGTGATGGTACAAGATTTCGCACAAGGTGAAAGATAGAGGGGTGAGTTGAATAGTGCGGCTCATCTTTCACTGAGTGCGAAATCTTGTTCCATTGCACGAGAAAGAACATACACTATTTGTTTTATACAACACCTTAAACATCGACAGATGTGGTCCGCACAGATTCTTGAATTCAGCACAGAAATGGTTACCATTTTCCGTGAAAGACGAATAAGTAGCCGCACAGTCACCGTATGTGAAGCCAATTGGTTGAAGTTGTTTACAGAAATGAGTGACAAAAGCACACGCTTGTAAGCACGCTTGTAATTGTTGAGTGCGCATGGCAAATGTTTGTTTACTGTGACATCAGAGCCGTGCGATGGAACAAAAACTTTTGAGTCAATCGTGAGTTTAACACGGGAGTCAGTGGAAATGGGTGAGGTCAGCCATGTGCTATCCATTTTTGCTCAAACAAAATTGCACGGCTGACAGCCACAGCGTGCGATGGAACTTTTAATTGAATGTCACGTGGTGGGCAATCAACCAATCGGATAGCTACATTCTAATTAGGTGTTGTATAATGCTCTCTCTTGTAATCACTCAATAAGCCAGTCCCAGATACTGATGATTTTGCATAAAAGTTGTTTCAACATTACTTTGAACCTGTTGCCAATAAACAGTCATACATGTGGGAATTCCAATTTGTCTCTTTACAAATACATAGAGACAGGCCCAACTCTTCTTTGCTTTGAAAATTTGTCTCTTATTTCATGGGCAAGAATTATTCTAGTCATACATTGTACCTCCATTCTCAATCACCTCAGTATTAAAAAAACCAACAAATATGATACTGTTAACAGCTAGAAATGCTGATTCACACATGAAATACATCTCTGTAATAAGTATTTTTTCCCTTTTAAAATGGCATCAAATTTTACATTTATTAAGGTTTAAAAGGCATACGTGTACATTGAAAAAGATGTCAGTCTCAATTAAAGCTTTGTTTACAAAACAAAAGGAAGTTCGAAGAGATGAGAGGATAATTTGCTGCAGAGTATTAAGATGATCACACAATATTCCTGCTTATTATTTCATTAAAAGCCTAACATTTGTTCTTGTCCAGATATACAATAAAGAGAAAATACCTTTTTTTTATAAAAAAAAGAGCACAAACATTCTAACAAACAAAAATAACAAATTGTGGATTTCAGATCAGTACTTTAACATACAATTAGACAAAACAAACACAAAGACACAAATTAGCTACCGTCATGATGCTATGCCACTCAGATATTTAAAGCAACATAAAATGGAAGAACATGATGCAGTCTGAAAAATGGCTGACACAAATAAACAAGGCATTGAACAAACCAAGATGTGAAAACTTAAAAAAACATTAGTCAGTAATATATAACATAGCAAGATAATATATTAAAGCTTATATATCTTAACCTTTATGTACATATATGTCTATGCATGATAGCAAAACAATTTTTCAGACATGTATAACAGTGTGTCAATTCAAGCCTGCATTTCCGTGAAATCCAAACACTCAAAATGTAAGATTCAGTAAGATCTGAGTACTTAACATTGTGTCAAAATACAGGATAGTGATTGCTTTTCATTGCCTGTCACAAGGAAATACAGAGCCAACTTCAATATCCCACAAACACCAGCTCATTCCCTTATACATAACACCTGTATGTCAATGAATACACTGTACAGATTGAGCTGTGTAAACTACACATTAAAATCCTCACCATTCGATGAAGTGGTGTGTATTACCCTTCAGCAGGCCAGAATTGAAGCATGTGAGTAGCAGGAGGGCGCTATTGCAATTCATATAGAGCAAAAAGTACATACTACACGTTTTTGACTGACAAACCCACAATCCTATAGACATGTCACAAACTGGGGCATTTCCAGATTCAAACCCTGACGATAACATTGGTTGTGTGTCATTTCACACATAGGAACTAAAAGAAAATGTCTTATTTTGTAGCAAACTAGATCTTTGTTTCTCAATTTTAGTACCATGAATGAAAGCAAATTTAACAAAGGGGTTTTGCATCCAAAGCCCGTTATTCAAACCTACATTGAACAATAGGGGACAAAAAAAAAAAAAGAACAAAAGACACTGGCTGATTTTTCAGCTGACCCTGTGAATAACTACTTGTATGAGGAACAAATAAATTTGGGTGAATATATACATACATGCTGTTTGTGTGTGTGTGTATGCATTCGTGTCAGTATAACTCTGCGTGGGTTTTGAGTGTGTACAACACTGTGCATCTGTAGGCCTACATTTTACTTTATGCCCATTTGAAATACATCAAGTATAGAGGTTCCACGTCTTCAATCCATGGTACATAATCACACAACCTTAGGAATACAACTCTGCAATGTACACTACACATGCATCTTTATGGTTGTACAGAGTTTCAAGATTTCTGCACAGTAAATCCTACACTACAGCTTTACGTGTAATGCACATACGTGTAGTCACTGGTATACTCTACTTTTTGCCGCTTGACAAAGTTAAAATGGCAGCTGCACGTCGTACTTTCGAACCTATAAGGCAAGTCAAACTTGACTCTAAATATCTATTTAACTGAGACATGTGCTCACATATTTGTTGGAAATCATACTTCTTTCCTTTTTATTATTTAGCTGTGGGTTTACAATACCCTGTTTTACTAACATTTCATGGTACATACATTACTCCAGCCATCTTAAATGCACAGTGTTCAGTTCATATAGACTAAGAGTGTTTGTAAATTTTGTACATGTAGCTCACTGCTCACTGCTGCATAGGTGTACAATGTACATGGTGAGACACAAACGGTTCTCTACTCACAGATACAGAGGAAATGTCATCAAACAATTTTTGATTTCCTACGCAAGCCAAATTTCTGCTGGGAAAAAGCTTCAATATTTATCTCACAGATCATGGCAGTAAATCTGACCAATGCACAGTGCCACACACAGCTGATACAATGTAACTCCATTTGAAATAGAAGTATCAGGGGCTTCACAAAAGATCCTATGCTTGAATGTTACACATTGTAATGAGTGTACCTGTGATGGGCAGATCTTGTAGATTTAACAACCATTTCCAGTAACATCATTACCTTTAAGAAGCTTCATAAATGCTGTATACATGGTATACTTTGCAGTATTTTATACAAGTATTTTGTGAATTTTGTGAGCTAACTGATATTCACAACTGGTGAAATTATCACTACCCAAATACAAATGCCCTATATATCATCTCCGAGTGGGAAATGATTTGGTTTTCACCAGAAAAAGGAAAACACTTATTTCTGAATTTGTCATCGCAGTTCTTGATGTGATTTCAAGCACTCATAAAATTGTCCTGCAAAGTCCAAATTTCCAAAACCATATACACACAAAATACATGGTTTATATATTATCTGTCTGATTTAGTCAAAAGTCAAACTCTAACATGTGCATCAAACAGCACTGTGTGGGGTTCTTCAATATATTGCTGTGTCAGTCATCAAGATCAAGGATAAGATTCACAGCGTTCATTAGCCTGAGAATACACAGCTAATCAACCATGAGCAGATACAGCAACACTACAGCCCTTCCCTTTGAGTCTTCCCATTAGACTGGTTGCAGGCTAAATCTCTATCCCTTTCTTTGAATTACTCCACAGCCTGAAGTTTGGTTTATCTATAGAAGACAATAGCATCACAAACCAACAATGTCTGCTGAATTTAAGAAGATGTGTTGATTCACCAGTCTTCACTTGCCAAGTCCTAGTTTACTTGTCTCCTTTTGCTTCTTCTCCTTAAGAAAGGTGTAAGGAAGGTATAAGAAGATGTGTTCATTTACCACTCTTCACTTGACAAGTCCTAGTTTACTCTTCTTTTAGGAAGGTATTGAAGATGTGTTGATTTACCAGTCTTCACTTGATAAGTCCTAGTTTACTCTTCTTTTTTTGCTTCTTCTCCTTTCCACTCTCCTTCTTCTTCTCTGAACCTGAATGAAGAAAAGAAGAAAATACATAATAATAATGATAATAGAGACTCTTATAAAGCACTCATTCTACCTAAAAAGATACTCATACATGTACAGTCTGTAACTGTAAAATGATATTAAAGGCAGAGTTCTACATCCATCCTTTTATCTTTAACCCATTGAGGATGAGTCCCGGGTATACTTGGACAAGTGTCTATGGGAAATGCATGTTTTGGCAAAATCAAACCGTCCTCAACAGGTTAGTCATGATTTTACTCAGTTATAAAATGATAAAAAAGCTAACAAAATCACAACACGACAGAATGGTGGTGATGTAGCTACATTTAACCCATTGAGGATGAGTCCCGAGAATACTAGGGCAGATGTCTATGGAAAATACATGTTATAGCAAAATCAGTCCATCCTCAAAGGGTTAACCAAATTACCTGCTTAAACACACATTTTTTTTCATCACATCAGAAATATGTGCCATTCATACGTCAAAGTGTAGGCCCTGGCCTTAAGATCACAAGATCAAATACAGTATTCATCGCATAATCGGGACAGGTTGGGAGTAGCAAACACGGCCCCTTTAAGCGGGGTGCCCGATTTCGCGATGAGCACTCACCATACACTAACGGCATACGACATGTACATGTAGTGCACACACACACATACACACACACACAAATACTGACGTACTGTACATGTACATGAATATACAACCATGCTACCCCTCGGCGCGACCCTCTAGCTCTCCCTGCACATGGCTTTGCTTATATGTAGGGGAGAAGAATGTTCGCGAAAGCATGTGTTTCGCAATGGCATGGATACTTTCCACACGGCGCTTTTGTGGCTATGCATGTACGTGTACTGGATGGACGGAGGTCAAAACACACCAGTCCGAAGCTTGCTTTGTAAGTTCGATGTAAACGACAACTGATAGGGAATCTTTGTAATATTGTTGTGGTATTTTGGTAGATTTTTTGTGTACAATATCAACAAAATCAAAGATCGCTTGAAGAAAAATTGTCCCCTTTATCAGAGGTCCCCGCCCGATTATCCAGTGAAAATAACGTGCATTGGAAATGTTTCTGGGAAGCATATGTCATTTAAGCGAGGTTCCCGATTATCAGATGCCCGATTATGCGATGAATACTGTACTGCTAAAATTTCAATGACGTGAGGGAAAAATCAAATTATAGAGGAAACAAATCTATTTTGTATGGTTATACTTTTATATCACAACACAAACAACAATGCAGGAA
Source organism: Diadema setosum (assembly GCF_964275005.1). Lineage (NCBI taxonomy): Eukaryota > Metazoa > Echinodermata > Echinoidea > Diadematoida > Diadematidae > Diadema > Diadema setosum. Next base: position 40,065,515 of record NC_092692.1, on the reverse strand, counting down.
TATCCAAGATTAATGGGACTACTTATTATTACATCACAGAGGAGATTATCTGTTTTGAATGTTAATGCTTTTATATAACAATTTGCAAAACGTTGCAATGCTGGAATCTTTTGGAGGGAGGTGATGTGGAAAAAGAAAATTAATTCTACCTGGGAGGACCACACTTTGATTAACAAAAACTACAATCCTGCCAACATCTTCAGAAGCAAAGAATGTCAAGTATCCACAGAAGTAGTTATTCTTCAAATTTTGCAGATTTTGGAGGCAAGAATCTCATGCATTTTAGAGGAAGTTATTCTCCAAAGATGGCAGATTTGGGGATGATCTAAAAGAGTAAATCCACTCCAAATATAAGTTAGTCTAGTACGAAAGAGTAAAATACTGCGAGTTCAACGGTAAAACTTTGATCAAAATCGGCTGAAAAATAAAGAAGTTTTGACATTCTGAAGTTTCGTTAATTTTTGAGGAAACAGTTCTTGAACGGTTAATATGAATATGCAAATGGCAAAGTGAGTATGTCATTCCCTCACAACTTGCCATATACAATGTACTTGTAGTTTGTACATAAAATTGTGAAATTTCCAGTTTTTCATTCAAACGCAATTACGCCCAAGGCTCAAATCCCGATATATCTAACTGATCATGATTCTGAAGTTATTCAACCAGGAATAACATCATGTCTCAGACTTCAATGACAGAAACATTGAATTTTCATCATTTTTTGTACATGATCAATGGAAAATTGTGAGGTTATGACATGGTCAGCACACTCATTTGCATATTTATATCCACTGTACAAGAACTGTTTCGCAGAAATTAGCAAAACTTCAAAATTTTATAACTTCCCTATTTGTCATCTGATTTCAGTCAAAATTTTACCGTCGAACTCGTAAGATTTTACTCTTTTCTATCAGACTAACTTATTTTGGGACAGGATTTCCCCTTTAATTAAAGTGACTCACCACCTGTCTGCATCAGAGCCTGGATGTCTCTATCCTCAGCCTCTTCCCTCAGTCTGTCCTCCTCCAGTCTCTCCACCACCTGGTTCCTCTTAGCAACCACCTCCACCAACATCTCTAGCAGCTTCTCCTCCTGCTGGGCGTCGGCATCGATGCGCTCGTGTTCCTGTTTCTGGAGGATGACGCGGAGCTGGTACTCAATCTCGGCGTGCTGCAGCTCTAACTCCTGCTGCTGCGCTCTGGGATTGTGAATGAAAAGAAAGTGAGAGAGAGAAATGGAAATAAAAGGAAAGAAATTAACATGGATGATATTGATGTTTGTTGAAAAAATCAGAAATCAAAAAATTTCAGGTGATTTTCATAGAGGGAAAAAGCAAAACGTGTGTACACTTGAGGAAGAAAAATCTGAAATCAGATTTATATCTACAGAATATCATGCATAAATTAACTACATGCTTTAACACTTTCTGTGCCACTGAATTTTTGTGTTGTCATAGAGTCACAGTGGGTAAAAAGTTCATAGTCATGGTTTGCTACTGTCATACTATTAAAACCACTAGTATTAAAAAGTGGTGCTATGGAAAAGACACAGAGGAGAGATTTTGGCATTTAAGACAACCCTGGCACAAGGTACAACATTGTGTTCAGTTAACAGCTAGCATACAGTGTACAGTATGTAGATACTTGAGGATCTTGACCAGCTGGTACTTTTTGGATGCATGCCCTTATATGGGATCTATGAATAATGACAGGAATTTTTCATTTCTCCGTTCTATGAGAAGAAGCAAGCCAGCTGCAGGATAAAATAATTACAGGAGAGATCCAATTTTTTGTTGACATTTCATTTGGATGTTTGCCCAATTTTGCACAGAGTTGACATTTATTGCTGCCTTCTTTCTCCCCCCCCCCCCTGTCTGTAAGTCTGTCAGTCAGTCAGTCAGTCTGTCTGTCTGTTCAAGAAGCATGCAGTGAACGCCAAGTGAGTGCTGACATGTGATAGTACCGTGAATCATATAATATTTCTCCTATATGCGTTTTTCTTTGTGAAACAGGAAATCTTCATGATAAGGGGGTGGGGGAGGTGGGCAAAGATAGCTTGAGGGGTAGACTTAATGGTGGGGGAAGGGTGTGGAGTCTGTGTAAGGGTGTGGGGGAGGGGGGGAAGCTTATACGGTGCCGACCGCGGGAAACGTCACACTTTTCCGAGATCTGGACGAGGCCACTGACGCGTATCCCCGCGGGTACCCGCGGGTATACGCGTTCAGTGGACGAGTCCATCCGCCCGCACGGATAATCCATCCTCGGGAATTTGCGTCTCGATTGACGCGGGTTGGACGAGGGTGGACGAGGGTGGACGAGGGTATTCAAGGGCACATTCCCGTTAAGCTTTATTTTGACCGCTCAATCAAAATACATTTCATGGAGTTCCGACTTTGCCCATTTTCATCAAATTCCGATTTCAGGGGCTTCTTTTCGATTTAATCACACTCTGATGTCCACTGCCTTGATTGTTCGCTACTTTCTAAAGAAGTACACCTGCGGAAGTTGTGCACATGCGTTCATCACTCAAGTATCAATAATTATTAGAACATATCGACATCGGTTACGATCATCTCGCTATTCACGACTTTTAACGACCTGCGCCACCAAAATTTCATTGCTGAAAATTCGGTGGCCCAATCGGGCTACAAAAAAAGTCGGATGTTTGCCTTTACTTTTGAAAATGAACAGCGGTAACAGTCGGCTCCGTAAGCCCCAAAAATGAATGTCGCATGTTTACTTTTGATTTTAGAAATGAATCACGGTGACATTTGACTCCGTATGATACTGGAATAAATACCGAATGTTTGCTTTGGCGTTCGGAAGTGAATGATAATATTCAACTCCGTAAGACGATAAGATAAATGCCGGATGTTTGCTCTTACGTTCGAAAGTAAATAGCAATAACATTCAGCTCCGGAAGATGCTTGAGTAGGCTATATGTCGAATGATCCCTTTGACGTTCGGAAATGAATAACCAAAATATTCAACTCCGTACGATGATAAAATAAAAGACGGATATTTGCTTTTACTTTCGAAAATAAATAGCAATAACATTCGGCTTCGGAAAATGCTAACGTAAATGTCAGATGATTGCTTTTACGTTCGGAAGTGAATAACAGTAATATTCTGCTCCATACGATGCTAAAATAACTGTTGGATGTTTGTTTTTAGATTTCGAAATAAATAACAGTAACATTCAGGTGCGTTCGGTGGTAAAATTAATGTTCAATGATTGCTTTGATGTTCGGAAATGAATAACAATGACATTCAACTCCGTATATACGTTTATAAAATATACAATGTATATCTGATGTTTGCTTTTACGTTCGGAAGTAAATAGCAATAACATTCAGCTCCCGAAGATGCTAAAGTAAATGTCGAATGATCCCTTTGACGTTCGGAAATAAATAACAAAAATATTCAACTTCTTACGATAATAAAATGAATGACGGATGATTGCCTGTACTTTCGAAAGTAAATAGCAATAGCATTCGGCTCCGGAAGATGACAAAATAGATGTCAGATGATTGCTTTTACGTTCGGAAGTGAATAGCAGTAATATTCTGCTCCATACGATGCTAAAATAACTGTCGGATGTTCGCTTTTAAATTTCGAAATGAATAACAGTAACATTCACCTGCGTTCGATGGTTCGGAAATGAACACAATAATATTCAACTCCGTGTATACGATGATAACATAAATGTCTGATGTTTGCCTTTATGTTCAAGAGTAAATGGCAATAACATTCAGCTCCGGAAGATGCTAAAATAAATGTCGAATGTTTGCTGTGACGTTCGGAAATTAATAACAAAAATATTCAACTCCGTATACTGAGTATACGATTTTGCGTTCGGAAGTGAATAGCAGTAATGTTCTGCTCCATACGATGCTAAAATAACTGGCGGATGTTCGCTTTTAAATTTCGAAATGAATAACAGTATACATTCAGCTGCGTTCGATGGTTCGGAAATGAACACAATAATATTCAACTCCGTGTATATGATAACATAAATGTCTGATGTTTGCTTTTATGTTCAAGAGTAAATAGCAATAACATTCAGCTCCGGAAGATGCTAAAATAAATAACGCATGTTTGTTGTGACGTTCGGAAATGAATAACCAAAATAACTCCGTATATACGATGATAAAATAAATGTCTGATATTCGGTTTTACGTTCGAAATATAACAATAACAATCAGCTCCCTTCGACTTTCGGAAATGAATGATAATAATATTCAACTCCGTACGATGTTTAAATAAATGTCGGATGCTTGCTTATAATTTATATTGCTATGTACTTTCGCAAATAAATAGCAATAACATTCGGCTCCGGAAGATGCCAAAATGATTAATGTCACATGATTGCTTTTACGTTTGGAAGTGAATAGCAGTTACATTCTGCTCCGTACTATGCTAAAATAAATGTCGGATATTTGCTACATGTGTATTACATTTCGAAATGAATAGTAACATTCGGCTGCGTTTGATGGTAAAAAACAAAACAAAAACAAAACAAAACAAAACACACACACAAAAAAAAAACTGTCTGATGTCTGCCTTGACGTTCAAAATTCGGCCCCATACGATATGATGAAATAATTGTCAGATGACTCATTTCACTTTCGCAAGTGGACAACAGTGACATTCGGCTCCGTACAATGATAAAATAGATGTCGGATGTTTGCTTTTATATTTGGAAATGACTAACTGTTAAATTCTGCTCCGTATACGACAGAGCTGCCAACCTTTCGAAGCACAAATTAGTACTCAGCAGCTCCAAAATTCGTGTTTTCCACCAGAATTCGTATTTTTTTTCAATCTCCCTCTTTTTGCTATGAGGCCTACAGGCTCTAAACATAACGTTATGACACACGCCGAAGCATCCAGCTGGTCACCAGCACGATAAAGATTCTAAACTACGCAATGTTCAGCGTTGATTGATTGCTTTCTCGCAATGTGTACAAGTGCAAGTTTGTACCTCCAAAATCTTTCTGGGCTGATTATGGAAGCTTCCATTTTCTAGCAGGTGACGGGGAATGCTTGATCTTCTCAAGAGAGCTTCTGTGTGAGCGGATGCAAAACTCTGTTCTGTGTTTCCAATTATGTACTATCAAAACATAATCATGCGTTGTTTTCAGGCTTTTTTCATTTTATTGGATTTTAAACATCAGTATTCTTCGAAGTATTCCAATTCCTTTTCCCCTGACTGGAATTGGAAAGTCTGCTATAACGATGATCGCAAAATGCCGCGCTGTGTGTGGAAGCGCCGATGTGGTGCAAACACGTGGCTTCATTTTCAAGTTTAAATGAATGCGCCATGTGCTCCTGCCTATAAGAGGTTACTGCAAGTTCGATGGATCGAATGCGCCATAGCTGAGCTGAGCTGAATGGCTTGTTTACGGTAAACATGCAATTTACGTTCGATATGAAGAAATCATTACGTCTTTCACGAGGGAAAAACACACAAAACAAACAAACAAACAAAATACACCCACGAACGAATGTTGATAGCCAAAACTTTGAAAAGTAATAAGCAGTTTTGATGCGCGTGAACTGAAATTAATTGTCCTTACACGTTGTATTTTGCTGTCTAACCAGGTGATGACTGCATCTCATTGGACCTTCTCGTAGTGAATTTGTCTGGGCATACGAGACCTTTCATGTATTTCTGTGATTGCATTTTTAATTGACTAATAATCAATCCTTTTGTTATTGTTCAGGGAACATTAGATATTCGATCAAGTACACTATAATCGACTCTTCGATGTTCCCTACTATGCGCCGAAAGAAAGGCTATAGACATAGAATCATGATATCTTTGGAATTATTCCTTTAATTCAACTAATGAGCTGGTTCTTCGATCGATATTTCCAGGATACTTACACGCTGTTTATTCCAATGCGCGCATTCTTTCGTCTGGCACGCACCTGGGTGTGGCACCTGCTTTTGTGGAAATTTCCACAAGGGAGAGGGGTGGGGTGTCAAGTTTCTTCGAGCCGAAGAGACTGCATACACAATCTCTTCGCTTTTATTTATTGTCATTCGTGTTTTCGCCTTATTCTTTGCTGATATTGAACATTTAGATTTAACTTTACGAAAGTTGCTATAGCACATGGTTCGTTTTGTTGTGAGGTGTACGTAATTTCTTTTTTTTAATCATTCTTGAGAGGGGAAAGAAGAGTAAGGGGGAAAGAAGACTAGAGGGAAAGGGAAATAAAACAAACGTCACGTACGCTAAGCATTCACAGGAAGCCGTCTTTTTACACCAGTCACCAGCATAGTTATCATCACTATCAGACATCACTCAAGATCATTTTAGCCTTTTCCTATGATCAACATTGAGAAACATGCATAATCCCTCGAGATAAATACCTAGGAAACTCATAGTTACGTTCAGACGGCAGGCCCTAACCTCGAGGTTAGGAAACAAATACAAAGTATCAACACTTCCCAACAACACAAACATTTAGAAAAGACAACAAATAGCACATCGAAGCGGCTGGGATCAAACTCCGTCGCTTCGATTGCAGCGAAGCGGAGAAATCGCCGTTACGAAAATAACAGTGCGAGACACTAAGAGAATAACGTTTAAATACTTCAAAGTATAAAGGGAACAGATAAAGTGATATAAAATGTAAGAAATCGTACTAAACGAGGTGTGAGAAACGACGGAAATAAAACGAAGTTTAGTAGTAAGCTTAGGCCCTAGCAAAAGTTTTGCAGCACCGAAAGCTACGCGAAAATAAACACACATATAAAACTCGGTATTGCGACGAGATCCTATGGGATCAAGTCAATAAACGATACAAAACAAAGGAAATTGATTCATTTTGACGGGAAAATAGTTTGTTATAAGTATTCTGTTATATGAAATCTCCTTTAATAGGCCTAGAAATAATCGAGTTTCCACGATACTCTGGAAAGAAAGTTCGAACGCTTTTCACCTGCACATATACTGCAGAGGGCAGTGCACATCAGTCATCAATACACGAACAGAAACTCACCTCTACAACTTCCTCGCAGTAAATGATGCAATAGCGTTATAAAAAAAAAACACACAACACTCTAAAAATCATTTCGTACTTGGGAGGCAAGGGACAAGAGGATGAAAAGAAGAGAAAAAGAAGCAGACATTGCACAACGGGACGCTTTCACCCCGCCTCATACGGTACTGTAGTGGCAGCTGGCTACAGTGTGTAGACACTCCCCAGCCGGCCGGCCACACATTGGGATACCACGGCGATCCATGTAAACATCCAGGGTCCGTAGGCGACAGGGATTCACGCGCGCGAAGTTCTGTTCGGTGTACACAGTACGCAAGCAGCGATATGCGTGTGCGCACATTTTTCTATTCAGCGCTTTCCACATACGGTGCGTACGCAATGCATCGATATCCCAGCTGAATACAGATAACATGGCACATGCGACGTGCGTTTGCGATATTTTTACCCATTATTTTTCCCCACTGTGAATTCGTACTTTCTAAGGACGTTTTCATATTGTCGTATTCCCTTCGATTTTTCGTATACGAATTTTTCGGAACGGTTGGCAGCTCTGGTACAATGCTAACATAAATAACAGATTATTGCTTTCACATTTGAAAATGATTAATGGTATACATAGGCTCAGTATGATGCTTAAATAAATAGAGGATGTTTGCTTCACATTCGGAAATCAATAAGGGTAACATTCAGCTCCATAAGATGCTAAAATGAATGTCGGTTGTTTGCTTTTATACAGTGTATTTGAAAATGATTAACGGTAATATTCGGCTCCGTAAGGTTCTAACATACTATAGTAAATGTTGGATGATTGCTTTTACAATCAGAAATGAATAGCGGTAACTTTCGGCTCTTTACAATGCTAAAACAAACAATCTGGAAATGCTCCCACTTTCTCATCCCAAAAGTAAGCTATGACCACCTATATAGGCATCAACTTTTATAATTATCTATAAGCCTATTTGCTAAATCTTAGAATTCAGAATAATGGTGATAAGATGATCTACTTTTGTATTCATTTATTTTAGACATGGGTACCTGTCACGTCAGTAATGCTTAATAATTGTTTTTAGTAGGACCGATTTAGTTTTTCCTATGTTTTTCTTGATTTTTTTGGCCACCAAAAAAAAAAAAATAGAAATCAATGATTTTGGTGGTCAAAAATAAAAATTAGTTTGGAGCCCTGCGATATCATTGGGCTCATCATTACTTAATCTTTCCCATGATACGCTAATATTTATATCATCAATCTGCCGACGTCATCCGACAATTCATGATTAAAACCTTTTTTTTTTTTTTCATCGTCCGTAACCCAACTTTGAACACAGACAGGGTGTTCTTTCTCATTCTAGAGTAATGAAGGAGCGCACTTTCGGCTGTGATCTAAGTCCTATTATCGATGTCACCGTTTAGTGATCTAAACTTCAGCTTTGCTGAACTGTTCAATGTCTTGAGCAGGAAGCGAAAACAATGGCTGGACTAAGGAACCTTCGTTTTTAAAAGGGGGAAATAGAAACAAAAAACAACACTGAAACCGAACAGGCCGGCCGAGCATTGTTTAGGTTAACCACGCGTGGTGATAATCGCGCCCATTGATCGCTCTGTCCAGCTGGCTTAACCCTATTCTAACTGGGAGGAGTTTTTACTGGGGTGACCCCCCCCCCCCCCCCCCCTTCAGATCTCGGCCACCGATCGCGCGATCGCTGCGAAATTTTTCCTGAAGATAGAGCTGGATGTCAACTACAAGATTACATGGTCATACAATAGAAAAATATTGCCTTTCTATTTTTAATAAATTGATGCAAAGTTGTGCATGAAATCATATTTTCACCTATAACTCCATAAAAAAGACTGAAGTATTGCTAAATTTTTGTGTCAAAATTCCTCAAGACATATAAACCAATTTTCATTTAAAAATAAAGCACAGTCAAAACCAATTTCTTTTGTTTTTTATTGTTTTGTTAGTTTCTTATGTATTTTATTGTTTTTTCGACCTTGTGTTTTCTGTTGTTTTTCAAAATTTGTTGCAGGCACTTTTTCAGGCTTATCTACACTATATAGAATTGATTAATTTCAATGGTTCAAAGATGAAATACTATAATTTATATCAATTTAACCCCAAAAACACAATTTACATTCAATTTGCACACGATATCATGAATTTGAGCTGTTTTCCGGTTGACATGCATTTGCATAACATTACGTAACTTCAGAACGGTGTACTCAGACGTCGCAAATTTGGTCTCAAAATATGCGGAAGACTTCAATGAAAAGAGTTGTGAAACGACGCGGCAAAATCTTTGCTCGTTGCAGAATCGTGACGCGAAACGTGGGGGGGGGGGGTCAATTTGACCCCCCCCCCCCCAGTTAGAATAGGGTTAAGAGTATGCATATTGACCAAAAATAGAGGGATGCTAATTTACTCTTACAAGCTATCGCTACTATTTAAGTTGAAAACTGGAACTTTCTGAAAGGTTAAAGATGATCGTAAAATCAGTTCTGGCTACAGGATTTTATAATAATTATAATAGCATACAACATGTACCAAGTTTTCATCGTTTACCTGTCTTATCACTCCAAAGCAGTTCAGCTTAACTGTTGGCTTATAGAAGTGATCATCAATCGGTAAGGATTAGTCAGATGAATTCATGAATTCTCTTTATGCATCACGGCTAATCGAACTATTCAACATCGTTGAAGTAACCATACTTTTTTATTTTCATAGTTCAAACTATTTCTTAACATTTATATGCAAAACGAAAGTACTCTACACGTTTTTCAAAATGCTCAGATGTAGTGAGTCAATTCCACAAAGATTGCATTACGGCAACCTTTACTGACCTAAACAAGTTTTCTATAGAGCTATCAGTTCTATTATAATGGCATTCTGATTACTTCGACTGCGTTTTGAAGTCGTACCGAGCACAGCATTCAAAACAACGGGTTCCTCAGGTCCTCTTTAGGTACTGGTATACTTGCTAAAAGCATTCTCTTTCGCTTCCATCGACAACAACATGGGAGGAGAATGGAAGCGATCAACTTTCTCGGTAAATGAGGCTTTTCGTATATAGCACGCATTGCGTGCCTCTTTCTTTTTTCTGTTTCTGTTGTTTCAAACTACACTGCAGCCGACACACAACACAAACACACCAAAGTTTACATTCAGGCAACCGTATTTTGGTATTGGTTAGAATCGAATTATATCTGTCTTGTGATTGGCTAATTATCTGTAGCAAAAACAAAACAAAACAAAACAAAACAAAAACAAAAACAAACAAACACAAAAATGCTGAAAACTGCTTATCGAATATCAGTGGCGTGCCAAAGGAGTAAAATGGAGTCTATACTCTAAAGGGGCCTGAGCTTTTGATTCCAAAAGAATCTTCGTCAGAGGCAAAATGATAATCAGGCAGGGAAAGCAATCACATTATAAAGAAGTTCACACAACACGAACAGTCAGGGACAGGCTAGGGACACGGAACAAAGAAAACAAAAGGAGAGGATGGGAGGTCATGGGCAAGGAGGCCAACAGGTGAAGGGAGGGGGATTAATGCAGGAGGGTGGATAGACAAAAGGCATAGGAGGGTCAGTGATAATCCTGAGTGCCATGGGGGTGCATCCATTTAAGAATGAATTTTCTCACACACCCAAGCTGTCGCCATTTATGTGTGTGCGATGAAGCGTTAACGCCGTCGCTATAAAGCAGGACTGTTGCATCATGGGGGGGGGGGGGGGAACGGGTTGTGAGCTTGAACATAACCTGAACTTTAAGGGCGATTTTCTTTTTTTTTTCTTCTTCTTTTATGACTTCTAGGGATGCGGAAAGGGGTTGTTTTATGTATTATTGTAAAGATAAAACTATACAATGTATGTAGAATTCAAGTATTTATATATACATGTGTAGACATGCCTAAAATTTCGTTTACTGCGACATACGCATTTCGACCGAGCGCATCACGACCTGTATGGACTACGCACATGTATTCTTTTATCTTGCGCTCTGCTTTTGTGGGAATTTCTTCAAGCATAGGTGTCAGGTTTTCCTACGTTACGTCTGCGGTCATTAATTCCATATTTGTTAGTTTGTCTGCTTTCTTATTCTGTGTTTATGCATTTTACTTGAACTTAAAGGTCTAGACATTTCGTTTGCTAAATGCACGCGAGTCACGTTGCATTGTATGATGTATTTTGTTTCGTTGACCATTCATGAGAAGCGTTTCTTTGAGCAAACTCTCTTTTCACACCAAAATCACTTATAGAAGGTAGTCATCCACATTGGTTATCAAAATAATAATTCCGTCATTTTCCTTTCGTTCAGAAACAGGAATCAGAATTCTCAACACGTCATCCACATTGGTTATCAAAACAATTCCGTCATTTTTCCTTTCGTTCAGAAACAAAAATCTGTTATTCTCAACACGTTATTACAAAAATTACATCTCACAGCAATAATAGGGCCTACTATATTATAGAACCAACTCATCGCAGCAAAATGACACATTACGGTTACGAGGACATACACAATGCTTGAACAAATTACTTTGCTTCAAAATGTAGAAACAGATGAAGTGACATAACAAGAGAAAGGGCGCACCGAAAGAGGTACACTGTATCAAGATCAACTAAGATAAACTCTAACAAAAAAGAAGAAGAAGGAGGAAACTATTCCCCCCCCACACACACACACACGCACACACATACACACAAACGAGTAGATACACAAAGGTCATATGTTTACCTTTGGGAGCAGTGATTTAAAAGATGTTTTAGATATCACGCTTGATGCATAATAGGTCCGTTGTGCAAAGCATCCTACATAATTTTTTGTAATAAAGCCTAGAATATAAGGAGATATCAGTATTTCTCTTATAGATTGTAAAGAACCTTCGGAATTAGGACCTTTGTTTCATTTTCGGATTAACGAACCTTCGGCATAACGAACCTTATTTCATTTTTTGATAAATGAACCTTTGGAATAACAAGTTACAAACCTCATATTTTCGGATTAACGGACCTTCGGAATAGCGAACTGTAACCGTTCACATAGTGTACTGTATTTTCGATCATACGGATTCAATTTTTTTTTTTCCAGCAGTTGTTTCTATCCCTATAACTCACATTTCAGAACTATGGGGGTTTTGTTTCATGTATACGTGGTGAATTAATACGCCTTTAATGCAAGAGCAAAAACATGGGAAAGTTTGAATGCTTTTCACGTGCACAGATTCTGATAGGTATTATCCCGTAACAGGGGCGGATCCAGGAATTCCGTAAAGTGGGGGCGCGTTTACAAAATTAAAGGGGGGCGCACGCACCCCTCCCCCATTTTTTTTTTTTTTTTTTTTTTTTTTTTTTTACATTTCTTTTGTTTCAACAACAAAAAATAAAAATAAAGGGGGAGGGCGGGCGCCGGTTGCGGTCCTCCCTGGATCCGCCCCTGCGTAACCAAGTAAGTTTGAGAGAGAAAAGTTTGAGCCAAAAACAGCGTTGACAAGTACTACCACAAATTGCATAGTACACAGTACGAGAAAGTATACAGCACGAGATCTCTAGTTTGATTTTCATTTCGCTTCGAATAGTAGACGAGCAGTGACAATCCGTCAAAGTGCTAACTACAGCTAGGGCCTAGCGGCACAGTTTACAGGTCTACCTTCCGTTCACTGCATGGTACACATAAACAAGAACAAAAGCGTTTTCTTCTTTTGCATGTTAGCATGGGGACGATAGTGAATTAAGTTCACCAAGATTCAATGTTTGTAAACAAGAAAGCAGCGCGGAGCAAAGACCTCAGATCGTTGTTATAGCACACGTGCATCTATTGTGGTAACATTTTAATCAACGCACTAACACCATCTGAACATACTCAACGATCATGCCACACAATCACTGTGAAGGGGAAATGTTCAGCAACAACAAGAGCACGAGTATGTAGCCTACCATATACTGCACGCGCATTCATTCCGTGAGTGCCAAACACAAGCTAGAAACACACGCAATAAAGAAACATCGCAAGTTCGTGAACTGAGGGACCCTTTTTTTGTCTTATATCTTAACAAGATAAAGACGTGATTTCGGGTGCTGTTCGTTATTCCGAAGGTTCGTTATTCCGAAGGTTCGTTTATCCGAAACACATAAATTCCCTAAACCATAGAGGTTCGTTAATCCGAAAACGAAAAAAGGTTCGTTAATTCGAACATTTGCGGCGTTATTTCGAAGGTTCGTTAATCCAAAAATGACATAGGGTTCGTCATTCCGAAGGTTCGTTAATCCGAAAATGAAATAGGGTTCGTTATCTCGAAGGTTCGTTGATCCGAAATGATATAGGATCCGAAATGATATAGGGTCCGTAACGAACCTTCGAAGTAAGTCGAGCTTTGTTTCATTTTCGGATTAACGAACCTTCGGAATAACGAACCTTATTTCATTTTCGGATTAACAAACCTTCGGACTAAAGAACCTTACTAACGAACCTTCGGAATAACGAGCTGTAACCGTGATTTCATATCCAATTTGTTTAATTGGACCTTTTAAAAGCTATGACTGTATCGAATCATTGAGAGCAATGAAATTTAACGGCCTTCTGTCCGCCGTATCAAAAGTGTGATGATAAAGGGGATGTGCGCATTGTCATTCGAAATACATGTAACTACATGTAACTCTACATTTAAGTAATTAGTCTGATTATTATATAGAAACTGATTTTGGGATTGATAGTCACTACTGACAGTTTTTATTCTCGTAAACGGCACCTGTCAATCTCACAGGCGTCAAGTCGAAGCACTCACACGTCATGAATTGACCATAACGTAAAAACGACAGAACTCTACACACAAGAGTTCTGTGATAAAAACACGCTGGGCACACAAGATGAGTATGTTGGAACCACATGGCGCACTCACTGCTGGCAGGGCAAGCACGTGCTTTGCTCATCGAACTGATCGTTTTTATAGCGATCATAATATCGCTACACAGCAGAGATTCGTATTCCAATGCACAGTAGGCCTACTCTCTCTCTCTCTCTCTCTCTCTCTCTCTCTCTAAAAAAAAAAAAAAAATGAAAACATTCACACTTGAAGGGGTGGATACATTTAAAACGGAGTCAATTTAGAGTGAATTTGGAGTGAATTTTGAGTGAAAATGTTCATTTTCACTCGGAGTGACCTCCGGGATCACTCGAAGATTTTGGAGTGCTATTGATGTAGCGCGATTCCGCTGCTTAAATGCATTCAGTTTTGCTCATAATCATTGATTTCATCCTTCTTTTTTTTTTTCTTGGAAAGCAAGCACTCCTTAAAGAGGGAAAACCCCGATTGGACAAATTGCGACGTAAACATGCATTGACATAGTTATGTGATACGTATAAACAATTTATCATGAAAGGAGAGAAGGGTACCTACAGTACATGTATCCAAGATAAACATTATGCATGCACGTGTAGTACCACTTCTCGGGGACTCGAGTGAAGTTAAACGCAGCTTTGTTGATTACATAATGCCACTCTGGTGGTTTCGCCATACCCTTCTCTCTCTCCTACGTTTTCTTTGTTTTCTCCCTCTCTTTGTCTTTTTCTTTTTTCCCTACAAATCGTGTACTTTAAGAATAGACAGACGGTGTTAAACTTCAACTCAAGTGGCTTCTTAAGATCTGCGCCTCTTTCATCCATCTTAGGGACCGTGACACTATTGTGAATGACACAATTAAAAGCATCACACACGGACTTTCACGCCTCGTTAGACCTTTAAGACTCAGATCTTTTTCTTTCTTTTTATGTGTGTGTGTGTGTAGACGTGGACGCCATTGGGAAATATCAAGCTCGAGACAATAAGTGGCCACTTACAATATAATGACCGACCGATGTTGAAGGTAGATTAAATCAGTAACTAAGTCAGAAATTGGGGAACCAGTAAATAAATAGGCAGCGATCGACACTTCGACGGTTTGCCAATCTAATGTGCAGCGATCGACGTCGAAAGTGTCAATCAAATACGTTATTTACGGTCGACGTCGAAGGTTGATAAAATCAGTAAGCAGCGATCGATGTCGAAGGTTGATAATCGGATGGGTGCTGTTCGTAATATTCCGAAGGTTCGTAATTCCGAAGGGTCGTTAAATTCGAAACACACAAATTCCCTAAACCTACAGGTTCGTTAATTCGAACGTTTGTGGCGTTATTCCGAAGGTTCGTTATTCTGAAGATTCATGAATCCGAAAATGAAATTAACGGAACAATATACCTTCTGAATAACGAATCTTCGGACTAGAGAGCCTTCGGAATAACGAACATCGGAATAATAGCTACCGATGTGTAAGGTTGATGAAATTATTAAATAGCGACCAATGTCCAAAGTTGATTAGGTCATACCGTCCGACGTTAGTGATCGAGAAAACTATAAAGTAGCGGCTGATGTCGAAGGTTGATAAAATAAGGACAATTAAATCAAATAGGTATAGCGTCCATAATGTCGAGATCAAATAAAATTGAGCAGCAACGAAGTGTCGAAGGTTTATGTAATCAACTTGGTATCGCACGACGTCGAATGTTAAGCAAAATTATCTGATTTATCCGACATTTGTTTTAGCATTGTAAAGAGGCCAAAGTTACCGTTATTCATTTCTGATCGCAAAAGCAATCATCCAACATTTACTAGTATTTTGACACCTTACGGAGCCGAATGTTACAGTTAATCATTTTCAAATGTTAAAGCAAACAACCGACATTCATTTTAGCATCTTACGGAGCTGAATGTTATCCTTTTTCATTTCCAAACGTGAAAGCAAACATCCGCTATTTATTTTAGCATCTAACTGAGCCGATTGATACCGTTAATCATTTCCAAATGTAAAAGCAACAATCTGTTATTTATCTTAGCATCGTTCGGAGCAGAACATTACCGTTATTCATTTCCAAATTTAAAAGCAAACATCCGACAATCATTTTAGCATCGTACGGAGCCGAATGTTACTGTTTTTCATTATGAACGTCAAGGCAGACATCAGACATTTACTTTACCATCAAACGCAGCTGAATGTTACTGTTCGTCATTTCGAAATGTAATAGCAAATATCCGACATTTATTTTATTATATGGAGCAGACTGTTACTGCTATTCACCTCCAAACGTAAAAAGCAATCATCTGCCATTTTCTGGGCATCTTCCGGAGCCAAATGTTATTGCTATTTACTTTCGAAAGTAAAAGCAAACACCCGACATCTGTTTAATCATCATACGGAGTTGAATATTAGTGTTATTAATTTCCGAACATCAAAGGGATCATTCGACATTTATTTTAGCATCTTCCGGAGCTGAATGTTATTGTTATTTACTTTTGAACGTAAAAGCAAACATCCGGCATTTATTTTTATCATCGTACAGAGTTGAATATTATTGTTATTCATTTCCGAACGTCAAAGCAAAGATCCGACATTTATTTTAGCATCTTCCGGAGATGAATATTATTGCTATTTACTTCCGAAAGTAAAAGCAAACATCCGACATTTATTTAATCATCGTACGGAGTATTATTGTTATTCATTTCCAAACGTCAAAGGGATCATTGGACATTTGCTTTAGCATATTCGGGAGCTGAATGTTATGGTTATTATTTTACTTTCGAACGTAAAAGCAAACATCCGGCAAATTACTGATACTTTTCAAAAGATTTTCGCGGATCGATTTCAGCTAATTTCCTTCATGTAGCCGATGGTTGACGGGAGAGTTTGATTTTCATATCATTAATTCCGCGCTGGAGCGCTCGGGCAAATGCGGGTGTTTAGACGAGCGTGAAAGTGCGGGCGACTTCCCTCGTCTGTACGCGTCCAAACGCCCGCGTATTACCTAGTACGCCCGGACGAAAGGGCTTCCCGCATTTGCCCTAGGGGTTTTTGTGACGTTTCCCGCGGTCGGCACTGTACATGGAGGGGAGGGCAAAGAGGGAGGGAGAAGGGGTGTTAGAGAATGGGAATTAAGAACTGAAAAGCAAATTGAGGAAAGCTGTGGGTGATCACCACAGCAACACAGAGCTAAAAAGAATAAGGCATGTCAGAAAAGATTAGACATCATGATTCTACATGGAATAGGGACAAGTATGTGAATGTGGGAATAGAGATTTTTGAAGGCAGAAATAGGGATGGGTCATAATTACTTACTGTGCGACAAGCTCTCCTTCTCTCCTGACCAGCTGGTTCTTCTTGTTGACCACCTCAAACCACTCAGCCAGTAGACTGTCATCATGAGTGGCATCGTCTATGGATAAGCACGGCAGAGGTCAGAGGTCAGGGGGTGAAATGTAGAGTAAAAAACAAAATGAGTTCAGGAATTACAACATTGACAAAGTCAAAATAAAACATATTCGATGTTGTTATTGATGTTGCTGTTGTTGCTCCGCTGCAGTAGAAGGTTATGGGTCAAACTATTAACTTCACACAACAAAACAGAAAGCATGTTTCCCAGTTTGTTGGAACAATGAAAGTCTATATCTCAAAACAAAGTTTAAACAGCTAAAGATTGATTACTATTGTTTTCATAGGCTCAGAAGCTCACTCTATATTCCACATACCATGCAACTTTGAAGAAACCAGCACTGGAAAATGTCAGAGCAATGAGAGATACCATAATTATCACGATGTATGATTAACTTGTTTGATTATGATGTACTATGTACTCCTCATGAGGCAAAAGTTGATTATAAAACAAATATGCCATCCAGCACAAGAAGGCAAATGCTTAAAACAGAACCAGCTTGGGGCCAATCATATCGCAGGATTTCTACTGCTGCTGGGCAAATCTTGCGAGACTTGTAAACTCACCGTCGCCATCCTGGCGAAGTTTCTTCTCCAGCTCCACTCCTCTCTGTTCCAGCTCTCTCTGTCTGCTTTCGATCTCTTGCAGCTCCTGTTGGATCACACACGTGTCTATGTGGTCCTTTCCAACCTGCCAACACACATACAAACATGCAGAGCGTAAGAGATACTGTAAAACACAATATTTTTGCGGCATGAAATTTTCGTGAATCAGAGCCGTTGACCTTTTTCGCGGCATGAAATTTTCGCAAATTGCCTGTTAACATTCAATGCGTATAGTTTAGATGAGAACTTTCACGTGCATCTGTGATAGTTTTGCGAATCTTGGCTCTTGCAAAATTCGCAAAATTAAAATGCACATGAACATTTCTTGTTTTACAGTATTGGGCATCATGTTCTGCAGACGTACAACATACTGAAAGTGGAAATTTTCATGCATTTCGCGCAACCACAAACCAGCGCAAAAACAAACGCGTGCGAATATTTTGACCTTGAACTTTTGACCATTGACCTTGAGCATGTGCACCTAAAGTTCATAGGTACAACTTCGCCCGCTCATACATATACATGCCAACTTTCATTAAGATACCTAAAACGTTTTTTTAGTTACCCTGTCCTACAAAATTGATTACAGACAGACAGACGGAAGGAAGGACGGACAACCCGAAAACATAACACCTCTGGCGACACTTTGTGACGGAGGCACAAAAATCTGGTTTTATATTATGCTCTCTTGTCACAACATGAAGAGATGATGTAAGTTTTCTGGAGGTCTCCTGCTGATTCAGGGAGACCTGACAGCTCTGTTGAATGGTATTAAATAACAGGATAAAGAATGGCTTTGGAAGACATTCTGTGAAAATGCTACAGAGTAAAACTTGATCATGTGCCACGTCTTCTCTATGTTCCTTTGTGTAATGAAACAAACCATCTCATTGGCTTCAACTCCATAAGGATGGAAAATCCCCTACTATCTTGTATTGAGCTGACTTCTACTACTCCCTAATATTGAGACTTATCGTGACTACCATCCAAGATTGTTTTAAGTGAACATATTTGACTTCTCAGCTATACTCTACAATCAAAGCTCTGAAAGTGATTGGGTACAATGGGAGATTGTAAACTTTTATGCTGGCTGTTTTCTTTTCTGCATGGTCAAATCTGGTAATCAAACTACATTCAGCTTGATTAGAAGAAGTCACGCATTTTGTAGCAAAAGGGTCATTCACCTGGCGCACTTAAAGGGGATGGCTAGTAACTGATCAGTGGGAATGCTGGGGGATGATTGTTCCAATTCTTGTGGGATTCATTTAAGAGTATATTATATATCTATTGTTGTGTGAAAATTGTAACATTAAACTGCACATTACTTGAATATGAGACCATTCTGAAGCAAACAATTTTCACACAACAATAGATATATAATGTACTCTTAAATGAATCCCACAAGAATTGGAACAATCATCCCCCATCATTCCCACTGATTCCCACTGATCACTTACTAGCCATGCCCATACTTACAGCTGTCCCAAACAAAGAGAATGATCATGTCTTCGCATTGTGACATATTATGCACATACTTTACAGCGAACTTTTGGTACGCTTTTGGTGGCCTTTTGGAGCACATGGGGAAGCGGTCCACTTTTGGCTTGGTACAGTACAGTAATGTACACTTCAGGAGAATTCCAGCGCTCCTCTGGGGCGGGTATGGTACGGTACAGTTCGCCTTAGGAGAGCGCTCGAACGGACGTAAAGTCTCAGAGTGGCTAGGACAGGAGCAAGATGACTCTTACAGTATATGATCTTGAGCAAAAGAATGACAAAAGTTTTGAAACTTTTTGGACGTACCTCCCTCTTCATGGCAGGGGGTGCAGGTGCTCTCCTCTTTCCAACATTTGATGGCGTCCTGACCGGTGGAGGCGCATACTTGGGTCTCTCCGGCTATCCATAACAATTGCACATACATAAAATTTGAAATTAATTCAAAAGAAATTAATATCTACAACTAGGACAATCGGTGTGGACGATATTTGGGATTAGTAATAAGACATTATAATGAGTTAACCGAGTGCTTAAAAACTGGAAATATAGATATATTCTTCATATCTGCTTCTTATGTCCAGAAAACATATCACCTATATGATGAATGAGAGTAGGTAGAATGGTTAAATGAAAAGATTTTAACACTTCATTTTCTTATATCTTGTGTTATGAAATTCAGGAGTAATAATTGCTTACACTCTCCAAGAAACTGGTATATATGCCAGAGGCGAAATTTTGTACTATTCAATATACTCAATGGTAATATGGTATACTGACTGAAGGCAAAGTCTCTTTGCTTGTGAAATTTTCTCAATACTTACCTTTTGGCATTTCCACCTGATACAGATACAAATTAACCCTTCCTGTGTCAGTGACTTTGGACAGTGTGTACAATGCTATGGGACTTGCTGTGCCAATCAGTACTCAAAGCACACAGGGATTAATGGAGAATCAAATCAGTAACAAGTACAATGAAGAAATTCTCCAACCATTGTATAAATTCAGCATGATTTACAATTAAGAAGATCAAGTTAAACATACATAATTAGAATGATGAGGATGAATCAATCACTTCATTGATTTTCATCTGGAGTCTTACAATAACTTTCACTTTTAAAGCTTGATAAATCAATCACATTGAACAAAAGAGATTTTTCCTACTGAATTCAAAATACCCTTTACACTTTGGTTTACTGAGATATACTTCACTAAAAACAAAATGAAGTAAACTTTTGAACTTGCAAAACAAGATAAATAAGTATAACAGGGATTATTTCAGATTTTTTTTTTCTATGAGCAGGAAGTGAAATTGCAAATGACCTAAAAGATCAACACAAAAATCAAAGGGATTTCCAACACACAATGTGATGAAAAAGAGAAACATAACTCAAAATTCTGAAATGAAAAATTAAGTTAGAAGAGAGGATCTCAAATAGATGTCAAGATAAATACACACTGGCTGACCATTTAAAGTTGTTCTCATTCTGTGTAGATGTAAGATGAATCCTTTGCAAATCTTCCATGAAGTCACATAATTCAACAGATAAGCTGTTTATAATCATATCAACTGGAATGATTCTTTTTCAAAGTGATGAAAAGTAAATCCCTGGCAAGTCTTCTGCTAGCTCAGATTATGCAAAACACCAACTGGTTTGCAACCTCATTAATCAGAAAGTTTTTCTTTCATTATTTGGTTTATTTTTTAATGTTCCTTACAACCATGCTGATTAAATCTGTTGCAAATCTTTCATGAAACTGATGATGCAATCACTTAGGCACAAGTGTTTTACAAGATTTAATTATACCCTTATGGGGTAAGTTTTAATGTTTGCTGAATGGTTGAATTTCCAGAACATGTAAGAGGGCGGAACATGATCAACAGTAACAGCAGTAAAAGGACATTGCTGCAAAGAGAAGACGGATTTGGTCACACTTTGATCAGACTGTTATCTGCCAAATAAATAGGACACTTAAAACTGCAGACTTCTCCATAAAATGTCCAGCTGTGCCTGATAGAATCTTTAGTGAGGGGAAAAGAGTGTCATGAAATATCTCAGTATCTCTTCCTCTCCTTGTCTGCATTACTTAATGTCTCTTGGAGCTCAAATTTGAGCTCTAAATGCTTCATTGCTGAGCTATAATATCTACTTGAAGTGATACAGCATGGTATTGAATACAAATCAAATCCTGCATGCAATCACTCACAAGTGTTGAGTGTTATCCTGATTAACATATCAATTAATCAGGCACTGTCACTGTATACACTGATTGCTGGCAACAAAAAAGTATTTACTCCCAAGAATTGTGAAGATTCTTCATAACTGACATCTACATTCATATATCAAAACTTGAGGGCTTGGAGGCTTACCATCTTTGGTACAATTTTCTGAGGGTTCAAAAAGATGAAATATGAACAACCCATGCAAGGCAGACATGCACAGGTGTCCTCATACATGCAACATTCAAAGAGGTTAAGAGCAGATTATAGAATTTATATGCTTCTTCACAGGAAACTAATACATTATACACTTTCTTAATTCATCTTGAAATGTGATGAAACGAAAAATCGTGAACTTGAATCACAGTAATTTTATGTGCTGCGTATTGTTAACCCATAACCAACTGAAATCTTGTGGAGCTTTTCTACAATCTTTAGAGATTCAATCTTGAAAGAATTGTGTTAAGTTTATTTGCACTGCACTCTCAAATATTCTACCAGAATCCTATCTAGTAGAATTGATGTAATTGGGTGCTCCATACACAATATTGACTATCATTGTACTTTACTTTCATTTTTCCTCTCACAACCATATCAAATGATTTTTGGCGCTCTTCCGGGATTTTATGTAACCCATGGTTACTGGACCTAGGCTGCTTTCAAGGCAGGGCAAAGCTGCCTGTTTACACCACTAATCTGTCCTGATGGTCCAACATAACTCTGTGGTTTGTGGAATTACACTGCTCATCCACACTACAATACTAATTTCTCATTTGCATCAGAGAATATATGCCCATATGTGCCTGGAATTTCACATTATACAAAAATGCCATACTACATCTATACATGTTTTAAACATATTTTGAAAACATATTCAAAATTTCTCTGCGACAACAGAAACTGTTTGTGAATTTAATTGCCACTGTTTACAAACCCTAAATGAAACCTAAAATTTGCCAAGATTGGCTATGTTTGTAAAAATTTGCCACTCAGTGAGATACTGATACCGTTAAAGGATGAATGCAACAATAATTATGCAAGCAAGGAAGCTTTTACGGCACAAACAACCAATCTTAGGACACTTCCATGGCAGGGGACAGAAAATTGGAAGACAATGAAAAAGGTTTACATCGGAAAGTCATCATCCTTAGAAAGAAGAAAGAAAGAAAAAAAAGGACAGAAAAATGATGAAGAAAAAAAAAAATGATTTTCCAGCATATGATTACATGGCAACATCCATCACAGAATAACAACAACAAAATGAAGTAGGAAATGTGTCATCACACAAAAACTGAATCATCATCAACTTAGGACGCCCCCATCTACCCCTTCCAGCAACCTCTGCCATCCTCAATCACAATAAAATCATGAAAAAACCTACTGAACCAATGGCACACCAGGTGACAGGGAACATAATACATGTCAATGATAAAATGTGAGCAGATACCAGTCAATTATCTTTAACAGTCATCATTACTCTAAAAAACAACAACACAATAATAAAAGTTACAAGCTTAGTCTCATTTGCATCATGACCAGCCATAGGAAAGACATTTTCATCAGCACTATCACCATCATCATCATCATTGTCATCGTCGTCATCGTCATCATTACCATCATCACCATCATCATTACAACCATCGTCGTCATATTCATTGTAATCACCATGAAATGCACCATACAGCTCATCATCTTCATCACAACCATCATTGATCATCATCATCATCATTATAATCACATACAGTGACACCATCATACAGATCATTATCCTATATGCAGCAAAACCGAACTATGACTATATATTAATATTTGCCATTCATAATCATAAATTATATCATTGAGTTTTCATAATCATTACCATATTTCGAGCATTATGGAAATCATCATGAACATCAGCAATGTAAGAAATTGAAGCTCCATGCCACCTTCAAAAACTTGGAATTAGAGAGAAAAATTTGTTCATTCTGTCAACTACCCTACTAGGTAATCAACAAACATGACACTATTGGAAGAGATGAATATAATGTGTAAAGAAAGAAAATATTGCAGAATATCTAAATTTGTGTAATCTCTTCAATGAACTCAAATAAGACACCAGTCTCACACTTCATAATATGACAACAAAAGAGCTACAGCTGTACGACATCCCGCACAACAATGCACCCAGCATATCAAAATGTTTTGTTGTGGATGTGACAACTGGATGACTCACACTTTACTGCGTCATCCGCTAGGAAATATAAACTTGTGAGCCATGCAGTAAAGCATTTTCCTTTACAGGATCTACACAATATTTGTCTCCTTAAATACAGAAAAACAAAGAAGATTTGGGATGATTCTTCGGTCACTCCTGTCTGTGTTCATATTAAGGGAGTGCAAGGGAACAATACCCACTTTACAAATACGCTACCTGAATATAATTTCACTTTTAGGAGGTGAAAATGCAGACAACTGTAGCATACCAAATCATCCAAATACTAGTAGTCATAAAGGGGGAACAGACTGGAACGTCGGTACCACTTTGGCTTCAAAATAGATGCATCTACCACCTATCATAAAACCTTTTCTATCCCCCAAATTCACCCATTATTTCTCTACTGCACATCAACCTAACAAGAGTGACATCTTCAAGAAATGGTGAACTTCCTTCATTCAAAGCATTAAGGCTTTAAATTCTTCCTTGTGTCCTATTTCAACAGTCAACACATTCGCCTGGACTTACCTCGTAGGAGTAATACGTCGGTTTCCCGATGTAAAATTCGGTCAGGATGTCCTCGAAATTAAACGGCTCATATAGAAAGAAAGGCATGGTTTTATCCATCGGTCAGTTTGACAGAAATGAGTAACCCAAGTGAACCGAGTCACCACAGACAAACTCAAAGGCAGAACAAAAGCATCAAGTAAACTTTGAAATTAATCCGGCAGATACAAGATGGATCAAGCTAAAGGAGATGAGCTCTAAAATTCTTCAAAGTCCATTGAAGACAGCCATTACTAATATCATGTTCACACAAGGCACAGGAACTTCACAGAGAACTAGATACACTTTGCTAAACAGACCATGATGTACAAGCTAGCTTCAGTGTTTTTTCCCCTCTCTGAAGCGAGACATATTTTTGCATAGAATTCCATGCTTTCCTGCCAACATACACACACAGGGGAGATAAATCCCTCCGATTAGAATGACATCTCCATTCAATACACAGCGTTTCCGGGAACGAAGACAAAACAGACACAGTATATCTCAACATCATCAGCCAATCAGCTTTCATTAAATCTTTTTCCCTGATAGAGATACTTGATTAAACGGGCACTTGTTTCTCTGATAACCATTTGTACTGGTATCTACTTGATGACAACTTCAAAGAGTCATAAAAAGATAGGCAGAGGAAGATTATACAATGGACAGTATCTTCTGCTGGGTGGGGTATATCTGTGTGTGTACATGCGTGTGTGTGTGTGTGTGTGTGTGTGTGCAGGGAGGTGTGCATATGCGTGTGTGTATGTGTTTACGTGTGTCAGTGTGTGTGTGTTTGTGTGTGTGTGTGAGAGCTGGCAAGAGAGAGGGAGATGGGTAGAGAGAAAGAGAGAAAGTGCATGTCTCTGTGTGTGCGTGTGTGTGTTTTTTGTGTGTGTGTATTTGTACTTTAATATAATGAACACCTGCACATTGACATTTGTTCAGTGTTAAACCAAACAATATTCTTGGCTACACCCTGACCTGTAGTCTCTTTGCTATACAAATGATTGCAAATCAAATTTGTTGTATTCAAGCCACATAGGGCGAGAAAGCTGAACTGTTGGAAGCCTGCCCTAGCTCGTCCTTCAAGTTTTCTGATGCATACAGTCTATTTTCCTTTAACATTCAGTTTTTAAACGTCTATGTAGACATTCAGACACTATCTACTGAGTGGTCTATCATAATGGAATGCCCTAAATTCAGTGAGATTCCTTGGCAGTACAAATGGCGTGCCGAAGATGAAATACAATAAACTGCATACGTCAAATATTTTGCGAGTATTTTCGCAAACTTCATGAGTCAAGTGCTATTAACGAATTTAAAGACACACAAAAATATTGACTTTGGTCGCGATATAAATGTGACATGCATGTATACACTTCTCTAATCAGTACAGTACTCCACGATTGCAAATTTAATCACTCGCAAAGTCGTCGCGAGTCCTGATTTGTAAAAATTTAGACTCGTAAATATTTGGCGTATAGAGTAAGTTGCACTGTGATTTGTAGATGTATACTTTTCAGCATCAATGAAGCCTCTATATGCCCTAAAGTTTCAACTTTCAGTGAGGAAATCCCTGCAGAAACCTTGACCTGACTATAAAATCAGTTTTGAAAAGTAATGCTTCATTCTACTTTGTCCTTCCATGACTCATCACTTCAGAAAAGGCAAAAAATGCCATCATATAATATGCTAAAAGAGCAGTATTCCATTGAAAAAATGTTCTCTTTATTCCAAAACATATGAACCTAAGAATGACCCTAACTGGCCACAAATGTGTGAATTTCACCCCATATGACAGTGACTCCTGACAACAATTTGTGATTTCAAATTCATGAAATTCTTCCGTCGAGTTGTTTGGATTGTAACTGATCAACGAATTGCCCTATATCAACGTAAATATGCACCAAATTGATGAGCGTTTTAGTAGTAGCCATGACAAAAGAAGTCATGGACATACCATATTCGAGCAGGATTTGAACCTATGACCTCCTGATCTCTGGACAGGCGTCTTCTCCACTAAACCATCTACCTCTTGATCTTCGGAGATCAGGAGGTCGTAGGTTCGAATCCCATTCTGAGTATGTATGCCCATGACTTCTTTTGTCATGGCTACTACATGTCCTCAAACACTGATCAATTCAGTGCATATTTTGATATTTACATTGATGTAGGGCAATTTGTCAATCAGTCACAACTTATTTTAATTTGTTACATTTCCTATAGGTCTACTAAAAGCAACCACATTAAACAATGTTGTCAAGCGGTGTGAGAGATTTTCTTGAACATATTCTATAGGGAAGACTGATGCATTACCCCCTTTCTCCTGCAATAAATACATGTACATGTATGTAACATTTTAGACATCCACTCTCAACACTGGATGTGATGTAACAAGAAGCAATTGATGCATAGTTCCATGGACCATACTCTTGCCAAATGCAATGTCAAAAATGAAATTTCAGGAATGGAGAATGTCAATAGGTCAACTTGGATACTACAATCTTCTATCAGATCATACTCCTCAGTCATTGTCTACACTGACGACTGAACTTTTGCCAACTGTATAGATGGCAATCTGTTCTGTCAAATTTTCCTGGTGTTGTGCCAAAGTGCTCGTTGGACAAGGTCATCATTTCTACATGAGCTCAGGCACGTACCCTGCTCACACACGCACTGTAATCAAATCCCCACAACAGTTGCACTGGGTACACAATGTATTTCATATCTTTAATAAAGCTGAAAAGCTTTCAAAAAAAGTTGTTTGTATTTCAAATTATCTAGCATGTATTCTTGATGTCTCCTAGAGAGCTAATGTAAGGTAAGTATTGTTTTTGTTCACCATAGTGCTTCATTGCTTTACATGGTAACATTGCTAAATGTCACTATTTGGATGCTTACATATTAAACTAAAATAGAATGTCCCCTGACTTTGCTAAAAATATACTTGTCCTGGCATACTATCTTTAAATAAACATCCCCAAAGATAGATGTAACCAATGCTCAGGACAAAATAAAGATAGAAAGATATGTTTTTTATTTGTTGCTGTCATAAAAAACTATGGAAAGGATTACGCATGGTCACCTGATCATGACAGTTTTAACACATCTACAGAATGTCATGGCAAATTACTGTCTGACAAGAGAATGATCAAAACTGTCATCTGTCTCGTGAAGCTCAAATTTCTGCTGACAAAGTATGTATGACTGTGTAACTACACGTACACTTTGTACTGTATACAGCATATATTTAGCGAGTCTAATTTTTTTGCGAATCTGGTCTTACTGCAAATTTTGTGAGTGGCTAAATTCGCAATTGTGGAGTACATTGTAATGAAACGGAGAAATGTATGTGTGCACATCACTATTATGTTGGGATTACGGCTAATATTTTTGCATGTTTTTAAATTCACGAATAGCACCTGACTCGCGAAATTCGCTGAAGTAAAACCTCAAAAAAATATTTGGCACATACAGTATTCATGTTCTAGGTAATTTATCTTGTGATAGAATTCCCTTTTAATTTGTTCTTGCATCATATCAATGTCAGGGATATCAGTTAGAATGAAAGAGAGAGAGTTTGAAATACATTTTACATAAAGCTGCCTTGTACACAAAAGAGCCTGAACTTTGGTACTACCAGGGCCTAAATTCAGACTTTTGCCTGAAAACTGACATTCCTGTAATGTTCATCACTTCCCTATGCAACCTCCACAAAAAGAACATAAAAGGAAAATAAAACAAAAAATTAGACAGATTGGTCCTCTATTTCAAAGACGTTGTAAGTGAAAGAGACCGTGTACAACAGAATCCGATACTGATTAACAACAACGGCAGTGTGCATACTCAAGACTTTTCAAATCGACTCTAAGGACACGTACAGGAAGACATGAGTTGAAAGACGCCCTCTTTGTTTACATGAATAGCATCAGAAAAGAAATGTGTCAGAAAGTTGACTCACTCATTGTTTGTTAACCATCCAGGCTCAGTGAAAACCTACCACCTGTCCAGTAATGAGGGAGCCACAGGAGGTGGAATACAGCAGGAGATGACAGGGAAGTGTGATGGAACCTGGACTTTTGATTCAAAACTTTGTCAGTTGTCCTTGCATGATGATGCAAAAACTTCACAAGTACAACTTAACATACCAGCATGACAGTATGTGTGATAACTTGACATGATACCAATAAAGAACAGCTGAAAGTCATCCTTTTACTTTTGCAATATTTTGAAAGACTTGATGCTATGCTTTAATCTTCACTCATCACTGCTATTAAACGTAATTTCACCTTCAGTCTTCCCATTACTGTCATTTACTCAAGAGAAGACACAATGAAATGCAAACCTTGAAAGCACATTTGGCAGGCTACTTAAAATAACTTTGTTGCGATGATAAATGTCTCCCGCAAATCAATGAGGTTGCGTAAGTTTGTTGGTAGCCATGGCAACACATCAAAGATTATTCTTTGCTTGAGTGTGGACACATCTGCCATCTTTACTTTGTTTCTTTAACCCGTTGAAGACGGGTTCCGAGAATACTCAGGCAGGTGTCTATGGGAAATGTGTGTTACAGCACAATCAGTCCATCCTCAACGGGTTAATCTTGCAGTAATACCTTTTAAAGCAAGAAGCCAGTTTGGCATGAAAGGTGCTTGGACTTTCATTCCTGCACAGATGCACATTTCTCTGGCAAATTACCAAAGACGGTCAAACTGAACGTCCAACAACGTCCAGCAAAGTAGATGAAGGAGCTTGGAAACCTGTACAAACAACTGTATAGGCATTTACAATACACTACACTAGAGGGGGAGAAATTAACCAGAGGAAAAATCAGCAACAGGGACGTTGGGCAGCCTGGTAAGAGGCAGGAAAGGCGGTTCTGGAAAGCTTACGAAAATAAATTAAGTAAATCGAGTACTTAGGAAGATTGTGATGATGCACACTGTATCTAATACACACAGCCCCTTTAACATTGTTAACCCATTGAGGACGGACTAATTTTGCTACAACACACATTTTCCACAGACACTTTCTCCGAGTATACTTGGGACTCATCCTTAACGGGTAAACAGCTGTGAGTGGACTCAAAGTTGATAAAACCTTGGGGACTCAAGTCTTGGGAAACAATACACACAATATACGACAGAGTTGCCGAGGATCTGCTGCAAAAAGATCTCTCTTGAATAGACTCACATTTGGATCTTGGAGCAATATCAAGCAAATAGGAAGAGATGACCACTTGAATTTCTACATCCCTCTCTCACTCTCTGTCTGTCTGTCCGTCCGTCTCTCTCTCCTCATGCATACAATGTTGGCAGAGGCCTGAAAAGGTCACTTCACTGGATAAAGTCCCCACACCAGCTAATTGGCTTGGCACACTGCCCAACTGACCCAGGATAGTGTAGAAAGGAACAGATATCTCTCTCTTTCTCTCGCTGCACACCGGACCTCACAACCCTCCTCCTTGGCCAAGGCTGGTGACGCTGATAGATCAGGAATAGTGGGGGCTGCCAAAGAACTAATAGATGTAGGTATACGAAGTGTGAAGAACTATTTAGGCAATCTACTATAAGAGCTGCTTTCTTTATGATAAAAATTTAAAAATATATACAGCATGTCCCAAAAAAAAATTACGATCAGATTTTTGCATCAATTACTCCCAATATGATTAAACTGTCTACATGCTACTTCACGGTCTTAAAATATAAAATATTATTTCTATTTTACAGAAAACACCATTCAATTTGGTTAAGTGGTCACAGAGAAATACAGATTGTTGTAAAGCATGTCATGAGTCTGATTCTTTCAAATTCAGCACTTGGAGGGAAGGGATTCCTGACATGCTCTATAAAACTCCTCATTTCTCTTTGACAACTAAAGCAAATCGGACGGGGTTTTCTTTAAGATGTGGGCAGTGAATTATAGTTTCATACCCTGAAATTGTATTTGGATTGATTCACTGTTTTTTAAAGTTATCATTGTGAATGGTCCCTTTGTAATTTTTTTTTTTTTTGGACATACGGTATATTATATACCACAGCAGTACTAATACATAGCAGCATGTGGCATTCCAGAAAAAGCATACATTTATAGGAATATTTAAAATATCTACCCAAACTGGAAAATTCTGATGACCTTGATGATGATTCATAGCATTTGTATGGCACCAAATGTTTGTTTAAATCTGTTTATTCATCTAAGCTCACATTAGTAATAACTGTATTCATGGTCCCCTCATCCAGCCATCAGAGTTGTTGAAAACATTTTGTCAATAAAAACAAAATAAATACATGAAGTATAATCTGCCAAAGTGTATGGTGACAAATACAGCTGCCCCAGTGAATTCCAAAGCCTGGCTCAGAGCCAACAGTTCAAACCTCATGATGATTCACATAGACATCATTGGAGTCAGACACAACTTTACAGGGAACGAATTCAAGAAAAGTGTAGTTATCTGTCTATTTCATTAAAAAATACTAAGAGTGACTTGACAAAAGGCCATCACATCACATGACAGGGCTGAGAAGGCCCCAAAGGGAAGCAGAAATCCTGACTGATATAGAAAGTCTATCTGTCAGCAACTACGATTTACTGTACTTGAAGAGAGGTGTTGGAGGTCTGGTCGTTGCACAGAAGGACCGACAAACTTTACACCTATCTATTCCACTGGGCATTCGAAGCATAACATGTGTAGTTTATAATAGCATATGTATTTGTACCTCGTGGAGACCTTATGAGCTCCCTTGCAGAGACTTCCAATATGAGCTCCCTCGTGGAGACGCTATGAGCTCCCTCGTGGAGACGCTATGAGCTCCCTCGTGGAGACTTTATGAGCTCCCTCGTGGAGACATCATATGGTATATCTAATATTCTTGTTTGATACCTTTAAGATTTATTACATTGTATGTTTGATATATGTCAGTATTGTCTGGGGCAAATTATTTGTTGTATAGGGTCCCATTTTTTTCTTTTTCTCTTCTTTCTTAAAACAATACAACATTTATAAACAGGTGTAAGAATGTGGTCTGTGCTGGGTAACTCTTTTAGGTTGAGGTATCATGTAGGCAATGCAAAAGAAGTCAGTAGGTACATCTGAGGTGTTGCTCTATTCTGATCTTTCATTTTTTCTCTCAAGATTTCGGCCAGCTTGGTCTTTGTCAAGAAATTTATTTATATATCCACATTTGTAAACATTCAGTCATTTATTTATTCACCAATACATCTGTGGCTCACAAACACTTTCTGGTCCCATGTTTACAGCTGAAAATGACTCAGCGCAACTCTGTTAAAAAGAGCTGGTCAAGAAATGGGGGAGGGGGGGGGGGATGAATAGAAGGGGCAGTCGAGAAGGGGAGGGGGAAGGTGACTGGAGAAAGGAAATTTGATTTACCGGTACTCCAGAGAAATTAAGAGTGCCAGAAAACCAAGCCAAAATAAACAGTCAAATTACAAATCCTCTTAATAAAAGGTAAAAACTGAAAACATCACATGGTTTGTGTACAGGATCCATGGGGAAACCAGTCCATATCTAGCGAGGGCTCATGTTTACTTGGTAATACCATCTGCACAGCAAAACCCCCCTCCAGCACTGCCAAATTACATATCTAGATTTAATACATGGTGTAGCCATCTAAAAGCATACAGAATATCATATTATATAATATTCTCTGATTAATATCCATACGATGCATTCAATTCATAGAAAGATGCTCCGACATGCTACACAACAGAAATTCAAATCAACATCTTTTTCTGTGGCTTGTAACAGCAGGACTATAAGGTGGGATATCATGATTACCCGTAGTCAGCATTATTCTATAGATGCCTTACGCAGAGAAAGTTTTAACTCAAAATGTCAAGAGATCTCAAGTGTATGCCTTCTTTTGCTGACACTTGTACAGTTTTCCAGAGGCAGTACAGATGTGGTATTGATATTACTTATATCATTAGAGGAAATTTACATTTTCATGTTTTTACTGACAAGAAAAAACATTTCAATCTCAGACTTTGCATTTGGACAAGAGGCAGAAAAGACATCAAACCTTTGACTTTCAAGCATAGCTCAATTTTCTTTTCTTTTCTTTTTTTTTTCGTTTTACCAAGATCACTTTATGAATATTAGACATTTTCTTCAGCTTCAAGATTTGTAACTCTATCAGGGAAACATGGTCATAAGTCACAAATATTTCTCTCTCTTCTCATTCAATATCATCTGCTATTGTCCTATTATATATAATGCTGTGTCATGCATCACAATGCACAAACATGCAGTGAATGGGGTACGTGCAGGGATTCTGAGCCAGTTTGGAGGCTCCTTTCTGCAGGATGCTGGGGGTGGGGGGGGGGGGATGGGAATGAAGACATCAACTACTGGAACATAGAGGCAGCAAAAATATTTGCATGCTTTTATTTTCGTGCTAGTTTCTGGTTGCGCGAAATGCGCAACAATTTCAACACCATGAAATTTCCACTTTTTCAGTACTTGGGACTACATGTACCTGGTAGTCTTCAATGAGTTTAAAAAATGTTTATGTTGTTTGGCTGCAAATGGATAGCTTCTATTTTTCTACCTGTCACGAGACAGTGAAAACACATGATACTAGTCAAAATATTTTCCTTTGTTTATGAGACCTACTGTCTTAATTCTCAATTCAAGATGCTGCATATGATATTTGACCCTGGTGGCCTGTCACTAACTCCCTGGAAGTCAAAAGTCTAGCATGCATACCAAGAACTCCACAATGCTTCCCATTCCAGCTATGCTCTCGTCCAGTCAGGCTTGGCCAATCTGTGGAGTGGCGTGCTTACATGCAAACACACCTTAGCTTCATGGATAGATGTCTTGACTTCACACTCTGAACGTCGGCTGTGCCGCCGGTGGTATCGCTTCGGCCGTGGGGCAGGTACTGGAGTTGACTCATCATCATCATCACTATCCTGCCTGTGCTTCGGTTTGGAGAGTGGTTTAATCTCAGTGGCAACATCCTTACTGGGGGGTTTTACATCCGTCTTCTTGCCACTGGTCTTGTCTTCAGGCTGTTGCCTTTCTTCCTTGGTAGGGAACTTGCCTGCCTTTGGTGCTTCACTACTCTGGTTTGCCTTAGCATCCTCCTTGGTCTTCTTTCCCTCAGCTTTGCTTGGTTTCTCCTGCACCAACCCTTCCAACTCAAGGTCCATGTTCAAAAACTCCATGACGTTCTTCATAATGTCTTCAAGATCATCTGTATCTGCACTGGATTTCCTGTCAGCTTTTATGTCTGCGGGAATGTCACTCATTGTCGGTGGACTTCCCCTTGAGGAGGCTACCTTGCTAGAATCTTTGTTAGCTGCCCTATCATCTTCCACCTTTGAAGTTGGTTTTGCATCCGAGACATATGCCTGCTGGACAGGATCTTCCTCAGGCAGATCTCTAAAGTCATCTTTCTTTTTGTAACGATTGACTTTCTGTGTCAGGTTGTCTTGCACAGCACTACCTACTGAACTACTCCCTGATATCCCTTTCAAATCTTTCTTGGAACTATCCCCTCCACTTGTCTGAACAACTTTTTTGTCACCTGCTTTGTTGGAAGCATTTTTTGTTTCAACAACCTTTTCTACTTTCCGTTCTTTGTCATGGATTTGAGTTTTTGTTTTACCACTACTGTCTGTTTCAGAGATTGCTTTTGAATGGTTTACATGTTTCTTTTCTGTTACCCCTGAACTGCTACTTTTAGTGTCATGTTTAAGGTCAGTGAAGTAGTTCACATTCTTCTTTACTTTACCTACAACTACCTCCTCCTCCATCTCATCATCCCCGTCCCTATCACTATCATCAACGGTGTTAATATTCCCAGAGGTCACCTTCAGTTGGGGTAAGTTGGCGATTGGCAATTTAAAACCCACCTTCTGAGCCTTCCTCAACCGTGGTGACGGCTTACGTTCTGGCTTGGAGTCATCATTTGAACCATTAACTGCTGGTGTTGCCCTGGGGGCTGGTGTAGGTGTACCCTCCACATCCTTGGCCTTAGCTGGTGACTCTTCTTCTGCAGGCCTTGGGGAACCCCCCTGGGGAGGTTGCGGTGCTTTCCGGCTTTTCCGTGATCTTGGTGGAGCTTTGACAGACCCTGGGGAGTCTCCGGGTGGTGGTGCTGGTGCATTCCGCTTCTTCTTCAGGGTCTCCCGATCTCTCTTGAGCTCCTCCAGGATCTGTGATCTGGTCTTGACGTTGTAGGAGCCAGAGCTGAGGGTAGGAGGTGGGGGTCTCTCTGGCTTCACAGGCCGCTGTGGGTGGGAGAACGAGTGCCTTGCTGGCTGCAAGTCCTGGTTCTTGAGTCGGAGAGTATAGGGCGTGTCCCTGGTGGACGTACCTAAGAATGGATTGATTGCACTGTCGCTTACAGGTCCCTCATCGTCATCATCATCCCCAAAAGGATTCAGACTCTCATCGTAAGGTTCCTCATCTTCATCACTGTCAAATGGATTGGTCGAATATCTCTTGCTTACTTTTTCGTGGGGTGGTTGTAATGTTTCTTGTTTCTCTTCTTCATCCTCACTGTCACTTCCGAAAGGATTCAAGGACTCATCTTGTTTTGGCAAGTCTTCCTTTTCAGCTACCTGACTAGATGTCACAGCATCTACTTGAATCTCATCTTTCTGCTGATTTTCAGTGGTTTCTTTGTTCTCCTTGCCTTCACCTGCTGTAGATTCTTCTTCCACTTTTGTTTCTGGAACAGTCACTGTTATCGATTCTGCTTTATCATCTTTGTTTTCAGTAGCGCCTATGTGGATGGATGTTGGCGTGTCATCGACCTTTTTGCCCTCAATAGTGTCCTCCTGGTAAGAGTCTGACAATTCTGTCTTTGTATCCCACAATGCACTATCACCACTACTTCCCTCCTCGACTGATTTGTTTGTGACATCATTAGAACCATTTTCTAAGTCAGTTTTATCTTGGTTGGTACTAATAACTTCACCAGTTTTCACTTCAGTTCTATCCTGTTCTTGGTTCTTGACCTCATTGACCTTATTCAAGGTATCTTCCTTGCTTGTGTCATCTTCCTTTTTATCACTTACAGACTCCTTGTCAGCATCTACTACTTCTTCCAATTCCTTACTTTCAAGTTTCACAGATGTTGCACTTGGGGCATCTACTGGTGTGTCATTTTTATGTGTTGCTGGTTCTGGTTTTGCTGCTGGAACAGTCTCTTCATGGGAAGTCGTGTCTTCCTCACTCTTTCCAGTCTTGCTCTTAGCGATTTCAACATCACTGCTCTCAAACCCTGTGGAGTCTCTGGACTCCTTGCCGATGCTGCTCAGTGTATCTCCATCCTGCATACTTCTCTCCTCTTCATCCGTGGAGAACAAGGGCATCTCTCCTGGTACATCCATGTCACCAGTGTCCTCACTGCTGCTTTCCGTCATCAGTTTTTCATCCAGAGCAACCTTTTTAAGAGGAGATGGCTGTTCTGTCGCTACAACATTGTTGTCTTGATTTGATTTCCTTGGCTGTGGCACTGGCTTAGGAGGCAAGTCGGCTGAAATCTTATTGGAAGACTCTGGCTGTGATGCTGGCACTGGAGTGGCTCTTTGGGCTGGTACGGGTGTGGCAGGACCACCATTCTGCTGGCGTCTCTGGACTACAGGACTGGCCATCGGACTGCTCTGACCTCCATTGGCTGGAGAATTGAACCTCGCCCTGGCAGCACTCATCATTAGATGTGGATGCATCAGTACGGCATTTGGAGCAGGTGGCTTAGCTGGAGAGGACACTGGTGTTACACTCGCTGTGGCCTGCCCTGCTGCAGTGCCTGCTTTCACGGGAGTTGAAGGTCTTGGAGGAGCTTTTTCTGGAGTGTTTGGTGTTGATCTGGGTCCTCTGCTCTGCCATATGGTGTTGCTTTCTTCCACACCTGCCAGTCGTGCACCCGCCCGACTGGTAGGTGTCATCCGTAGATTCCATATGTCCCCTCCCTCACTGTGGCACATACACTCAAACTTCTTTGGGTCCTTTGTGAGCTTGTAGGAGTCTGGGCGGAGTGTATTCCTACACTTGGTACAGCGGAAGCAGTTCCTGTGGAAGAGACGTCCATCGACCACCTGTCTTTCCACAAGGTATACACGTTTGCCACAGATCTCACACTTGTCACTCTTTAATGATATTTTGGTCGGAAGACCTCCCTCCGCCTGTAATGCACAGAAAAGGATGAAAAGTGATGGAAGATGTTAACTTCATGTACAGAGACTAAAACTGGATTAAAAAGGACAGCAACAAACAAATTCAACACACTGCCACTGAACCAAGATAGAGGGTAGATGTCATGTTTTGATGTACTTGATAAACTTGCCATTATTTTGACACTTGGATTTACATTTTAAAGGGTGCATAGTTACACCCACAGCACCTTGCATGTCAGTACATCATGTCTGAACCCACATGCCATCATCCCCATAAAGAGAGTACCACTCTCTGTCAAAAATAACAACAGCAAAGCCACTGACATCATACATGCATCTGAATTTATCTGACCCTGTCTTGATTCAATGGATGATTCTCTGCCAGGGTAATCAGCACAGTTTTTGACCAATCACCACACACACTAATGCAAAGTGAAAGTACACATTACAGAGCATCATTTTGCTTGTCCTTAAATTCACACACATAGACATTTTAAATTTTCTTACCATGATGAAATTGTGATTGAAATATTTTACAGGAAACAGTATGAACGTCCATGATCTCAGGTAGTAATTGATATAGAAATAGAACAAAGTTGGCAGCTTGGAAAGTCGAAAGTGCATGATGGAACAACCAGTTAGGCATTTGGAGGGCAAAGGAGCTACAAGAGTTTCTAACAGAGGCTGCAAGAGGAGAGCGGTAGTGATCCATCTAAAACTCTTGCTGTCCAGAATGAGACTGGCATGGTGTAGGTCTGAAACATCCCTGATTGACTGAAAACCTTTTAGAGCAAAAACATTAGCATCATGATAGGATTTGCTTTAAATCATGGACACACAGAATTTTATCACCGCTTTGCCAAATGTGCTGCATAGAGTGTCTGTCCTGTACCACGTGTCACGCCTCGTGTACATAAGGAGAATGTCCACAGTACTACTCAGCGACTCAAGGAGATGAGATGGAGAGAAAAAGTATGAAGGAACAACAACAACAACAGCTCATCGAAGGAAAGTTTTGTGTCAGTTGTAGATAAGATGTAACCTGCAGCCAAGCAGGTGGCATGACAAAAAAGGTCTCTGAGCTGATTAGCCATGCTACGCATTAAAAAAGAAGAAAAAAAAAAGACAGTCGCACAGATTTCGATGGAAAAAGCATGGATGAAAAAACATTCCTTATGCCTCTTCTTTGAAGAAAATGTCAGTTTAATATTACTATGTTAGTGAAATGAAGTATCTCATTAACAAGAACAATCTACTGCTGGTAAGTTCTACTACATATTTCACATCCTAATATGAGTTCTTAAGCTTTTGTTTTGTCATTTTTTTTTTCTACTTGAAACATTATTGCAAGGAAATATGCTAGTGTGGCTTCATGTGTGAATTAGCAGCAAGCAAAAAGAGTGGTATGGGTCAGCTAATTGCTGTTTCATTCCGACCAGCTTGTTCGAGCAGATCTTGGGTACATTGAAGAGGGCAACTAATTCTAACACTAAAACATACTTTTTCATCTTTTTCTTGTTAGTTTGTTTTCAGGAAGCAGAGCCTGAGGCATGGGGCTGAGGTATTTGTTGTGCATTAGCTTCTACAAGTTACTGCATCTAAAGAATTATCTCACTGAGCAGGTAGGTATGCAGGTTGATTCTCTTGGTGCTCAGTCACGGCTAAGCACGAATTAGGAAAAGTTTATACGTTGCAGTAAGAATACACGAAGATAGAGTGTTGATTCTCTCCTTTTTCATGTTGCCTTTGAATCTTGAGTCAAAATCAAACAAATAATGAATAAAAAGTTTCTCATTGAAATAGGTAACAAAATGCAGAAAGTTATGGAACTTTAAAATTTCACAAGGTTTCATGAAACAATCAATTATAACCATGTATGCATAATTAGAGGACCTGTAATGTCATGTCCTCACAACCTTCTCATTGGTTGCCACACAAACATGTTAACACACAAAAGAGCATGGTTTGGTTGATAATTTACCAACTGAAGCCTACTCCTCCTTTACAATATCATTATTGCCATGTACATTCAAATCTACTGAGTTTTATGAATGGCAAGGGTACCACATATCTACTTTTCATTCACTTCGCTGAGAAATGTAATCAAAATTTGTCTACAGATCAGTGGCAGTATTATGTGGCAATGACATCATGTTCACTGTATGGAATTCTGATGAATTCAACTTTAGAATGAAAACATGGAACTTAATTCAATACCATTCTTTAATAGTTTGTAACCAATTTTGACAGCACTTCTACCATCATGTTTGATAGATCTTATCCCATTTTTTGAGTAAATTTGATTACAGACTGTGAGTACCCAGATCAAGTGCAATAGACTAACCAACAATTACTGTGTGAGATTTCAATGGTAACATTTAGAGCATTGTACCTAGAAGCAACAATTATTCATATTAAATCAAATAATTTACTAATTTGTTTCCTTTACATCATCCATCAATTTCTGTTGTTTCTTATCTCACATTTTTATTGTGACTGGGTCAGATTTTGACTGGAATAGAGATTGAACTCATAATTTCAAGTCTGTACATATAAACAAACAAGAGTACCACACACTCGTTGTGTTACAAGAACTGTACTCCTGCCACACGTATCAAGCTCAGAAGACATTGATTTGGAGAATGAACACATCTACAATTTACTAAATGGCTCCAAATGGCACTTGTTAGATACACTGTAGATGAGTCTATTTTTCTGCAGCATTAGTGTCTGGCATTACAGAAATAGAGTGAAAGAGACAGAGCCTCCTTGTCTTCCTCAGCTATTTTCATTTCATTGCCATAGGATTTCAATGTTTTGCATTCTTTGCATCTGGCAGCAGTTTTACATCAATGCAATAAGCTTTACATAATATCTCACCTGGGTCATTGGACATTGGTTGTTTCATTTGAAATATGAGATGAAAGTGACAAGAGGAATAGTGTGAAAGAAACAGCCAACCACAGCATCATATTGAAAGGAGAAATATACATGTATATTGGCCAATCCTTAAAGAAAATTTTATATTCAATAGTAATTTCAAATAAATCCAAAAGATAGTAGTAAATTTTCTTAAAGTCTGATTGTTATGTAACATGGCCACTGCTGATCACTTTAAAAATGTGTGTGTGTGTGTGTGTGTGTGGGTGTGTGTGGTGTGTGTGTGCACGCGTGTAATACTGCATGTTCTGTACTCATTTTTTTTCTTTTGAGCATGTGCCTGGAATGCTCTCTATGTTATACACTGTATTGCCCCTATAAACATATCCCCGCCATATCATCCGACTGACAATATTAAGAAAAAACAAAAATAAGTCAGTATACATGTGGTAACTAAAACAGTTGACTCCTATATTAGTTTTCAAGATAAATTTGTATTTTGGTAATTTTTAAAATGTAGACAAAGGAATAACAGGCAGTCACCAAAATGTAAAGACCACTAATCTTGAGGTTTTGCAAAAACTTTCAGTTATCTAATTCTTAACTAGCTTAAAAATCAGTTCTAAATCTGCATTATTGTCATTTTCTTATGCATATATTCTTCTTTACACCATATCTACATAACTGTCCAAAAGTTTGACAAACAAAAGAAAACAAAATTGTTCAAAAGGAAAACTGATGTGAAATATCAGAAAATTTACTATAATTTGACATATTATTATTAATATTATTGTAAATATTAATTTGAATATCAACCCATTAAAGACTAGTTTCGAGTATATTTTGGCAGGTGTCTATGGGACATGCGTGTTATAGCAAAACCAGCCTGTCCTCAACAGGATAAAATGAAGAAAGTGAATAATTTATAATAATGTTCAATCCTTGTGAAAATTGAAATGTTTATGCCAGATATGACTTGCTTACCATGAGCATGAATTATTATCATCATTTTCTTTTTTGCAGTGACTTTATTTTAGCAATATTCAGAAAGACACAAATTAATCGTTTTGCTTATTCACTCATTTGAACTGTGGGAAAATTTCATTTGCAGAATTTTTCTCAGTTATTTGAAGCTTTCTTTCTTTTTTTCTTACAGTGACCCATGCACTGCATTCCACATTCATATGTGTGTATACTATGCAGACACAAACTGGTAAACACAGGAAGGCACCAGCCTGTATCAGCATAATTAATAACATTTCATCGATGGAGCTTAGACAACCACAGAGAGGGGAGAGCATTAAAGTAATGTGATGACAACTTACGTCAACAGTATGACTTTCTACGGCTGCTGACGTAGATGGTTCATTCTTGATAGGGAAAAGATAATCAAAGTTGGGAGTAAAATTCCTGCCATAATCTAAACACTCATGTGCTTCGGTGAGGGTAGAATATAATCTAATCAAAGTGACATTAACTGCATTGAAGCAATGGCATCAACATCATCTCAGTGTAATGCATGAATACAAAACAGAGTAAGAAGTCTTGGTAACGTAAAAGTACAAATTCCTTGCATGGAGCTAGTAGGTCCATGCTCCTTGCAAACTTCAGCATAGTATGATCTGAAACCAACAAGCACTGAATCTGAAAACTCAAACAGGCATGTATATCCTTTCCCTATGATTCTGTTGATATGAAAAGCATTATAAAATCTATCAAGTCATGCCATGTTCTGTGAGATTAAATCCCAAAATAGCGCTTGGCATCAGACCAGGATGGGTCAAGTTATCCTTCACACTTCAATCTTACTGAATTCCTTTCTTTCTACAACCCATTATCATGTTACCCTGACAAACTCACAGACAATAAAAACTGCAAAAATGCAAAGTAACATGCTTTGGCTAAAAAATCAGAAATGTGATATTTGTATGAAAATCACATTCCATATGTTGCCTACCTCCTGGCCAAGTTTCAAAATGTCTACGTTTTGAAATTCAAAACTTTCAGTTTTTCATGCAGCATAGTGCCATGGTGACAGGGATTAACCTACACTACTAGAGGAGATTAGACCATTACATACTAAAATATTGTGTCAAAAAAATCATGTAAAGGTTAAAGCATGAGATCAAAGTTGTACCCTAAACTGGTACTAGAATACAGCAAAACATGAGCAAGGATTATTTTCAGAAAACATATCAGTACACATCAGTGCCAAAAAGTACACCTGCATGATTGCCACATTGGATTAAAGGGATAACTCATTCCTACTAATTATTGCATTATGTTAAGGCTTGGTAGATACTATCCTGACAAAAACAAAACAAAACACAGTGTACTACTAACTACGAGCTGTTTCTGATTAATTACAAGATGGAAAGTCACAATTTTCCCCCTTTCCCTTTAATTTATATCCTATGGCGACAAGGGATGACATCTCATAGCACTTTGTATCCAGTTGAAAAAGCACTCTAAAAATATCAGCTATTATTATCATCATCATTTCCTCCATCTTTCCACCACACAAAATCAAAACATGTCAGACTCTACTGACCAAGGGAAACAATAACAAAGAGGCTGATATCATCTATGGTGGTGCCCTCTATTGTTAGAACATGAGTAACTTTTTCAGCAAGCTATAGATCTACAAACGTGACAACACTCAAGGAAGTTCTTTGGCTTGTAACACCTTAGAGGAGGTATTGGTGTATGCTTTACTGCTGGTGTCTGGGCCATAGTGGATGATGATTATTACAGTTTGCTTTTCATGTCCATGAAAGTATCAAATTCTATACAATCTTGAAACCCTGCTCATGAGTACATGTATGTGGAATTGGAATCATGCTAACCCTTCACGAGAGGCAAAATTCCTAACTAAAAAAAAAAAACACATTGTTAGGGGTCATCGGTGTAAATTGGCAGGTATAAAATCAAAAATATATCCTTTTGCCACCACCTCAAGATTTAAATTCAAGGTGCTAGTGTCACCTATCACACAGTCAAATAGACCTGTATTTCACAGGACATGGAATAGTGAATAGTCACTCTGGAAACTGCCAGAAAATACCAGCGTACAAACAATCTGTGAATGCTGCTGTGGTCTTTGATACAAAACTCCCGGTCGGGAGGGGGGGGGGGGGTGGGGGGGGGGTGGGGGGGGGGTGGGGGGGTGATGTGTGTTTCTCATCCCCTGCATTATTTGAATCAGAAGTTTATAGCGTACATAAACTGGTCACACCCTGTGCTATGTTCAGCCCATTACTGGATGCAGCACATCAATTATGCTCTAATAAAGGGACTTTTGGCTATAAGGAATAATTAAAGTCGTCTACTATATTTTCTTCATATATGTAGTAGACGACCTCATTTTCTTCATATAGTAGACGATCATATTTTCATCTTCTTCTTCTTCTGAATATTGTACATAGGAAGAGTAGCTGCATGGACATGGA
The DNA here is from genome assembly GCF_964275005.1 of Diadema setosum. Lineage (NCBI taxonomy): Eukaryota > Metazoa > Echinodermata > Echinoidea > Diadematoida > Diadematidae > Diadema > Diadema setosum. The sequence goes on along the minus strand of NC_092692.1, from coordinate 40,022,727 downwards.
CATACTGCATGGACGCCAGGTTAAGGACAGGCTAAAAATTCTTTGTAACCTTAGCAATGATCTGATAAGTTAATACAAATGTCATTCTCCATTTCATTAAATGTCACAGTATTTTAGTAATCAAGGGCACATTCCTGCAATGAACTTTTCTACGAGATGAGAAGATTAGAAGCGTTTCATTAAATCTCCCACGCAGCGGGCGCTTGTGACGTTCATGCCGTGAGGTGATGAACTCTAAACATGGATTAATATACATGTAGTTCTAAGTGTTTGCACTATGCTTCTGTGAGGTGGCAGATTATTAACAAGGTAGGACTAACCCAGGTATGGGTCTGACCAAACTCCACAACAGACAAACTTCTATATGAAAATGGAAACTTTCATGAGATTAGATTTTTTTTTTCAACTGAATTAATATCTGTGAACCTCACTCATGCATGAATTTGAGGATGAAATTATTTGTGCACATGTTTTAATCATCTTCAAGAAATATTAATGTTATTATCTTATCATGCTGGGACAGCATAGTGCAAAATGCAAGAAAATTTCCACCTTGCAAAATAGTCTATATTTACTGTTCCTTCATAGTAATCAAATGGGGAAAAAAAGAGTTTTCAATGCCTGGTGGCAACCTATATATTTCTCTCATTCACCAATATTCAAACAACATCTAAGACAAGCGTGGTAGAGATGAATAAAAAAAGTAAATGAGGCAGACGGGAGAACTGATACTCACTGCTTTGATTTCTTTGTCTTTAGCCTTCTTGAGGCTCCTCCTGCCGATCTCACGACCTTTCTCTGACACGCCTTCATCAATGGCTGGAGGTCAAAGGTCAGTATACACAGAGAAGAAAGAAGGAAGAGAGAAGGATGAAGAGAAGGAGGAGCAATGACAGCAGAGAAGATGAAGAGCAGAAATAGTAGAAAGAGGAGAAGCAAGAGGAGGAAAGGAAAGGGAATGTGAAAAAAGAAGATGGATAAGAAAAAGATATAAAGAAAAAGATAAAGAGAATAACACGAAAGGAGAGGGAGAAGGAGAAAAAAAGGAATTGAAATATTGTTTTATAGGTAAACACATCATTGCACTATAATATTTTATCAATAACGAATCCTGTAATGATGGTATCTGAAAAAAAAAAGAACATGGATGATAACACACCAAATACAAGCATACTGTGACTGTAGCAAAGTGAAGACAAGTTTTAATGAGACTTAAGTTTTGCACTTACCTTCATCTCCACTATGAAAAAAATCAAACTAACACTGAAAATGATAACTAAATTCATCCTCAGGCACTGATCCAAAGGAGATTTTACTCAGGAATGTTTGGAAAAGTGATAAATACAGTCTATGACATCCTGTAAAACCAGAAACATTTTGTGGCATGACTGGGAGATATGACATGATCTTGCTAACATTGAGTCACATGACATTTAAAGGGGAAAATCTCATCAAACATATGTGGATTCGGCAAATCTGGAAAGACTTGTGAATTATAACAAATAAACCCTGTGTCCATGATGTTAGTTTGACTATAAGAGTATTTTGGAAATGGAAAAAAGTACCAAAAGTTGTGTGGTCATATTATTCAAGAATAAATATATGTATCTTTATATATAACACAATCCATTTTGAATCTGAGTTGCCCGATCGGGCTACCAAAAGATAAAACTTTTGGAAATTTGGTAGCTGGACATCAATTTTAGTAGTCCCTGGCCACTGCTAATGTTGAGCCCTGCATGCTCTATAATAATGATGATGTGTACACATGTTTAGCTCAGCAGCAAGATCTTTTTTTTTCTTAAACTTCAAATAGCCGAACTAATATAATGATGCATGAAGCCACATTCATTCATGGGCTGTCACTCAAAAACATTGGATAAAAATGGGCTAATCACATAATCCCCTCAGAGGTCAGGTTCTAATCAAGACCTTGGTGGCTTCATTCATCCTCCTGGAAACTCATGTCACATTTTACACACAGCCATGGATAGAATGTTGATATCCTCCTGGGAAATTACTTCATATTTTATACACAGCCATGGATAGAGTGTTGATTTTATCTCATCTATACATACAGCCATCCTCAAGCAGATGTTCACCAGTATGACTGAGTACAAAAGGGGTGCGGAGAGAGAGAGAGAGAGGAGAGACTGTATGGATGACAAAGAGATGGAGAGACCGAAATGTACAGACAAAAAAACAACAACACACACATATTAGCCGCAGTCACACTGGCAGAAGATTGTGACGTTTAATTGCGATCTTTAAAGATCTCGGAGTTTTGCAAGTGTGACTGTAAACGCCCCATGAAACTACTCACGAAGCTTCAAACTCAAACTAGGAAATCCTTTCCAGACCCCAACAAATCTTCTTGATCTTTGGCCAGTGTAAATGCTGGCAACTATAACTTTGCAGAGTTTGTCATGTGACCAGTCCACCACCTGTTTGCGGGCGGTGTCTCAGAAGCACACGGCCATTTTGATGTACAGGTAATCACTGTGACATCACAATCACTAGCCACCAGATGCCACACTCATTTTTCTCTCTCAAGCGCATGCACTAGTAACCCAAACTTCTCGATCTTAAAGATCTAAAAGTTTGACTGCCACTGTGAACGGACGACCAGCGATTGCGAAGATTTTGCGATCTTAAACTTCAAAAGGGACAACGTAACAGAACGGGGAAACATACAATGAGAGGCAGAGAAACATACAGAAATAGAGAGAGAGAGAGAGAGAGAGCGACATAGAAACAGATGGAGTCAGAAAGAGAGAGGGGGAAAGAGGGGGAGACACTAGGGATTGGGGGAGGGGAGGGGTGATAGAAGAGTGAATCATAGCACATGGAATAAGCTGGGAGTGCAGAACCAGTCTTGGAGGATTAGACGTGGAGTCGTGCTGACATTCAGCAGAATCCGATACGATCAGAAGTGAGATTACATCACCAGGGTACATGAGATTCAAACCCGATGAGTAGCAATCTCTAAAATGTTATGATTACAGCTTACAAATCTATCATAGTAAATAACTTTTCATGCGTAATCCCCGCTAAATCACACCTACTAGAGTGACCACTGCTCTCATCATCTCCCTAAGTTATTTGGGGGTTACCGAACAACCTTTGTCACTTTGGGATATCTATGCAGTTCTTCGCCCAGGAATTACAGTGTAAGTCACATGCTGTTCTTCTTGATCAAACAGGATGAGATATCAAAGGACTCTAAACATCTGCATTGCTTTCAGTCATAAATCTGCTTGAAGCGCCCTCACAGGATCAAAAGTGCACAACGAGAAAGCTTTTTAGTCATACGTATGACAGGCAAAGTTTGTTTTTTATTGAGTTCAGTCATCACTAGGTGTATGTAAATATGAATACCTGCTGATCAAGATTAATTTGTCTTCTGTGTGCTTTATGATACTTAACCAAAGGAATATTATGTCTAAAATCTTAGCGTAGGCAAAGGTGGGAGTGTAGGTCCAACCAGAAGTACTGACCTTTTCACAAGACCAAAAATTGATAAATGATCAAATCATTCAATATATCTTGCTGCACTGGCTCACAAATGGAAGCAAAATGTTTGACATTATACAGCACAGACTAAAATACCAGCAGAACAGAAAGTACACTGATATTGCTTTTACGAACCAAATAATTACTACCAGGGGCCTACATAGCTTTGTAGTAAATGTTGTTGTTCCCAACCACAAGTCACAGAAACTGCAAGGCACTCCCCCTCCCCCCCCCCCCCCCCCAACCTCCCTGGAGGTATGAAGACATTAGACAGTGTCCTATTAGCTAAAAGTTATCTAGGGCTAAGGAAGCATTTGTTGCGTTGCCTAGGAACCAGGGAGCAAACTTTCCCCTAAACTGGGGGCTGGTGCCTCCCAATGTGTCACAACTAGGAACCTAGGAGGGTAAACTTTCCCAAAACTGGGGGCTGGTACCTCCCAATTTGTCATGACTTCACCCTCTGTCTGTGATGTCACAGCACCTTACCCTCCAGAAAGTGACTTTCGCAGGCATAAAATGTCGGTTACATTCCAGAGATATTACAATATTTTTCTTATAACCTTGTAACTGGAAGAACATTAATGTAATTTTTTCTTTCCAATAAACTTAACAGACAAATATTGTGTTAAAGAAGATAAAGTGAATTATAACTGCAGTTATAGAAGAAATTAGCAATCAATTTCCAACATGATTGCTAATTTCTTTAAAACATTGTTTTTTATGTGTGGTCTGGCAAGGCATCCACGATGATATAAGAATTGTTTCCTATTTTTTGTTTTGCCAGGTCCTTTGAAGTTTGTGTAGTCCATGCTCTGCCTGACAAGTAAATATGAAGTACACTTACTGAATAATCAAATACTGGAAGTAAATTGTACATTTTTAAAGCAATACACTGACTGCTGAGAATATGACTTTTGCAAATTCAATTGGATATCATAATTCAAGAGTGAGAAAATGTGTGAATAATTCTTTATGCGTCACGTGGGAAAAAGATAAAAGTTCAGATTAGATTTAACCCTACATTTGGCAAGCTTGGGCTTGTTCTTATATTTTGTCTTATTCTGATATTTCAAAGAATGTATGTGTGTCTTGCAGCTATCTGTTTTTTTAGATTGTTTATTTCAATTGTAGTCAAGATACATAGACATTAACTATTTTCCTGCAATACATTTTCTACCACTAACACCAGAAACTAATGGCAAAATTTTGAGATCATTATGAAAAGAGTTTCTCCCTTTAGATGTTACTTGTTTGGTCAGCCTTGCAAATCTCAGCTAGTCAAAAACGTCTCCCTTCTTGTCCTCGCCCATACTAGAGTCCCATTCAGACAGCAAAGTCATGTGGATTCAGAGAAAGGTGGCTTTGTGATTATGACTAGAATTGTGTCATCTTCCTCACTTGTGGATCACATGACACTCTGAGGGAGATTTTACAGGATTTTCATAAAACTACTCAATACTATATGGGTCAAGGTGGTGGATCAAAGAAGGGGTACCACTCTCTATGATAGGAAAGGGGGAGGAAGGGGAGGGGAACCTCACACGGCAGTATGATAAACTTTCACCTTATTGGCCTGTGGTGGGACAAGGAGCCTTGTATCCTGTCTACGGATCACCTTTTCTTTGAGGCCCCCCTGAGGACTTGGCAGGAGGTGGCTGCGAGATTTACGTACAGATTCATCAGATCTGCAGCTTTTACGATTTCATTTCATGGGAAGTTAAACAAATTTGAGAGAGTCGTACAAGTCTGCAGCCTATAGACATGTCGTAGGTGGCATTGCATAATCTTCACATGGGCAGCCCACCATGCGTAGGCTGTAGGCCTATGCTAATTATGCAGTACGGTGGCTAAACGGTCACTGCATCATTCTTCTACAGCCTCTGCACGCAAGCCTCATGGGATTTAAACGAAGGCTGCGGAGGTTGCACGGCAACTTTACTGAATTGCTTAATTTTCGGTACAATCTCCACACAGCCTCTGTGTGAAATTACCCAGGCTTGCCCAAGTGGGCTTGTTAAAGAAAAAGCATGATACTATTACATGATGTGAACACATAACCATGGCCCACAGCAATATTTGTTCCTCCCAAAACAGTCCATATAAGTTTACAAAAATCTATCGCATGATATACATGACGCAAGTAGGCACTAAGCTTTTCTATGACTATGAGTGATACAGTCCAAGAAAATTGTGGGTTTATATGACTAAAAACTGCTACATTAAAAGAAAACTGAACAAAATTATAAATTTATCTGACTTTGATGTGGAATATTTAGCAAAACATGAATTTTTTTCCTTTTGAAAAACACAGAAGACATTTCTCAAAATTAGACTATGCACATCTTGGAGAGGAGGGTTTTTGTTGTTGTTAGTAACTAATGTTACATCTATCATCTTCTAACTTTGCTCATATGATTATAATGTAATTTTGATATAGGGGTTGATCGCTATATCTTAATCGAATGAATTTATTTAAACCTACAGTAACTAAGAGCTATCAGCAGACATCCTCTCTCAAGCCACTGAAGACAGCCCATTTCTCTCCAACCAGACAGATTTATTTGCCTTTCATTGTGCACATCCATTTTCCTGATCCACTCGTATCTCTTTACAAGAACGATTATCGCCACGTTTGCTTAATCATCGTCTACAGCGTCCCCAGACACTGATGAGCTCAGCAATTGATTGTGATTCTGACCAAAATCTCCAATGGGTTCTGCCAAAGTTGTGGAAAGATTTAATTTCCTCTGGCTCTATTTCAGAGGGGCATCTGTTGTGAAAGAAAACAAACCAGGAATGCTATAAAGAAGGTGTGAGTTCATGAGGGTTGGAGATGGGGAACACTAAAGGAACTAAGAATACTAACATGGAAATAGTTTTGATATAGCAGTAACTTCTAAAGAGATACATTATGCTTAATCTGATCTGAAAGGAATTCAATACTGGAATTAAAAGCTATATTAGTGCCATCATTCATTATGAAAACCTAATAATCTTTAACCCTATCAGAGAGAGAGAGAGAGAGAGAGAAAGAGAGGGAAAGATATTCTTTGACTGTGTAATTGGAATGCTATACGTGTGGAGAATAAAAATAAACTGTAGATAGCTTTTGTTGAATAGTTTTGATATAGATTCATGACACATAATACTTATATATTTATATCTTTACTAAAGGAAACATTGAAGAGACAAAAAAAAAGATATACCTACAAACATTCTGAAGTTGCTAAACTACATAATATAACTTTTACACTTTTGTTTTTGTTAAAACTTCAGGATAGCTGTTTCTGAATTGATCCAAATTCTATGATGGCTCAGTTTTCTTACATCACACTTTTTAATTCTCCACGAGCTTCTAGAAATATTTAGCAGATATATATGGTATTGCACATCAAACACTTTTTTCTTTACTTGTAATATAGAATCATATTTTTTAATGACAATAATGGGACATTTACTAGAAAAATACACCCACAAAGTCCTCATAATTGGTACAACAGGGAGCATCAGTATATGAAATATTCACGTTTTATCAATATTTTCTTTTACCTGCATTGACAAGCAGCACAACTTCTGTGAAAAAAAAAAAAAAATATATATATATTTTATCAGTTATTGATTACATGTTACAGAGACTGCTGGGGTAACTTGAGCTACTGAATTTTTAATTCAATCAATTTCATACACTTTGCACAAAATATCTTTCCTTTTTTGTTTTGTCATATCTTTACTAAATGAAGGACGTTATTCTCAGGCTACTTACACAGTAGATATCTTAATTCCAGTCTTTCCATAAATATGTCTTGACGTCTTGCAATGGTGTAAAGCCATGATAAAAATTTAAAGCCCGTACGCCTCGGTTTTCCTCGTACTCAAGGTAACAGAGAGGAGCAGAGAGGGTATTAACCCCCTTCTTTATCGGCCGTTTACAAGACTGGAGGATTTGTGACTCACAACTTGAAAATATTGACTCTGAATTCCCTGGCTTATGTAGAATAATATTTTCATTATGAATACGGGATTTACCTATGGGGCACATCAGGATAGGCATCCTTTACGATAGAGTTGAATGGAGAATTTAAACATTGACAACTTTTTTTAAAGAATTCAACACCAAGTTCTGAATTAGTGTTTCAAATTTGATCTTAAAAGAATAAAATGTATCCTTTACATCAAATTAAGAGTTGTATTAAGTTGGCAATAATGCCAATTTAGAGAGTAGAGGTTGCAGTATGGTACAGTACCAGGGCTGGCAAGCTCTGCAGACCAAGAAACATACTCTGAAGACAAATAAATAAATGGAGAGATTTGACATACAAATCCTAAATGTAAGTCATTTCAAAATCTCTTTCAGATGAAGAGAAAAACAACAACACATGTAATATGTGAATACATACTAGTTAGCAGCTTTGCAGTTTAGATCATTCTTTTGTACAAACCAATGGAAGAGAGATGTGAAGCTACTGCTTTGTTTCATTTGGTATAACATGAGTCTGACCAATGCCACTGCTTTTACGAGACTTGATAATTTTTCAGAAATAACTGACTTTTGGATCTTTTTTTTTCTTTTTTTTTTTGGGGGGGGGGGATCCAATAAACACTAACAATTCTATTTGTTTGATTCTAATCTATTCATTTAGTAACTTGACTCAATTTGAGTGCACATGAAGTTCCACAAGCTAAGTCACTAGGGACAGCAATAAGATTTAATATGACACAAGCAATGCTGCTAATCTTGTGGGTAAAAATTGGCTACACTTCTCCTGCATAGTGGAAAAGAATATTATTTCAGAAGCTATCAACATGTATAGCACTTGATGATAGTACTGCCATTCAGAAGAGTTAGTCAACTTCCTAAAAAAAAAAGAAAAAAAAAAAGAAAGTATGGAATTGGCCAATGTCTGACACATTGGCTCTCATTTTCAATACCAGCATTGCATCAACAACCAAAATACAGATCATGTTGCCCTCTAAAACACAAAAGCATATTTACTGCACATGACTAGCAAACTGTTAAGTCATGGCTCCAACTCAGTTAAGCCTGACCAGAAAGGATTTAAGACAAAAACAAATCCATAATAACTGTCCAGTAACTTGTATAGAATTTAATAGACTTGTGACCACAGTGATGATATTTGAGCCAAACTTGGTTGGTGGGGGGGGGGGGGGGTAGGGGGGTGGGGGGGGGGTAGGGGGGTGGGGGGGGGAGGGCCTTGAGAGGATGGTGGCAGATTGATTCCTGTAGACTGAATGTCTTTCACTGTCAAGAAGATCACTGTATGAGAGCCAAAGAGATATATGAACAAACCACAAAAACTAGACAGGGGAGACAGGAGGCGTTGAGGAGGATGATATGGAGGCTGCTTCCAGGATTTAACTGAACAGGAAATCTAATTCAATGGGGATATGGTGAATGAAATATCCCATCATGCCCAGTTTCTTTGCAGATTTGTCATACACTTTGGACAAATGGAAAGACAGATTATTAATATCAGCTAAAAGTTGGAATGCAGTGAATCATGACTGAAACATTTCTAGTTCCCTTGAATAAGTTTCCCAACTTAATCTCTAATGTGTGATCAGTTGTTACAGAAATTATGACAATTTAAAATTTATGAAATTGGTCAATCAGTTGCAGAAATGACAAGTGTCTAGATGTTTTAATCAGAATGTGCGGTAACAAATCATTGCGTAACAGTATGTCTATTCCTGCAGCAGGCACACAAGACAAATTGGTTCTGAATAGCTTACTAGGAACAAACACGACATTTTTTTTTTTTTTACTTTTACAATCACATCCCTGAATGATTGGTTTTTGAGATCTTATTTTACAGATTATTAGGAAGAAGAAGGAAGATATTAAAATGGTGGAATAAGAATAGTGTCTTAAATTACAGAGAGATAGAAAGGGAAGGGGGAGAGAAAATACAAGGAGCAGAGATAGATGGCTACAATTCTTTATGCTGAGAGTTCATTATTCAAAAAGTTCATTGTTCCAAAGGTTCATAATTCTAAAAATGAAATAAAGCCTGCTATCCTGAAGGTTCATTAATCCAAAAGTGAAATAAGGTTTGTTCACTGAAAAATAAAATAAGATTTGTTATTTCGACGGATTGTAAATCTGAAAATGAAAAGTGGTTCATTATATGAAGGTTTGTTTACCTTCTTTTCATTTTGGGATTACCATCCCTCAAGATAGATAGAAAGAGACAGGGAGGTGTGGTTTGTGATGGTGGCAAGGTGAATTAGTGGTAAACAGGGCACTAAACTGTGAGTTCATAGTGGTTGATGTGTTTATATCTGATCCATCACCACCCTACCTTGTAAGAGTCACAAACATGAAAACCAAGGACACTTTACAAAAACAAATCACCGTAACTTGGCTGACATGTATGGAATTTGACTGTCGATGAAAAATGAAGCTTTCACATTTCAAACTCCTGTCCAAATTCCAAAGTCTAATGATGTTTCAAATTTGAAACCTTTCATCTTGATCTCTTTTAAATGCATCCTACTACGATAATATTTACCTAAAAAGGCCTATTAATGTTTGTACATTTGACTGCATGTAAACCTCGAGACAATTAATTTTTTTTTTTTCTGGTTGCTGACTTTACTTCCTAACCTCTTTGTAAAACAGGTTACAGAAATAAAGTGGACAAGGCTTTCAAGGTAAAGGGTCACATAAAATCTAGGATCCTAAGACCAGTGGTTTCAAAGAATCAGGCTACTTGCCAACACCTTTCACCCTTCCCAGAAGCCATCAGCAAACTTTAACCCATTGAGGACAGTTTGATTTTGCTACAACACGCATTTCCCATAGACGCTTGCCCGAGTATACTCGGGACTCGTCCTCAATGGGTTAACATCACGGAAATCAGGTACTCACAATACGATGAGTACTGCTTTTAAATGTCTGTACGTGAAACTTCATGAATGTGTCCATAAAGTCTAAACTCTAAGTATTAGACTAAAATTGAGCTTGTGGACAGAAGCATTAAACCTTCCCAAGAACCTTGATTTCTCTCTAATCTCAATTCATGAGTGTATTAACCCATTGAGGGTGAGGTGATTTTGCCATATAACACACATTTCCCATAAACACGTGCCACAATAGGCCTATACTCATGACTAGTCTTCAATAGGTTGACATGTTATCTCAATGCTTGAATTCTATGCCTCATTGGATAATTTCAGTCTATAAAAACTGGAAATCAATAACATTATCATAGAGCAACATGACTACCTATTGCATCTTTTCATAGGTACACTTGCCTAGAACATACAATGTAGACATACACACTAAAAAAGTGTACATCAGCAAGATAACTGTAGACACATTAAAAAAAGGTCATGCTTTAAGAACCCTACAAAGGTAGTCCTTCACTCAGAACATTCATGCATGATAAACCATGATGTCATACTCAAACATAAGCTAAAATTATACAAAAATTGGTTACTTCCTTTACACCTGACTGCTTGTCCAATGCGTAAGAGAGACATACATGTGCAGTGTGGCAGAAAAACGCAACATGTGGCACTGAAGAAAGAAGATAGAATCATTATGAAAGTAGGGGGGAAACCCACCCTGCTGCAAATCTTGAGATTAAACTGGGCTACAAACTTTTGTTTAGTTTAGTTTTTTTTTGTTTTACTACAAATGTTTAAAGTCCTACTAACTTATCATTTGTATATACCTGATGAGAAAATGTATTTTGTTTAAATGAGTAATTACTTCTACAGACTTATTTAAAGAATACAAATGTTTGAAGTCCTACTAAATTATCATTTGCATATTTCACAAGAAACTGTGTATTTTTGTTTAAATGTCTACTTAATTCTACAGACCTGTTTCTAAGATTATGGAGATAGTCTCTTCAGAAGTAATATGTTGGGTTGAGAAACACAACCCAACAATCCTACTTGTAACTCTAAGTTGACTGAAATACAAGATAACTGGAAGACTGACAACATTTGATTAAGTACTAAGAACACTTTGACATCAAGATTATCCCAGAATATTTTTCTTTCCATACAAGTTTGGTGAATTGGCACTTTATTCTAAGACCACAAAGTCATAAAAAACTTAAACATTACTAGATTTTCTCAAGGTCATTTTCAAATGATAGAATGCCTCATTTGCCATGATCCTGCTTTATAGAGTCACCGACTGCAAATATCATTCAGAAACTACAGCTGTTGCAAGTGATTTGAATAAATGAATTACAGCCGTGTTGCCAAATATTGAACTGTCAATCCCACATAGAGCTTGTGGTAAGTGCATAATGATGCAAGAATATGTGTGTATGTGCATGTATGATACACTTAATAAAAAGGTATTTAGTTGCTAAAGTAATCATGTAATATGTAGAAAATCAGAGTGAAGCTCCATCTCCTCAAACATGTCTAGAGGTCACACAGAATTATGCAGAGCTTTATTAGAAAACACCTCTGGTCTATAAATGGCCAAGAGTGGTTTAAAACAAGGTAAAAAAATATGACTGTAATTTGCTTTCATATAAACAAAAAAAAAGGTGTCTGTGGGAAATATGTGTTATAGCAAAATCAGCCTGTCCTCAACGGGTTAAGGTGATTTTGAAAGCCATCTGCAAACCAGTTCTTTTGGCTATCTGAAAAAGGCTAAAAATTACGTCATTGAGAAACATGGGGTGCCTGAATCATGTTGTCCCTTTACAATAGACGCTAGTAGGTCTGATACACCTTACACATGTATTGCAACACTTTTGTATAATTTTAGAGCTAGTACTGACAACAAATATTATGATAAATGTTACTGAAAAATCTTATCACATGACTATCTTGTCAGCCAGCAAATGAATGGAGAAATCAGTTTGTGTTGACATGAATATCAAGGTCTCACTCACTGGCAGTGTGAATGAGAACAAGAGAGAGTGAAGTGCGTCAGCTGACGCATGTCACGCGAGACAGAGGAGGAAGTGGATTACAAATCGTGGAAACTGACAAACATCGTAGCAATCAGAACAGGCGGGCAATAACTAACCCTGAACTATGATGCGGCCTCAAAAATGTCATATTTGCATATATGCATCAGCTTATTTGAGCAAACATGTGTTTGTTGAAGATGGAGGGTATTTACAGTTTATGTTATAGTTTGCCAAAGTTTTGACATCATTGATTATCAGCTTCATTGATAAATAATGGTAGATATACAGCCTTGGCTCCTAAAAATTGGCAATCAGTAATAAATTTGCCTCCTGCTGAAGTTAGTGAAAAACTTCAAACCTACCACAGTCCCCCTGCATTGCTGCATGAATTCTTAAAGGGATGATATAGTTTTGGTTTACAATTTCTAAATTTTTGGGTGATATGACAAACCTCACATATGTCATATAGAGAGAGACACAGAGAGAGAAAAAAATTATAATATATCTATCATCTAACTATCTTTAAACATACATACAAACAAGGGACATTCAATAAGGTGTATTGGAGTAATGTACACATAATGAATCCTTCAAGCTAATTGTAAAAGAACATGCAGTGCCAGCTTGTAAATTATCACAAACAAGATTTGAAAGAGTCTACACATATGACACTACTTGATAGGAAACTCGATTTAGAAACCAGAGAGCTATAGAAACTGTAATGGTACTGCATGTATCAGTCTCCAAAACTGATCCCGTTGACAGCAAGACTGACTCATAGTGATTGAAAGTAATCAAAATAGGAATCCACAAGTGAATTCACATGACCACAAAAGACAGTATTAGGCTTAAGACAGAAGTGAAGTCTACACAACCAGAAGAAGTTTCAAAACAAGTCTGCTGAGTGATCACATGTTGCTACTGGCCAGGAAATCACAAAACTTCTTACTTTGCTCATTTTTTTTCAGTCTTTGGACTTCCAAGAGTTGATTGTTGCAGTCTTGTTCATTTTTGCATTATTATCTACTTGAGAAAAATATTACTTACAAAGTGAAACTCTTTGAAAAAATTTAATATTTTTGTAATGAGAGTGGATGACAACTAGTAAAGATTAATAATTTTGGATGATTAAAAAGCTAGATGAGTCGTTATGGAAGGCAGAGTGGCAGTGAAAATGACAAGTCCTCAGCCTTGGAGTGTTGGGCAGACTTGTGTATATCAGATGAAAGAAAATTGAAACAAACAAAAAATATTATCCAAAGATTGCCAATTTTCCCCTAACAACTCATATTCGTTTCAATATACTTACCATTGCCCTTCCCACCTGTGTAACATGTAAAACATATACTGAGTTTGGCCAGTTGTAAGCATGTTTTAATATTTACAACATAATGTCAGCTGCCTAGCTTTTAACCTCTGACTTCCAACCTTTCAAGAGAAAGCTGTTAGTCTCACATCAGTGGTGATTTCTCTTGTTTCAAAAGTCTGGTTTTATTCCAATCTACTGTTTTCTGTAGGAATTTATAGAGGATGATATTTGAATCTAAATCAAGCCATATAAATTCTGTTGTGATGCACTGGATTTGAGCCTGCATAAAACTATGTTCAGCTCAACACAGATCAGTTGAAACAACATTATGTATACATTTCACAATTTGACCTGAAACTTCTTCTGTTTATTTGATTCCATTCTCTTCATGAAATTCAACAAAATTCAACAAAAGCACGGAGAACAAATGAACTGCATTTTATCAGTAGTATAAAAATGGAAATTTTTGCATGAGTAATTTTTCATGCTCAGTTGGGTAATATGAATATCACACAATTTTAATTCTGCAGGATGAAAGAGGTAGAATACTATTATATACTACACACAAAAATATTTGCAGACCCTACTTTCATACTAGTTTCATGTTGCATGAAATGTGTACAAATTTCACACCATACAATTTCCACTTTTTACGGGTAACTTATTTCAGTCACAGCTGCAAACTCCTACAGACCTTCTTACCTTTCTTCTGCTGGAAGCTGTTTTTCTTGTTGAAGTTACAACATTCTACTTACACTTCAAAGAAAACTTACTGCAAAACAAAACTGCATATCAATTTTCTGAGACATGAATAATGGGCACCCGCGGTGGGAGAGTACACATGTTTCTCAAAGAGTAAAGGAGAAAAAGCTGTATAGATATGTGCAAGGACATACAACACAAAAGTCACACTGTATAAATCTTGGTGAAATACCATGAACATGGAAACACAATACGAAGGAACTACACTCGACAGATGGTGCATAGATTTGTTCAAGAAGAGACAGAACAAACCTTTTGCAGTAATTCTGGAAGAATCAGGAATAATATCTTTATTTATATGAGAATCAGGAATAATATGGCATTTACTGTATCATAATGAGGATACACTGGTCAAGAGTCCAACAAAGCTAGATAATATGAACTAAACACACACACAAAAAAAGTCAGTTTACCTTTCACCATTTTGTGATGACCGACTATCTTTCTTTATAGAAGAATCCACTTTGTACTGTCATTGGTCTTTGTACCATTCTATCATTTTCTTTTATGAGCTATTAAAGAAATATACATTGTATGTTCAACAAATGCCAATTTTAACATGACATCATCAGATTAAAAAAAAATAATCTACAACCTTCCTACATCAATTAAAGATATGATAGTACACCAGTACACCATGTTACTGTGTGTGTGTGTGTGTGTGTAAGTTAAGGATGGTAAGTTTGATATATGTGATGTTAAATGTTCACATACATTACTCATTAGAATGATATATGTGTATAAGTATTCATTTGTTAGAAAAAAATGACCCACAACACATTACATGAGTCACAAACAATTTGCCCTTCACAAAATGACTCCAAAGGAAAAAAAAATCACACATACAGAAAATGAAGAGTATATGACTGAAAAAGAGGAAGAAAGAATATGAAGGTAACAAGGGGAAAATTATGTGAAAAATATATGTTACGCATAAGTTCACTGTTTTGAGATACTTTGTTTGACACAAGCACAAAGTGGTATATAAGACATACATGTATGAAGGTTTTTGAAGAAACAACTTGTAAAAAGCTTTGAATTCATATTGCAGGCTGTTTGCTTCCAGCAGTGCCAAGAATATTTCTATGTCGGAGATCTATACTATCATATTTAAGGTGGTGCTGTAAACATTTCTGTCTATGAAAACAAGTAAATGTCATCTATATGCACTTCATTTGCTTGCGTGAAAGCAAAAATCAAAGTAGTTTCATTTGTGACCACTTCAAATGCTGCACATTATCATTCCTATGAAATGTCATTGATATTAAATCTTCAACATAAAACTTCTCTCTCACGGGCTAAGGAAGTATATCACATTAATATTTTTCCTTTTAACTTGTGTCTGCTCAAAAAATTCAATAAAGAGATTCGAAGAGGAATTCCAGCCCAGTTAAAAATTACCTGAAAAAGAAAGAGTAAAACTTCATAAGCACCACAGTGAAAATTTGATCAAAATTAGGGGAAGTTATGACATTGTGAAGCTTGCTGGAACATATGATATGAACATGCATACATGAGTGAACTGATGATGTCCATCACCTCACAATTTTCCATTGATCATGTACAAAAACTTGATGAAATTCAATTTTTCTGCTTTGAAATTATAACATACACAACATTATTCATGGCTGAATAACTTCAGAATAATGATCAGGTAGAGATATTAGGATTTGAGACTGGAGCATAAATGTGTTTGAATAAAAAACAGATAATTTCCAGATTTTGTGCACAAACTGTATGGCAAGTTGTGAGGGGATTACAATGTACATCATCAACTCACTCAACTGCAAATTATGCACATTGACTATTCAAGGAGTGTTTTGTAAAAATTAGCAAAACTTCACAATTTCATAATTTCCTTAATTTTTATCCAACTTTGATCAAAATATCATAGGTGTGCTTATAGAATTTTATTTTCTGATCAGACTAATTTCTAATGGGTCCTGAATTCCCTTTCAACTTCAAAGGAAAAAAAAAATCTCAAACTAATGGTTTCTAAAGATATGAAAAATTCATTTTTATCTGACAATAAAGACCATCAGAGGCCTCATTCATTCTACAACACACAATTTGGACATTTTGACATTTTAGATTATCAACATTTATTCTTTATCATACTGAATCAAATTTGTTTTGTGATTGCATATATGTACAGCAGCCAAAATGGCAAATAATAATAACAACAACAACAATACTTATATAATCTTTTTATCAATCTGCTGGCTTTGCTGATCTTTCATTGATTTGGCAGGATTAATGAAAATAATTTGTGCAGAGGGCAAACTTTTATTTTTTCTTCTTCAGAGTGAATCATACAAGCAATCTTCTAACTCCCTTAAAATTAATTAACCTGCTTCCTATACTGTGAGGTGGCAAAGCACTATCCTAGCTTTGTTTGAAGTACTGAAGCTTGAGGTAATATTTTCATAAGAGAGTGGTATTACAGCAAGCGAGTTCCTGATGTAAAAATATAACTTAAGAGCTATAGTGTCATCAGAGTCACATGATCTGAAGAGCTACAAATCAATCTACTTTAAATCACTCAGAATATTGGTTTCAGTACATTTTATAATTGATACTATCTTCTCTCCATATGAGAATGCAAAAAGAAATCAACAACAACAGTTATAGAATGACAGAAAGCTATATGCAATAAAAGAGACAATTAGGGGACTTACAGCAAAGAGAAAATTGCTTTGATTAGAGAACTCATATTCAAGCACAGAAAAAATTAAAATTTGAATAAAATTTCAGCAATTTTAAGAACTTTGTCATCATACCTGCCATCTAATTACCTTGAAAAGTTATGGACTCTATAATAGCCCCAAAATCATAATTGGCAAGGTGACTGAGTAAATGAAAAAGAGCATATTGAATACCACTCTTCTGATCATAATTTGTAGATTAATTGAAAAACTATATTTTTAATTCCTCAACTGATGAAGAGGTCATTATGAATTTAAATAGATGCACAATGATGACTGTTTTTTAACACTGACAGGAGTCCTATATACTACTGAAAACATAACTGGACAAGGCTTATCAAAATTTACTTAATGATTTCACCAAATATCTTTATGCTTGACAGCACTTAAACATCCAATTTTCTGAAACAGTGTTTTATTTGGTAGCCACATCCTTGTCAAATTTTGTGTTGTGGTGGAATCTTGCAAGGAGGAACAAATTGGATCACACTAGAAAGTTTGCAAATTGAAAAAATTAAATGATATCAAAGTCTACCTTGTCAGGCTCTTGTGATGAAAAGCATCACATGAATCCTGATATCCTCTACCAAAAACAAATCTTAGCATTAAAAAGCATAGTTACACACCATGGTCATATGACTATTACATTTCCTACAAGTATTCATTATGTGCTTTTTTTAATAGAGTTCAGATTTTTCTTTTTTGTGTGAAAGATATAAATTTCTTCCACCTGTCCAAGACTTTCTTTACAAAGGGTCACAGAGGAAAATGATATCAGAATACACTAAAGAAGTAATGTTTGAGGGAACAGTACTATGCAATAAGGTATAAGTGAGGTCAGTGGCTACTTCCAATTCACACACAGTATCATACAATTTGTATTCTATAACTTTACGGTGGCTGTAAATCCTGATATAATTTTTGTGTTGTTTGCTTTAATTCAAACCAATAATTTTCATAGCTTTCTACAACTTTCATGCAAGCAATTTTCTCCTTGTTTTTTCCCTTAAATGGTAAATACACAGAAGAGGTGAAAACATGACTACAGACAGAAGAAGTGGCATTGTTGGATAAATACTGTCAGCCCAGCTCCAGTCAAACACAATTTGAAGTGTTATTTCACAATACTACAGAAAGAAAAGTCAGTGAGACAGATTAGTGATCATGTGAAAACACACAGCGACAAAACAGAGTGGTATTTTGGAGTGACGCACACCGAGGCAAAAAGTATTCACTTTGCTGACCAACTTACAAGAAATACGATCACTGATGCCAGAGGTTTCAAGTTTAGTTTTCTGAGGGGGTGGACCACCTGTAAAACATGCAAACATTCATTTAAAACAATAGAGAAACTTAACATAATAAACTGCTTGATTGAGTGATTGATTTCTGACAATACAGAAAAAAGATGTCACTTCATCTGATGTATGCAAAAACTTTCATTGATAGAAATTGAAAAGAAGTTAAAGATTTACATGTATAAAACTTGTACCACAGTAAACACAATGCAAAATAGCAACAAAACAGAAATGCAGGACATGTGAAAATCTGCATACCTCTACATCTCAAATTAAGTTATTTTCCTAGATCCCTACACTTGTCTCATTGCAAGCATAGATAATTGTTCCTTTGTGGAACAGGCAAAACACATAACTTTCAGTGGCTCCTTCTTGTGTGATAAAATTTACTGTTTGGGGATATATGTCTACCATAACATGCAAACAAATATATCTTGGATGAAAGTAGATTAAGATTGAGGGTGCAATATGTCCTCAAATTAAATGTACTTTCTTCCAAGGTATACATTTGTAAATTTCTGTTATGGTATAAAAGTGTTGCTATTGCATTATGATAGCAACACTTATCTCTTCATCGGGGAAGACTAGTGAATACTAAACTTTATAACCACACAGTCTGAAGCATGCAATCCTTTCTCAGCCAAGCCCCGCCCTGTCCATACCCATCCCCTTCCATATGATAGTTAACTTGTTGAGGACAAGCTGGTTTTGCAATAGACGCACTTCTCATAGACACCTGCCCGAGTATACTTGGGACTAGTCTTCAACAGGTTAAAGCCATTTTCATCCTGCAAAGTAAAGGTTAGATGACAGACGTAGGCTGACTCAGGAAGGGCACACATGACTCAAGGATGGGAAGTTCCCAGTTCAAGTCTCTAAGGGACAAGAGAGCTATACACAAGAATTCTCGTCTTCCCCTCTGCAAAGACACGTACCCCAAAGAGTCTGCTCTCGAATAGATCAACAGGTAAAGACCTGGGATCTGTTGCATGTTTGTTTGGTTTTTTTTTTTTTTTTTTTTTTAACATGAGAAATACAGGTTAATTTTCACAGTGTTTTTTTTTTTCCTGCATTAAAATCAATGGCTGAATCATATAACCTGAATTTTCTTACCAGAGTTTTTATCAGGTATTAAAGGTTTATATGCAACAGGCCCCTGGTGTCTTGGATAACAACAAATCATGTGTATGGCAGATCTCACTTTGGTTTACAAGGACTATGCCACACCATGCTTGAGTTGATTTTATCAAATGGCACATAATCAAACAAACTACCAGCAATGTTATCAAATACAGACATAGGCTAGAAAGTCACAGGATTTGAATTTTTACAATTTTTGTTTCTGGTTGTTTTCTTTATTAATGATATAAATAATTTACCTGGTTATCGTGTAGATACAATTACTTTTATCGACTAAAAACATGATTTGCTTAATACTTTTGTGTATAAATGAATGGGAGAATTGTGACGTGATGATATCATTAACCATATTCACATATTGTGACAGTAATCATTATCAGTTATCAATTACAATTCCACAACCTTATAAGTAAATGTCTTTTATTTTCACAACACTTTTACCATTCTGACTGTTTGATTTTGCTGTATTTATTCTGCTAACTTGACCATGATGTGGACTTAATCAAACAGCGGGAGATAACCAGGTGAAGTGATCAGCATAGGAGCACTATCTTGAAATGAGTGTATGATAACAATTGCCCTGCTGAAGGCTGAGTGGAATCAAATATAGTAAGTGACAAATATAACTACTTTGTAGGCACTTCATACCATTTGGAAAGCAAAAAGTCCCTTATCTGAGGAATGCCAACAACCCCCACGTAATAAATTGTCACAAGTTTTTAACTTCCTGATTATCATTATTATTATTTGGGGGGGGGGGGTACAACACCATTACAATATTGCTAAAATCGTATCAAGGAAAATACCATGCACTAAAATACACATGATGTGACTTTTATGACAAATTCTGTGTCTGAATTGATTGGAAATGTAGGGAACTGCTAAAAAGCAGAGCTTGCAGTTTGCAGTCTCCTTATACACAATAAGTGTAACAATTGCTGAAATAACAAAGGCTCATCTTAACAGAAAAGAAATACAACACACACACAAACAAACACAAGACAATTCTCTTTTACGTAAAGAGAAAGAAAGGGATTAGCATGGAACGAATAACAGGAAGAGCCTGAAGAGGAGAGCAGGTAAAAAGGAGGCGAAGGAAGAGGAGTTGAAGAGTTGACTAAAAACCAATGCATGCAAGGCAAGACCCATTCTACATTATTCATGTAGTGTCAAAAAGGGAAGTCTGGAAAATAAACTTGCTGAACTGTCATTCAACTAAATACTCCCAAAGTGAGATATGGAAAGAAATGAAGAACGAAAGCACACAACACAGTTTTTTCCCCAACACAAACAATCGTTTCTGAATCAACATTTAAAGAGATAAGCACGCTTGCTGGTGCTATATAACCCTTGTATCGACATTGGCATTTCATAAGATTGCTAGTCCCAAAATTAACTACATAGTAATGTATCACTTCATTCAAATATGAACATATGGTCCTGTTTGAATAATGAAGTCTGAAATACAATGTAAGTGGAAAGGTTAACTGCAGGGAAACATCCTAAAAGTACTTATTAGGTGTGGGAATCTCTGATGGCAATAACATCACTTTCAGGGTTAAGAACCAGTCAGAACTGAAAGTCAAGTTTGAGGAAAAAACAGGAAATCACACTTTTTAACCTCTAGACAGTGTTTTTTGGGGGTTTTTTTTAAGAATTTGCCTTCACAAGTGCTTGATTTAAAAGTATTGGAAGAATTTGAAAAAAAAAACACAGGCAAGAGAAGATTGTGAATGAGCTCAGAATTATAGAAATAGATTTTCCATGCCACTGCCCATGTAGAAATAAGCAGTGTTCAGGGTTTCTTCCTTAATACCGTCATCTTTGAACTTGGAGAAGCACCTTAAAAAAGAGAAGATGAAGAAAAAAAGGTGTTTAGTCGGGTGTCCAATGCCCTGTTCTGTATCATGCAGCTCCAGAGTGTTATTGTACAGGGTGATGCTTGTTATTCTGAAGGTTCAAAAATGAAATAAGGTTTGTTATCCTAAAATACAAAAATTCGCTACACCTAGATGTCCGTTAACTCAACATTGAAATAGGGTTCGTTAATCCGAACATTTGTGGCATCATTCCTAAAGGTTTATTATTCCAAAGGTTTGTTAATCTAAAACTGAAATAAGGTTTGTTATTTCGAAGGCTGGTTAATCTAAAACTAAAATGTTTGTTATTCCAAAGCTTCATTTATCCCAAATGGAAATATGGTAATCATCCTAAAGGTTCATTAATCCATAAATTGAATAAAGATAATTAATCCAAAAATGAAAAGAAGGTATGTACTAACAAATCTTCTGAATTAAGAACCTTATTACTCAGTTCTGTAACAATTTTTGGGGGGTCATATTTGAATGAATGAACCATCAGAATAAGGAACTTTATTTCATTTCCATTTTACTGTGAAACCAGTCATGTTTGCACGCATTTTAATTTCGTGAATCTTGCAAGAGCCAAGATTCACAAAATTAAAATGTACTCAAAAGTTTTTGTCTACACTATAATGCATTGGATGCGAGTGGCAACTCACAAAAAATTCATTCCACAAATATTTCTTGCTTTACAGTAGTGCAGGATCATCTACAAAACACATTATGTGCATACCACACACCCTAGGACATTGCATTCTAGTCTTTAAGAGCATCTCTAGCAGGAAAACACCAATAGATAAACTTTTCTCCCTTTCCCAAATGGTCATATAGGAAAGTGTCCCTTTCAGCTTTCTTGCCCAACAGTAAATTTTAGTTACCCTGACAAGTCGGTATGAAGCACAATTGTTGTAGCTATCCTCCCTAAATGGTATCAGTGAAGGCAGGTACTCACCAAAAATCTTTCTGAGCTCCACTTTATTCAAGACAGTGGTCTTATAGTTTACAAGACGCTTGCGCACATTACGTGTCTTTAGACGATCCATGTTGGAATTTATTGTGCCGACTATCAAGCAATATGAGATGGCGTAGGATTCTTTGGCCTGTAGTCACTTGCTTCTATGTAAAATTCACGAAAACGTCCCCACAAGTTGACATCATGAAGGACCACATCGAAGTAGAATATCAGCTGCAGGAATTAGGAGGTGGTTTGTTGCTGGTCTGTAATCTGAATGGACTTGTTTCTCTCTCCACAATCCAAAGTGGTTAATGACCTGTCAGTCATCTGTTGGTGAACTTCCTTAAAAGGACAATCAACTCCAGAGTAGAGATAGGCACTCCATGAATAAGACAAGCTGTACTGCACATTGACTAATAGGGGAAGATGAGTACACTGTGAGAGTTACTGACTCCAAAGTCTGGTAAATTATTGAATCCACTCTTGCCAATTACAAGTGAAACACACAGCTGGACGGTGAAAGCTGACCTGAAGTTTCTGAAGTAGATCCAATTAGATGTAATAAAGGCAGGCAAGATGCACAGTGCTAAGTATAAAGTGGCAAATGAAAGTCTGGGTCAACTGAAGTCACAACTTGATATCGATACAGCATCTAGCCTTTCACAATGCAAAACATGGTTTTGAACCAACATTACAAATCAACAAACTAGCTGGGGAAAAAAAAAAAGGAAGCAGACACGTGCATAGGAAAGTAGATGTTGCCTCGAAACTTCTAACACCACTGCATCACTTCCTATAGTGTAAGGCTGCATATCGCAAACAGGCTTGCATTGGAGACACGGAGTGTAAGCTTGGGATAAAGCTGCGGATGAGGGGAACAAGTCCCACGGGGGTGGGAAGTGCCCTTGAGCGAACCCCAGGCAGCTCCCCCAATTGGCTGCTGCACCAGCCGCACCGCTCCTCAATTCCTCACGAATCCCCCCATGACATAACACCCTTAGATGATGCTATAGGAATATGGGTTGTCTGCCACAAATTGCCTGGGTGAAAGATCTGGGGTATGGCAAAACCTCTCCAGCATACGAGAAATCTACAAACTATGGAAAATGAGAAGAGAATATCCCTCCCCCTTCCTCAAAAAGGACCTCCAAATCCCCACAACTCTTACTAATCAATTATCAACAGCAGCTGTAGGCAGCTACCATAGCAGCGATTACTCCCTCTCTCCCTGAGCCTCCTCCTCCCTCAAGCTGTTTGCTCCTTGATTCAATTCCAAGTTTCCATGGCAACAGGCATATCATAATGTACTTTATCACATACAGGGCTTAACAGACATTTTGCAAGACAGAAATTCTTCATTCTTACAGTTGTGTCAGACAGGTGTGCACCTGAAGCAGATATTCAGAAATCTGCCTGCCAAGAAGTTTAAACCTTGGCCTCCAAATAGCGATATATCAGAATTGAAGGAGTTTACCAAACTTGGCAAAGAAATATATACAGAAGTATGGTGAAAACTGAATGTCCAGTTTTAAAAAACCATGCCCCCCTCCCCAGCGATGGGCAAATAACAACAATATCAATACCCACCTTTTGA
Source organism: Diadema setosum (assembly GCF_964275005.1). Lineage (NCBI taxonomy): Eukaryota > Metazoa > Echinodermata > Echinoidea > Diadematoida > Diadematidae > Diadema > Diadema setosum. Next base: position 39,998,683 of record NC_092692.1, on the reverse strand, counting down.
TGTATACCCTGTTACATTTCAAACTAAGAAGTGCAATTTAAAGGAGATTTTCCAGTTTGCAATATCTCTCAAGATTCTTGAAGAGCAAGTGGTCTTACAAACTGCTTTATAGTTAGCCCTGTATGTGATTAACCTACATGTATACATTATTTACTGCTATGGTCATGGAGGATTACTTTCGTACAAAAGTATACAAATAGTGAATGGTCACGAGTTTGATGGTACAAGATTTTGCACAAAGTGAAAGATGAGGTGCTCTATTCAACTCGGCTTTGCCTCATTAAATAGAGCACCTTCATCTTTCACAAAATGCAAAATCTTGTTCCATTGCCCAAGTCTTCTTCTTCTTTTTCTTACTGTATTGCATGAGTAAATACCATGCATTATTTGTTTTATACAACGCCTCGGATATCAATGCATGTGGTCTACACTGATTCTTGAATATAGTATGGAAATGGCAACCATTTTTCATCAAAGGTGAATGGTTGTATTATTGAACCATCGTACTAGCAAGCAATCCATTGAAACTTTAGACAGCAAATAATTTAGACAGCAATGGCATACAATGGCAATTTTTACTGCATCTCACATGATGAGCAGTGGACCAATCAGATAGCAAGAATTTTGAAGGTGTTGATTAAAAATTTTTATATTACAGATGCATGAAGACTCTACATACTGAAGGGGGTAATGGTAGTCATGTCTTTACTTCCCACTGAATAACCTAACTATCAATTAATTTAAAAGTTTGATAAATTAAAATAAAGCTAATAATGCTCATTTATCACCTGCTTCATAATACACCTGTACAGTGTACAGTGCTTTCTCACTGTAAGATTAACCCATTGACGGTGAGCTGCTTTTGCTGTTACACATATTTCCCATCTACACCTGCCCCAGCATATTCAGGACTAGTCTTCAATTGGTTAAAGACACAGCAGGAAGGAGAAACTCACAATAGTTCAGTCAAGATCACTGAAACAATGTACAATGGAACCTATGTGGAAACAGGCATGGCCTAAAGGGGAGGGGTCACTTCCTGAACAGCCAACATAAACTTCTGGTAATGTTACGTCACCCCAAATTCAAAAGGTTGCTAAACTCTGCTAATTTCTGCATATGTTGAATATAAGGAACACTGTAACCATTGGTGGATCGGGGGGGGGGGGGGGGGGGGGCGCACTGGGCGCGCCCTCTTAATTTTGTGTTAAACAAAAGAAATGAAAAGAAAAGATGGAAGGGGGAGTGCATCCCCCACAGAATTCCTGGATCCGCCCCCGATAACCAAAACACACATGTCCACATTACATATCAGTGTTAGGTATTGCCCACTCTTACAAAAATCACGAACATTCAAGAGAGATGGAACTTATTGGAAACGGTCTCAGAGGGGGGAGGAAGCACCCCTTTGCCTTTTTTATTCCATCTAAATCATTTTTAGGTGCAATCAATCCTTTTCAAGAAAACTTAGAACTTCTGTTTAGATCAAGTGATTCCTTTTTTGAAAAAAATTAATGTTTTATGAGGGGTTTTTTTTACACATCCAAACAGTACAATTGACGAACAGTGTGTATACCACAGCCAGTCATCCGTTACACGGCTATAAAAGAAAAAGGGAAAGTTTGAAAACTTGTTATGATGTACCGAGCAGTCCATCCAGGGACTGTGGAGGGGTGAGTCAAGGGATCTAGCTTGTCCCTTGGGAACAGGTGGTGAGGCTCCAGGGGTGTAAACATTTACCAAGTGTTGGGTAGGGGAGAAAATGTGGAGCCACTCACACCAAACAGTGGGACATAGCACAACATAGAGGAAACAAAAATAACAAACTAGGGGACAAAAAACAATAAACAAGACATCAAAGTATGAATATTTCTGTAAACTTCACACAAAGCGATGTGAGACTCAATATCCAAAGCAGTATTGTCTGTTCTTGGACCATGTTAGCTGGGCTTCAGAGTCATAGATAAGAAATGTATTCAGAAATCTGAAGGCATCATTAAGAATAAGCTCTTAAAATTTGTGCTTTAACTCTCAAATTTTGAAAGTGAAAAGCATAAATATAATATTGTACAACAGAATTGTATGTTTACAGATTTTTATGGTGAAAAAAAAAAGCCTGCATTGTCCTACCCTGACTTATTGTATGCTAGAGGGTCAGAAAGTTTCATGATGAAACTATTCCCCAACATAGCGTCGGCAATTTCATTGCTCTTAAAGTTCCTGTGTCCATTCTGAAACCCTGAAACCCTCAGACCTCAGAATAATAAAACTGGAAACCTTTTTCAAAGTAGGGGGAAACAATACTGTTGATTTCCAGTGGATCCTGAAAAATTCCAACCATTATTCTCGGTACCAAAGGGGAGCATATTCTGGAGTGACGTGGGGTTTATAGTTTTTTCATTTTTTTTTTTTAAACTCTGGGCTGTATTACCATAAGATTACTCTATATACTTGATGTTCGGAGACATTATTCTTCAATTGTGTAAAATTTTGTGACATTTGCAAAAGGGATATACAGTATGTCCCCAAAAAAATTACAATCAGATTTTTGCATTGATAACACCCTATATGATTAAACTGTCCAAATGCTATTTCAGGGTCTTATAACATCTTAGCTCTATTTTGCAGAAAACCCCATTCATGTTGGTTAAGCGGTCACAGAGAAATGTGGATTGTTGTAAAGCATGTCATGAGTCTGATTCTTCCAAGTTTAGCACTTCAATGATCTTGTGTGTGAATACAATAGACAGAACTTGGAGAAAAGAGATTCCTGACATACTCTACAAAATTCCTCATTTCTCTCTGACCACTGAAGCAAACTGAATGGGATTTTCTGTAAGATGTGGGCAATGAGATATAGTTTCATACCCTGAAATTGTATTTGGACTGATTCACTACTTTTAAAGTTATCATTGCGGAGGGACCCGTTGTAATCTTTTTTTGGACATACGGTATATACATTTTATACAGTATGTGTAAAGTTTATACTGTTTATAAACATCAAAAGGAAAAAAAGATTGTGTTCCATCCTCATTTCACATTTTCCAAAAGTAGCCAATTCTATGAATCAACAGAAGATACTTACAGTGTGTTTAAGATTTTCATATATTATCTATATAGCAGGGCTCAACACTAACGGTGGCCCGGTGGCCCGGGGCCACCAAATTTCAAAAAAGGGCAAATTTGGTGGCCCGCCTCGGGCCACCAAAATATTATGAAAAGTATGTCAATAAATTCGTAACTTTTTGCGCCGGAAATTAGCAGTTAAATTTGTTCAAAGGATGGATGAAAAGGACTGAATGAATGCCTGAGAGTGAGTGTTGCAAGTTTGTTGAAGTTTATTTATGAGTAGATATGTCCAACTTCTAATTCTTACTATCATAAATCTTCAATATTTGACTCATTAAAAAAAAAAAAGGACTTTTAATGTTTTTTATTGTGTTTTTTTCGGGACACCAAATTTTTCTCTCGGGCCACCAAAAAATTGAAATTTAGGATTTTGGTGGCCCCATCGGGCCACCAAACAAAAAAGTTAGTGTCGAGCCATGTATATAGGCATGAAATCAGTCTTCATTGAAGTCGTCTTTAACGAGTGTTAATGCTAGAGACATTTAAGTACAGTGAATTTGAAAGCTATTTTAAGGTACCCTTGAGACCCCATGGTAGATGACTTAAATGACATCCAACTGTCAATAACCGAGCATCTTTCTCCTTGAAGCTATGTCCCAGAAGCCCAAATCTAGTTCCAAATATAACTCAATTACTGATGTGACAAGGATATTAATAATTCAGACCATAAGCCTTCTTTCTGTAACTTTGACTCCAAGGAAACTGTAATGAGAATATGCTCATTAAGATTTCCTGGAAAATGAAGCAATCTTTATACTCAGATTGTGATAGTTATTTCACTGCATTTGACGGATAGTTTAAAAAGGAGAGAAATCTGATTATTTTTTCTTTAATTAATGCTAAACATTTTAGGTGATGTCTCTGTATCATGAAGCAAGTACACGGCAGTTAGTAAAACCAGAAACACTGAATTTTCTCAAACTGCCATTGGCATTCAAAGTAATGTAAAGACCCAAGCGTTTGTGTGCATTTTACTTAAATTGTGAAAGTCGGGTCCTCACGAAATTCGAGAAAGTTTCATCACTACCAGTATTTGATTTTATGTCATTAACATTTCATTTCATGAACAGATTGCACACACAGAATCTGGAAATCACTCCAGCTGAGATTTATGACACGATGGTAAGTGAAGGGAGGAGATTTGCTTCTTCTGATCATATGGCTATTAAAAGAGAGATAGAAACCTTGGAGGAGCCTCCAGGATAGGGGTAGGCAATAGGTGGTGTACCATGACAAGAGGAGAACACATCAGCTTTAATATGTGTCATGATATGAGCAGATATGAGTGAAAGTATGTTTAGTGCAGGAACTGGCAAATGTTTCTGGATTATGATTCTATTCACAAACTGAAATCAAATGCTGAAAGAATGATATTGATCTAAAGATGAGAAGATTTGATGATTTTTGGAGAGTTTCTAACCCTGGCATTTATCTAACGTCATACTGACAGGAAATGATGTCATTGCAGAATTCTTTCGAGGATTAGAAAGAAATTCCACAGTTTGAATTTGAGGTATATCATGTAATTGATCCCCAGACTTCTGCTCCCATCACACTGTATTCACATCCCACAGCACAGACAACTAACCTCTTGACATTCAAGAAGTAGATTATTGAATTATGAGGAGAAGTCTGATTTCCAGAAGCACACAAAGTTATAAATACCAAAAAAAAAGGACAGCTTCACCTATTCAAATCTTTGCCTTGTTTTATACTGTACGTCAATCTGACATCCTTATAATTTTCCTCTTGTGTCTAGCACGTACGGTGAAATACAGTGAAATGTGAGTGTAATAGATTTACTAGTTTCATGTATTTTCAGAATGTAATGATACTGGTTACTACCAGATAAACAAATCACCTAAGAACTCAACAATTGAGCAAGATGGCCTCAAATTGCATTTTTGGTCATTAATTTAGCAACTACAAACCCTTCCCTTTGACATTCACCATTGCAGATTTCTTTCTTAACAGCTTTACACTCAATTTATACAAACGATATATTTTATTTCTTTCTAATTCTTTTCAAGAAAGGAAATTTAACATCAATTTGTGTGCAGATTAGTGTGATACATGTGATAGGTGACACCATCACTACATTGGTATAATCAGAACATGTGACTGTGACCATTATCACTGTCTCATAAAAACAAAACTTGAAAACACCTTAGCATTCTTATCCTATGTAGAAGTTTGATGAAACTTCTTGATAACATTCTACTTGTGACATGCCGACTTTGACAAAGTTCCATGTAACTTTCTTTTTCAAGTGTTTTCCTCAACTAAAATCTCTCCTTTTCCTTCTTTTCCTTCACTGTACTGTCCCACTCTCTATAAACATGTACATTTGAGCTGCACAATTTTTGTGACATTTTATTCCTTGATTTCCTGAAAGCCTTTGTACTTTCCTGAAGGTTGCATGTTCAGAATACTACGAGCACACTGAATCACTTCAGATTTTATGAACAGCCCCCAATAAGAGGATAAGGTACAGATCAATACTGCCCTCTTGTGGCTACTGTCACTACAACTTGCTGAAAGCATTTCCCTGACATCTCTGTGCTGCTTTCATACACAATGTAAGACTTGTACTTTCCTTCCAAAGACACTCAAATCAAATAGGATAAAACAATAACAACAACTGCACTTTTACTGGAGGTCATACAATAAAATCTGAAGTTCAGACTAAACTCATTTAGCATACTTTTGGTTTCTTAGCAATACATTCAACAGCATTATCACAAACATGATCAAGAGACAAGCATTTTCATTTCTAAAGACATAACTTGAGGCTATTATTTGACAGAATCACTTCACATGGATGCTGTCGTCAATGCCCAATACGTTATACAGTAGTGAAAGAAATCCCCACAAGTTGGCTCCCTATCAATACTGTTTCACTTTACTCATATGAGGAGCCATTAAAACTAGCTAAGTCCTATAACATAGCACAGTGCTCCTACGCAAACATAGTTTTGCTGTTTTAATAGCTCCCTCTTTTGTTGATCCGAAACCACTCGTCCACAAAAGGTAACATGACAGAGTGATCTGAAGCACAATGACCATGAATAACTATCTCAAGAGCTACATGTAAGTTCTAAACAGAAACAGAACACTTTGAAAGACAATAATCTGGACTTTCACATTCACCGGTTATGGTAGTCTAGAGATCAGATTTATACTGGTCAGCCTGAGAATGATGCTAGTCCAGCATGCCTTACAATTTTGCTGAAACATTCACTTCAATGATTTGTTGATAATTCTATTACAACTTATTAGATAAATGCAAACATAGGGAAACTGACCAGAAAAATATATAATACAAATGAAAAATGAGCAAAGAAAATGGGATTCCATCGAGATGAAATCCCATTTTCTTCACTCATTTTTAATATATAACTAATTAGAATACAGTGACACTTACCACATGGGTTAGTCTGTGCCACTTTTGCTTGTACTTTATTATGTTGGGCACCGAAAATGAAACCCATGCTCTTGAGTCATAATTTACAGTGATCTCACTCAATGATAACCATGGGCTGTCATACTGAGCAGGAACAACTGTGTTTGCACTGTTAAGTTTGAACTCTTGCTCCTAATGCAATACTAGGAAAAATTCACTTACCTGGTACCACAAGTTTGTTCATGTCTAACAAAAGCATACAAAGCCAAATAGAGAGAAATTTATTTGATTTCATAAATCTTCATTAATTTCCCCTTTTATTTCAGTGGCAGTATAGATATTATTCATGAAGTCTTCAACTGTTTCATTTTAGTTGTGTGGTGAAGTACATGTACTTGTATTAGCCATTTATAGTCAGGTGGTTATGCCTTTAACTATCGAGTCAAAGCGACAGATCACATTAGGCTTATTATCTGTCTAATACCCTCCCGGATGGGTACGGGGGATTCACCCCTGTCACTCCAGCACCTCGGGTGTAAGTTCAAGGGGAGGGTTCTTCCTTCCCCCCTCCGGGTGCGGAGGGTGGTGGTGGGTAACACCGGTTGACCCTAACGACTCCAACTCCGTCATTTAGTGACAGTCTGTTTCCCGTAGATTATTACTCATTTCCCTAAGGCAACACCTACACCTATTTCCACTCTCACTCTCTTAGCTGTCATTTGTCTAGACAACAGTCTGGCGATACAAGCAATTGCTGCTCTGAAAGGTCTGCAATCATGTGATCAAAATAAATTTTGATATCTCATATTAAAAACTAGCATAACTGAACTTCACTTCTGCAATCACACTATTTTTCTATTTTCTTTATTTTTATAACCCTCACAATAAAACAGAAAGAATACACACACTATATGTATTGAGACTGTTTTATGGGATGATATCTTATGTTAAAAAAAAATTATTATAACAATAATATCAATACTGTTTCTACTATTCTCCCCTCCCCAGAGTCATTTGAGTTTTACGATGAGCTTGCATAGTGGGTAAAGTTACGTGCACAAGTGGCTGTCATATGGGAAGTATGTATTAAACAGTCAGTGGGCCTGGCCATAATCTAAATAGACACCTGTAGCGGTTAGCTCCTTAAATACACCCATAGAAGGGAGACCTCGCTCTACTTTTAAGCACTCCTGCCCTAGCAACCAAATATCAGACGGAGAAATGTCTGTATGGGATAATGAATGCCAATCTAGCAATGCCCTCCCCCCCCCCCCCCCCCACTGCCAGTTAAGTGGCCACTTATCACAGGAAGGCATACGCCCTGTACTTTTGGCTTGATATGTGCACGATGATGCAACCACACCAAGTTGAGCAGGAAGGCACCATAGCACTAAAAGGAGTCATAATACAAAATAACTAATTGACTACATGTGGGTGAACTTTATCGTATGTCCCCCCAAAAATTACAACAGTACCCTCCGCAACGATAACTTTGAAAATAGTGAATCAATCCAAATACAATTTCAAAAAGGTATGAAACCATAACTCATTGCCCACATCTTACAGAAAACCCCATTCAATTTGCTTCAGTGGCCAAAGAGAAATGCGGAATTTTGTAGAGCAAGTCAGGAATCTCTTTCCTCCAAGTTCTGTCTATTGTGTTTACACATTAATATGCAGTTCCAAGAGCATCCAAGTGCTAAACTTGGAAGAATCAGACTCATGACATGCTTTACAACATTTCTCTGTGACCGCTTAACCAAATTGAACAGGGTTTTCTGCAAAACAGAGCTAGATGTTATATTTTAAAACCCTGAAGTAGCATTTGGACGGTTTAATCATATTGGGTGTTATCAATGCAAAAATCCCACTGTAATCTTTTTTTTTTTTTGATATATTGTATGTTAAATATGACACTGGCTTTAACGGCAGTCCCAGCTCTATTACCCATGATGCAGATATTTTGATGCAGACAACTTGATTTTTAAGTCTGCCTCAAATCTTTAACGGGATGGTATAGTATTGGTGGAGATGAGGATTGGACTTGTAACTTTTTGTAAGATACCACGAAAACCACTTCTGAAATAGTACAAAGCATACCCCATTCTAAGAGGAATTCAAAGTTTATTTGATGAAAATTGGTTTCGGAATGGCTGAGACATCCAAAAACAAAGTAAAACAAAGCGACTGTAATAAAAGGTGGGTCCCAGCTTTTATCTTTGGATATCTCAGCCATTTCAAAACCAATTTTCATCAAATAAACGTTGAATTCCTCTTGGAATTACATGTTCTTTCAGATTTCATAGGAGGTTTCTCAATATCTCACACACAAAAAAAAAGAATGTTAGAAACATGAAGTTAGGTCTCAACAAAAACCATACGATCCCTTTAATAGAGGGCATTCCTAGGAAAAAAAGACCACCCCAAAAAGAAAACACTGTTTGATGTGATATGATTCACGTACAAGCAACAATAGGCGTTTTCACATCAGCCCGATAAAAATCCAAGCTCGAAATATTTTCCGCGATCGTGAATTAGAGCGCTATTTCATTTCTTATTCACATCAGCCCGAAGAGGGGTAGCCTGAATAGTTAACAATTTTGAAATAGCTAATTCGACAGCTGAGTATGTGCAAACAGCATCAGTAATGTGTGTGCCCTCTCAAAAATTCCTCATGATTTGTGTGCAGTTTGCCTCGATCGATCGGGTCACACACGCTAGGCATGATGGGATTCATCGCGCTAATTTCTCGAGTCGAGTCACATTATCAAATAGCATGCTACTATCCCGCTATTTCAGAAATTTCCCGAGTGGGAGTCGAGAAATTTTCTCGATCAGAGCGATACAATTAGCGCGTTAATTAGTGTTCACATTATCAGATAGCGCTCTATTTCGCTATCGGGAAAATTTCCCAAGTCAGAAAATAGCGCGCCATTTTGAAACATGTGGTGTAAACATGATGTGAAAACGCCTAGACTGTGAAAAAGCTGGAAACCTGAATAGCACCAATTGAGAATGTTATTCAGCAAGAGTCCTTCTGATTACAACATATTTTCTGCATGAAATAAAGCACTGCATACAATTTCAGAACAAAGAGGGCAGCCTAACATTCTAGGCTAACTGTATCACAGAGGAGACACTTCCTATGATGCAAGAAAAAGGCAACATACCGAGAACAAACTATTTCTGGTCAAAACTTTTCACCACATTCCTCTTTGAATCATTGACTATAGTCTTGATATAACAGTCGATTTACTGAAAGAGAAAGAAAGAAAAAAAAGCCTCTCTCAGATTTGACTGGCTTCAAAGATTAATCATTATTCTGTGAATATTCTGGAATATGAAGTCACAGATAATTCAAAAAAGTATGATTGATCATCTCCTTGGACAGCCTACACAGACTGATAGATTCCCCCAAGCCCATAGGATATTTAGATTTCTGGACATTAATAAATCAGGGCTGGTTTTCTTTTCCTAAAGTTCTCACTTTGAGGACATACTTTTTCCCCCCTGCAAATGGGGATGCAGAAAGCTGACAAAACTCTGCATGACTTTTACATGGTTTCCTCATTCTGTCATACTGGTGTATTAATTAAAGTACTATTTCTTTTGATTTTCATCAGCTTTTTGTACATTTTTAACCTTTGGGATAATTATGAACTGCAATGGCCAAGTGTCCTTAGATTAACATTTGACATACATTGTATATCTTTATAATCTTAGTTACGTTTACAATGGTCTTTTAAATCTTGGCTTTCTGAAAAAGAAGTATGTTTGTACCATATTTACAGCAAAAGAAATGTACAAATGTGCTTTTAAAGGCAAACATTTTATTATCTTTGAAGCTGAAATGGCATTGGTTCTACATCACATGAAAAAGTTCCCAACTACTTCCTGGAGCGAAATGTCATATACATTATAAGGTAGTGAACCAGTGTTGGTGCTGGGTATACTTCATACACAGCCATAGACCACAATAATGACTATATTTAAAACATCTCCCTCAATGTTGGGGGTGGGATAATCCATTTAACACCTGGTGAAAGGATACCTACCAACCTTGAAGCACAATGAGCGGAACAAATGGGAACAAACCATGCAGAATCAGAAACTGTTATCAATCTCTAATTCTTCCTATCAACAGTTGTTCATAAAGATATGAACTGCACATGTTTTTACACTCCTCTTTTTGTAATTGAGAAATAAGAATGCTCAAACTACTTGGGCACAGATGACGAGTGTGTTATGGGATGACTGGGTCACAGAGCATTAAAGGGCTGGTACAGTATTGGTGGAGATGAAAATTGGGCTTTGAACTTTTTGCAAGATACCAATAAAACACAGAAATAGTACAGAGCATACCACTTTAATTCAAAGTTTATTTGATGAAAATTGGGTTTAGTATGACTGAAACAAAAAAAAAAGTAAAACAAAGCGATCGTAATAAAATGCGGGTCCTACACTTTATTAGAATCGCTCAATTTTGGATATCTCAGCCATTTCAAAACCAATTTTCATCAAATAAACTTTGAATTCCTAATGGAATTATATGCTCTTTCATATTTCACAAGAGGTTTGTCATTATCTCACCAAAAAATGCTAGAAACCTGAAATTAGGTATCAACCAAAACTATACGATCCCTTTAATAGGTGGACGGACACAAACAAAACAGCGGGATTTTGATTGCTATCCGAATACCAAAGTTTTTTTGTGCTCATTCAAGTGGACAGAAATATCTTGCTCATTGCAGATGAGTGATACTTTGTCAACCACCTTGCACGTGCCTTAATGGGATCGTACAGTTTTGGTTGAGACCTAACTTCAGGTTTCTAACATTTTTTGGTGAGATAATGAGAAACCTTTTATGAAATATGAAAGAGCATGTAATTCTATGAGGAATTCAATGTTTATTTGATGAAAATTGGTTTTGAAATGGCTGAAATATCCCAAAAAGAGCGATTTTAATAAAGTGTGGGACCCACACTTTATGATTGCTTTGTTTTAATTTGTTTTTGGATGTGTCAGTCATTCCAAACCCGATTTTCATCAAATAAACTTTTAATTCCTCTTAAAATGGTATGCTCTGTACTATATCATAAGTGTTTTCTTGGTATCTCGCAAAAAGTTAAAAGCCTAATTTTCATCTCCACCAATACTGTACCATCCCTTTAAATCTACCAAAATGATAGTCCTTACCCCTTGTGTTCGCAAGCATGTTTTGAATCACGGAATTGAAAATACTAAAAGATCATTTGCTGAATGGTTCAGATATCCACCACAATGCAAATTATCACATTATTTCTCAAATAATGGCAATAATTTGGAAATGATCACAAGATTTCTTGCACTTTGGAGTGTGATGATGATCGTGCTACTAGTATTTAGTGAGGTTTTTTTGTTTTGTTTTGTTTTGGGTTTTTTTTTGTGTGTTTTTTTTTAATGCCCATACTGGCAAAAATCCTGAGGTATGGATCTTGATACAAATCTCAAGATTTGGACCCCACCAATTGGCATCAGTGCGAAAGGCAATAACTAATGTGTGCTTACCAGGTTGCTTGTCCTTGAAGTAGTTGTAGTACTGTGATAGGTAGGTGAGGATACTGAGCTTGTCAGGCGAAGACAGATTGACCATGTCTTCAGGGTCCAGGAGGGCTGGGATGCCAAGCTCACGCTCAGCCACCTCAAAGGCCTGATGGGATAGTCCAGAGAATGATGGATAGATGGGTAGATGGGTAGATGTACAGATGAACAGATGGATAGATGGACAGATGAATGGATGAATGGATGGATGACAGGATGGATGGATGGATGGATGATGAATGGATGGATGGATGGATGAAAGGATAGAAGGATAGATGGATGGATAGATGGATGGATGGATGCATGGATGGATGGTTGGATGGATGGATTGATTGATGGATAGATGGATGGATAAATTGATGGATGGATGGATGGATGGATAGATAGATGGATGGATAGATGGATGGATGGATGAAGGGATGGATAGATGGATAAAGGTAGAGGATGACAATGGAAGAGGAAATAGAGGCAGAGGAAGGAAAAAATATAACAAGGAAAAAAGGAGGGAAAGAAGAGAATGATGTGATGAAGAAGTAATAGGATAGGAAGAGGGGATAAAAGATTGATGGAGATGAAAAAAAAAACCAGAAAAGTACATTCATCATTATACAATGAATCAAATTTCACACAATTATTACTTCATAATTACATTCTTATAATATAAATGCCTAATACTGCCAGTATCCTTCATACGGTACTGTACATTATAGATAGGTGCTATGACAGCTTCATAAGTTTGATTTTCACTTTCATAGAAGATGTTGTTTATCAATCATAGTGTCCTGCTTCTATACAATATGGAAAGTGGTTGAGCTTTCCTTACAAGTATGTCCTTTTTTTCAAAAACTCTAAAGTAGGGTCCTACAGTACATCCTCTTGTGCTGAAACAAGCTCCAATTAAACCCTCATATTAGGCGCGGTCAGACTGGCAGAAGATCGAGAAGTTTAAGATCGCGATCTTTAAGATCTCGAAGTTTTGCTAGTGTGACCGCAAACTTCCCGCGAAACTTCTCAATCTGTTTGCGGGGCGGTGTCTCCGAAGCGCGAGGTCATTGTCATGTACAGATGTGCATTGTTACGTTACAATCACTAGCCATCGGACGGCACACTCTTTCTTGCGCGCGTACCAATGGCCCAAACTTCGCGATCTTAAACTTCTCGATCTTTTGCCAGTCTGACCGCGCCTATTGAAATCTAAAACTAATGTTTATATTAAGCCTACTTGGTAGACAGAAAAATACATGATGTGATACCAGGTATTTCATTTTGTAGCATCATTCCAAAGTGTATAGCATTTCATGAAGTATAACTCAGTTGTGCATTGATCAAGAAGTTTGCATTCCCCATAGGCACTGACACAACCTTTTGTATCAGCTTCTACACACAATTACACACCGTCAGAGAGCACTCCATAGCACAGAGTCTAATGTGTGGTGCTTGTATTGTACAGAATGTTCATGTTGAACCTTGGTGCATTCACAGAGCATCAAAGATGAATGGAGCCACAAAATCCTGTTTATCACATACGTCATGAATGAGGCTCAATATACAGCCTTGTACAGTGTCAGAGTGAATGACAATGTACTGCCTTACAAAAGCTGCTCTCATTACGAAAATAACACGTAACATGCCTCTTTCCATCTAATGCTAACAGTGCTTCAATGCACTCATGCTCATGGATGCTTTTGTGTCTTCATCAGCACATGAGCTTTGTATCACATTGATGTTTTAAAATCCAAAAAGGGATTTCAAATCTGCTGTACCTTTTTTGTCAGTATTCTCCTCATTCAACTTATGTAGTTTCAAAGAAGGAACTCTAAAAAAAAAAAAAAAAAAAAACTGCAGGTGCTACCCCCCCAAGGAAAAAAAAACCACAACAACAGCAACAACAACAACCACAACTCAAAAAGGGAGGCAAGAGGAAAACCTTGTGGGATACTTAGAATTGCATAACAGCAAAGTGTGCTAACTTTTCATTCTTATTGCAATATATGTGAAAATAATGACAGAAACTAAACATTATGTTACTGTATGAGCTTGAATTTTCGCGGTGGTTTTATTTTCGCGAATTTTGCGAGTCGACTTTGAACAGCGAAAATAACAACGTGCGTATAAGTAAGTTCACTTAGACCCTTGCAGCCGCGAAATTATACACCACGCGAAAATGTCCACCAAGTAGCAATTCGCGAAAATATCTGTACGCGAAAATTTTGGCTCGTACAGTACTTTCACAAACTGTACATAAAAGTACACATCAGTTCTATTGAGATATCTTAATATCTGTGAAAGTACTTCTCATCATCTTTCTTGTGTTTGCTCCAAAGCTGCAAAGTATCATTTTGTCCCATCCACAGCAATACCCAGAAGCATGAAATATGAAGGCACACTAAAAGCATTGATACCAAAATGTGTACATAGAATTGAAATACAACTCAGTTGTTGATACTCTATTCATTTGTTTTTCCATAGTGTTTAAAGCCTATCTTTTCTTGATAATCATAATGCTGAAAGCTTGTGATAAATAACAAAATTCAATAAAACATCAACTTCAACTAGCATTTCAGGTCACAAAGAAAAAAAGACAAATAGACACAGACTGACTGTACAATGAACTCATAAAAGGTAAATAAACAACAAACATTTGGCAGTGAGTCAGAGATAAGTCATTCAGGTGGGACTAAAGGTGAGATCTGTGTGTGTGTGTGGGGGGGGGGGGGGGAGGGGGTGTATGTCTGTGTGTATATGACTGTACAAAGAGCAAGGTGTGTATGAGTATCAAATGTTATGCTGTGGTGTGTAGCCAGCAATTTGCACAATAAACCTAATTGCATTAATCAACCTATTTTCCTTGTACAATTGTTTGAGCTTGCATTTCAAGCAAAAATTTAGAATTTGGCCTGATAATCATGATTGGTGTTTGCAAAATTTGACGTCACAGATAAAACTACATTTATAAGCCATAGTACATACTAACTTGAATATAAAGGAAGTTGATATCTTGTGTACGCACAAGTTGGTTTGAATGCACAAAAGATATGTCAATATCAAATACGGGTAGGTCTGTGACAATGATTTTCTAGGAAGGGCTGAATAATGATACTCAAATTATGACATGGCCATCAGCACTGAACTTTACTTTGAATATGAATCACAGTACAACCTGTAACATGAAATGGAAAAACTGAAAATGAAAGATGATGCAGTAGACACAAAAACCAATCAGATTTGTGATCATAGTAAAAAGAAGTCCTCACACAATGTTATTCTTTCTACAATGCAGTTTATAAATGGCAAATAAAATATTGATCAACTCTGAAAGCGAGTAAACTATTCTTATGTTAATACCTTCATTCCAAAATCCTTCTTTCAAGAGTAAATTTTTTCTGAACTTGTGACTATTTGTGGCAACATGTATGGGCCTTACTTTACTCTGATATGTATCAAACTTCAAACTCAAAAGAAAATGCAGGAGAAGTGGGCTTGCCCCACTGTGGTGCTGATTGATTCATGAGAAAGTGTGCATCAAATCTGTCTGGAATGAGGAGCAGGTTGAAAAGGAAATGAAAGCATTTGGTAGAAGATTGCTTATTGTTATGATTAGTTGATTCAGATATCTTCTGTGATTTTTTTTTTTTCAATTAGTACCATTACAAACTTAGCACTGCATTATATGCTATACACATGTAATTTATTATTTAATCTTTATCATTAACTACACATACATGTTACTTGTCAAACCAATTGGGTATAGCAGTAATATCAACATATTATCTGAAGTACTACGAAAATAGTCAAATAAATCATTACCACTGGCACTTGGATGGTAGGTTGCTGCTGTCATTGTTGTTGTTGTTGCTGTTGTTGTTGCTGTTGTTGTTGTTGTTGTTGTTATTATTGTTTATATGTTGGTGGCATTTTGAGGTGGTGTAGTTAAAAGTATTGATGAAGAATATCTATTTTCATCCAAGCTTACCCTGAAATAAGAGCAAGGCCTAGGATATCCGAAAATAAGTCAAAATATGTATATAATGACAAGAATTGACAAAGTTCTCTGTCATTGTTCTTGATACCAAAGCAGTTGAAGGTCTGTAGTATGAGACTACACCCAGCCAGACCTTGGGGCGGTACCCTCTATCCTGAACATGACACCAACCTCCATCCCTATGACCCCTGACACGCCCGTTGGGACATCCAGCTTGACACTGAACTGGTTTGTATTAAACTCTCTGTGCATGTGTATACATGTGGAGCAAGGTCAAGCAAGTGGTAGTTGTGCCTCAATTGCTCAGAAATTCTGCTCTTTACATGTATCATTGTCTTGGCACAAATTGTAATGGGCTGTCTCTATTTCTATCACTTCCAATGATAAACAAATGATTAGTGGTGAGTTATTTGGATGATCAACATTTCAACACTTTCTTGATTGGTAGAAAAACTAATCCTACAGTACATGGAAAGGTACTGGAGAAATCACTTCCTCGATATATACAGTACAGTACAGCAAGAACTCACTTATGAAATATAATGTAATATCATTCTTTCTCGATTTTAATTGTTAAAACATTATTTTTCTGAAGGGAAACTGGATTCATAGGCCTACATGTATTTTGATCAGGGCAACATATTGTGCCGATTTACTGTGTACAATTTAGGGGGGGGGGGGGCCTACTTGATTACATACATTGTACATGTAGATGAACAAATGTTATCTAACTTCCCTACCACTCCCCCCCCCCCCCCATAAAAAAAAAACCAAACAAACACGCACACAAAATTCAAACAAATACAAAGACACAAACAAAGAAAATGAAAAGAAATGCATCACTTCTGACATATAAATTTTCCTGAAAAAACAAACAAACAAATACAGGTAGCAGCAAAATTTGACCTACAATGAGCAGTATTCTCGACAGCATCTTGCATGCTGGTACATAATCACATGCCATTTATCTAAAGAGGTTTTTATTTTCACGAATTTCGGGAGTTGTACATGTATGTCATTTGCGAATTTACGCGCGAGATTATTAACTTTATATGAAAGCAACGTGGCTACACACATGCCTCCAATTATTACTGTACTCCAAAATCACAAATTTAACCAATTGCTTAATTGTCAGGAAGTCCTGCTTAAAAAAAAAAAAAAAAAAAAAAAAAAAAAAAAAATTGAAATAAAAAATAGACTTGCTAAATATATGGCGTATACAGTAGTTGTATTCTATCTTTAATCATTATTCATTCCTACAAGACATGACCTCCTGTGTGTTCCTTGATTTCAGAGGTCACATTCTGTGTCGGTTCTGTACTCGGTGGCTTACGTTGTTATGCTTCTATGCACTTGTGAGAAAACCTATCTGTTTGCTCAGGAAACCGCAGGAGAAGTCAAAAGGGCATAATTTCCTCTATCACTGAAAGGAATAAGTTTTGAGCCAAACAAAAAACTGAATTGTACACATGATGTTAATTGCTATTGACCAACTCTATACAAGGCTTTGAATAGCATGAGTGATTCAGCATGATTATAGAACCAGCAATAATAAAAATTGCAAACTACAAGTACTGCAAGATTTCTGCTTATTGGTCAAATAAACACATTGCACAAAATGATTGTGAAACACTTAACAAGAGCATGGGTACTACAATTTTATCATTAGATCATTATTATAGTCTTGACGATTATGAGAGTAAATTATGATGATAATAATGCTGAATCTATATGTGAGAATGCTGTCAGTATAAAGACGTGTGGTTATGATGTCTGCGACAGAATTTGCTTTAATGATTTTTGATGGCTGCTACTATTTGCGGGCCATCCTTAATAAATTGCTTCACACAAAGATGAAGAAGGCAAAGACGGGGGAAGCGATCGTTTAACCAAACATAGCTGGACCGGAAAGCAGAAATCAAGCTATCATTTCAGAGGTGTGAGCACCATTTTATCTCGGCTCTGTGTCTACGCATTCAGTATAGATTATGACCCAAACATTATGATGATAGTACCTACAGGTAAGTCTAACATGGGAAGAATTTAAAACAGACACTTCTTACAGCCCTTGCAGGGCTCCAAAAATCCCTGATACTGCATACACTTGTACTACCAGGGAGGTGAGACTCCCTGGTACTACACATACCTAATCAGAACATAAGAGATCCTGAATTTGTAGTTTGTAGTCTACAGTAGTCACAAGTCAGTTCATAACACCCTGCTCCTGGGAAGAGTAAGCCTCGTTACCTGAAGTCATTCCTTAGATTAAACCTCTGTGAATCATTATTTCAACGCATTGGGTATTTTCCAATAAGGTGGCATTCAATGGAAAAACTTGAGCTTTGCTTGAGCTAAAGGCAAGGCTTCAGGGTTTGACTCATGTGACAAGTGAACCTAACAAGACAATCTTTATTATTCCTTGGAATATAATAGGCCATTGAATACAATGAAATAGTTATCATGTACAGACTGAATGGTCATGGCCTTCTTCCAGAATTTCATTCAGTTTTTTACAGTTCAGTAATTGCTGGATGTTTGCAAAATGCGTTTATCGTGTAGTGCTTTACCTACTGCTCTGTGCAGACATGGGCTAGCTCATTAATCAAGTCCTGTGGTGTTTTTACTATTTTACCTAAAATCTTAGGCCTACCTGTAATACTTGTATGTGAGGTTCTGGTGCTAGTTTTCCAGTGACAGCTTAGCCAAGTTGCTGTCATGACAGATAAATCAACTTTGCTTGTGAGTTCTCTCTTGAGAGCATGTGAAAACATGTTTTGATATATATGTACTGTATGACACCAGTCAAGGAGGCAGAGTCACGGTTGCATTTGATAAGAAAGTTACGCACCATACAATAATTCAATATTCACTATGATTTAAAGGGGATGGCTAGTACCTGATCAGTGGGAATCAGTGGGAATGCTGGAGGATGATTGTTCCAATCCTTGTGGATTCATTTAAGAATACGTTATATATCTATTGTTGTGCAAAAATTATTTGCTTCAGAATGGTCTCATATTAGAGTAATGTGCAGTTCAATGTTTCCAGATTAGCATGCCTGTACAGTGTCAGGGCGATTGTTAATGGACTGTTAACGATTGCCCCGTCACTGTACAGGCATGCTAACCTGGAAACATGAAACTGCACATTACTTGAATATGAGACCATTCTGAAGCAAATAATTTTTGCACAACAATAGATATATAACATACTCTTAAATGAATCCACAAGGATTGGAACAATCATCCCCCAGCATTCCCACCGATCAGGTACTAGCCATCCCCTTTGATATCACCTATGAATTGCATCATTTTACATTGGAGTCTGAGATTAGATGGAACTGGAGAAATTCACTAAATCTGCACAACATCAGAGCAAAAAAAAAATAAATAAATATGGAGAGAAAAATAAGAACACTAATCTTTCAAAATGTGATGATTGTTTTTATTAAGTATTAAGCACACAGTCAACCTTGCCCAAGTCAAATCCATTTGGGCCGACAAAATAGCTTCGAGTTACAGAAAATTTGTCCAAATGAGAGATAAAATCAATAGAATATACAGAAAAGAGGACTTGAAAAAACCTCCCACTTCTGAAAAGTGATTATTCACGTATGTGAGGTCAACTTAAGCAAGGTTGACGGTACAATGTATGCGCATACGTTATAAAGTTTACAACGAAGAGGCTTTTGAAAATTTTGAATCTACAAGAAACAATGACATATATGAATAACAAAGGCTCAAAAGAAAGTTAAAAAAAAAATCAATTTTACCTTATGGAATACTAAAATTAAACAATAAAAAGGTACAGCACCAAACCACATAACCATGGTTTCTGGGTCTTGATGGTCAAGCATCTGATCACTGACCACCTCTTGAGTGTGATGACCACAAGGTCTGCCACATGGATGGGTGTATCTCTCCACAGCAAGATTTCATAACTCTTGACAAGGAAGGAAATTATTAATTGATCAGGCTTGATGACACTAGGACAATGGCCGGAGGCAAACAGCTTGAACCGTAAGGAAGAATGCACTCTCCTGGTCGCATTGACATCCCAGTAAAGTTTGGTTATCGAAATGAACACTTTTTTTAATGAAAACACTTTGATGAACATGCCTGTTTTATTTATCATGAAATAAGAATCTTTGTTTATAATATGAATTAAAGAATCAGCCATATAAAGAATGTAGCAATGCTGGTGACAAAATACACTGACCATATACACTGTACATGTAGATGATACAATATGTAATATGTTTGTATGATGCCATATGGGAACATACAGTAATTGATTTTAAAGTGATTAGAACAAATAATCTCAATTACTATAATTCTGATTCATGACTTAACATTTGAGCAATATTTCTGAAACCTGCATCACATTGGCTTGTACAGACTGTATATCTTCTTTCAAACTGGCTATATATAAGGGTATTGTTTCATAAATTTCTTCATTGTACTATCATCATTACTTTTTTTTTTGTGGGGGGGGGGGGGGCAAACAATGAAGAGTTACACAGGATAATTGCAATGTATTTTGTCACCTCTGTGCAAGCAATAAAACATGAAGAGAAAATGGCAACTTTGCACAAGAGTCTGCCTGTCTTATAGAGTTAATACTGAAAAGCTCAAGATTGCACAATCATTATTCCTCTAACCCTAACCCTGGCAGTAATCCAGCTGGCAGCCAAGGAAACAACCAGTCATGATGTTAAGAAAAGGGGACACCTCCTATTCATTGTTTAACTTCCAGGCTAATAGACACAGAGACCATTTAACTATTGTTTAATAACAGTCATCATTTGAAGCACAATACAGGCCCTGTATGATGAAAATGTGTGCCATCAATACGACAATGATTGCGTAACCCTGGTTTGTGATTTCTTCAAAGACTTTCGAAGAAGAAGAACAAAAAAAAAAAAGTATACAGGTTTTTTTTATGTATTTGGTATCAGAACTAGACACCTATAAAAGGCATTGCCAAAACCATCCTTGGATTGCAATTGAAGACTACATACATGTACACTCACTGTAGACTCAACAAATGTGTCAGAATTTTGTCGTGTAATGTGACCTGTAACCATGGGAACCTGGTAAAGATGCCAAAAATCAGTTTTCTCATTTCTCCCCTTTGGCAATTCTCCACACTCCCTCTAATTTATACTTTACCATAATTCTTCCCATTTCAGAGCTTCCCCCAACAAAATTACTAAAGTGACAATAAACTGCCCGAAGGCAAAACGGTTTTAAGAAACACGCTTTTGACATTCAGTAGCGGCAAAGTGTGTAGGTTGTACCTTCAAATTAATAGGTTGTTTTCATAATGCCACAGCAGTATACCTCATGAACACGTATCTTTTACATTTGTTAGTGGAAAATTGAGCAAAGAAAATAGGATTAGTGTGTACGTGTGTGTCACACACAGAAACACACTGCTATATTATAGCTTCTGACCATTCGAGCATTGAGAATTTAGGGTTTCTGGGATGAACACTGAACTAGGGCTTTCTATCGTAGCTCAGTCGGTAGAGCACCGGGCTAGCAATCCGGAGGTCTTGGGTTCGAATCCCAATGGAATCCCATTTTCTTTGCTCAATTTTCCACTAATAAATAATATTCATTTCTGGTCAGTTTTACTGTTTGCGTTTCTTTTAAATTTGATAACATTCCCAGACATACTGTTTAACCACTTCATATTATTTGGCTATGTCTTCTCCTCGGGTGTGTGGCTTCATTGGGAAACTACGAGTAAGGTGATGGGTTACATATTATACTTCATGGCAAAGACATAATGTTTGAAATGACTTTATTTCATGGCACACTATTAATTAAGGGATTGTACAAATAGTGAAGAAATGGAATCCTAACTGCTGAAATGTGGATCCTGAACATAAAGTAAAAGCTGCAAACTCTTGACTAATGACATACAGTCATACCTGTCTATAGCAGTAACCCCAATAAAGGGAGACAAAAAAAAAAAAAAAATGACCGCTAAGATAGACAGGTGGCTGCTACAGACAGGGTCTTTAACATGATTATTACTGCAAATGAATTTATGAAAATGAATATGAATTTATTTGGTGGCTGGCTGTATACTGCAGGTAGCCACTATAGACAGAAGGCCACTAAGGCAAATATTTGACTTTAAATGTCGTTATACTACAGTATGTACCTAGGTACTGATTCACAACCTTGGCCTATATTCACTCAGGCTGTAAACAACTGAACATACAAAATGTAAGCAATTAATTAAGACATACCATTCAACTGGACTCAGATCACTAAATGGCCCGATCACTTAATGGCCCAAATTCACGAAGATGGTACAAATAAAACCATGGTTTAAACCATGGACAAAAACCATGGAGCGCCAAGTGTCGCACGGAATAATTTGTTACGAAATTGGTAATTTCATCAACAAAATGACCATTTCATAGACGAAATGTTCATTTAGTAACAAAATGTCATTTCATTACAAAATAATCATTTCATCGACGAAATGACTGATTTCGTAACGAAATATTCCATGCGACACTAGGCACTCCATGGTTTTTGTCCATGGTTTAAACCATGGTAAGCTGTTTCATTTGTACCACCTTTGTGAATTCGGGCCATAATGTCTTTACCTCTCACATAAAAAATCACTTTGTAGATTAATACCTTCCATTTCCTTTCCTACTCGTTAATCACTCCTCATCGCCACTGATAATGTTGCAATTGCAAATACCAGGCACCATACTTCCTTGTAATATTATCATTTTCTCCCCTTTCTTTGTAGCTCGGCAGAAATCTGAGCCTTTGATAAACACTGCTCTTGTAGGACATTAGTCTATCAGCCAACTGACAGAGCTCAGATGTGCACCAACTCATGCACTGAATACTAACAGAGCTTTCAGACTCATCAACTTTATATTCACACCTTGTATCTGGATATGACACATTGATATGAGACCACTTAGACATGTTTTACAATGTTTCGATGTCCAATGATATGGCAGCATAAGACATCGTGCACTGTCATGTTTCCTGAGAGGCTCACAAATTTGTTTGAGTCTAGAATTGTACAGTGTGAACTTGCTATGCACACAGTGTTTGTACATTGCATCGGATTCATTTGGAAATTCATGCTAACCTTCCAAATAAACCCCACCTGCTTTGACAAAATATGGATATGAGAGCATCGTATGAATATGTCTAGGTGTATTATAGAAACGATGCTCAAACAACAGTTTGATAAACGATGTATAGTCATATGATGCTGTTTTGTATTAATAGATGGCCATTAGCAGACACATAGGCCTAGAAGGAAGTTCTACATCTGATAGGGCCTATGTCATAAGTTTTCCATACATCACATTTTAACAGGAACTCTCTAGTATGAAAGGGGCTTGAAGGAGAGGTGATTATAGGACAGTCATAGGGGGTCTCCACTCTACAAGTATGAACTCTCTAGTATGAAAGGGGAAGAAAGAGATAGCTGTCTAAGTATCAGACAGTCACAGAGGGTCTCTACAGTTTTCCAGCTGATGATTTTGACCTTGGATGTCTACACACACAAATTATACCACTACTTGAATTCAAAACCCTTCTCATAGACTTCAAAACATGTTCTGTCTGGGAGATGTCAGTCAAAAGCTATGAATAGTCACAATAACAATAGTGCATTGATATACCCTGATTTTATATATTTAAAAAAAAAAAAAATGATGTGAAGTGCAGGAAAGCCACATACTAGGAATTTTAGTGAACCGTATGGAACATTTCTGAGAAAATAAAATTGAAAGCAGTCAAGTTGAAATACACAAATTTGATAGCAGACCAGTGAAATTGCAACAGAAATGACATGTACATGTAAGCTTTTGATGGAGGATACTTACAAGAGTGTTATTTTCACGGATGTTCTTCTTGGAGAGTGAATTAAAGTCTCTGCAAGGAAAAGAAATAGAAATTATTATTAATATCATTACTAAAACAAAATACAGTTTATAGTAAGATAAACTGGAATTTCTGGTATAAAGAAAAAAAAAATCACTCTTTGAAATAATACAATTTTTAGAAGATAGCCATAAACAGTTAGAGGTTACTGCCAATCAAGTGAGAAAATGTAAGTTGTAGAAAATCAAATCATTCATTCAGTGGAAACTATATATCTGGGATTAGGTGTTGAAATAGTCTATGAAAATCAATGGACATACTATGCAAACAGACACTATTACAGTACTGCAGGAATAAGAAACCTCCACACAAAATCTCAATGATCAACATTGAAATTACGTAAATCTGCATGATTTTCTTTGGGTATCTTGGTTTTATTGTCAACAAAAAACAGCAACAACTTTACATACCCATAACCATGCATAGTTTTGTGTGTGAACACTCTGTACTTGATAAAACTTCTCACCTCACAGAAACTCCACTTCCACTTGTGTGGTACAAAGGAGCTTGTAATCATAACAAAGGACCTTCACAATTATTTATTATCATGTACACACGTATCACAGGCAAAACCCTTGATAGATTCAATACCATAAAATGAGGAATGTTCACGTGCACTTTAATTTCGCGAATTTCGAGAGTGCCAACATTTGCGAAATTAGAATGAACGTAAAAGTTTTAGCCTATACAATATGCACTGGATGCCAGTGGCAATTTGTGGAAATGTCATGCTGGGAGAAAGGCAGTCGGCTCCAATTTGCGAAATTTTCATGCCGCGAATATATCGTGTTTTACAGTACTGGACAGAGTGCTAAAATTATTTTTGATATCAATCTATTGGGCAGGAATATTTTAAAGGTGATACATGTACTCAAGAGCAAGGCTGAAAATTAAGAGAGAGAATGATGGCTATCAAATCTATGATGACATTATACACATGTAAATGGCTACATCTATTTAACCCACTGAAGGCTACTGCATAACCTGTTATTTTCTTGAGGGTTTAATTTTCGCGAATTCCGCGAATTTAACAACACACGAAATGTCTCCATGCGAAAATATCTGTACGCGAAAATAAGAGTGTATACAGTAGTGTCACGCATACTCAAGCAGGTATTTATGGGAAATGTGTGTTGTAGCAAGATCACCTCATTCTCAATGGGTTCATGAAAGTAAAACTGCATCTGGGCATTGAATTTGACGATATTTCTGCTTAGTTGCACATTCAGCATGTTTTGAAAGTGTGGCTCTTGAATTGCAGGTTTCACAAAACGAAATCTTCAACATACCGGTAATCTTCGATTAACCCGTTGGTCCTTGAAACTAGATTTTCACTGTCTTTTTAAAGGGACAAGTTCACCTTCATAAACATAAGGATTGAGAGAATGTAGCAATATTTAGTAGAACACATCAGTGAAAGTTTGAGGAAAATTGGACAATCGATGCAAAAGTTATGAATTCTTAAAATTTTTGTGTTGGAACTGCTGGATAAGGAGACTACTAAAGCTCGTGATGTCATATGCGTACAACAGTATAAAGAAAATGTAAAGAAAATTCAACATATTTTCATTTTTTTTGCATAATAAAAGAGCACTTGACTTGCCTCTTTCTATAGGCAGGGGGAATAATATTACCCATATCATATGTCAGTAACGAGTCAAGGGAATGTGTGCTTTTTTCAAAAGATGAAATTTTGTGAAATTCTCTTTATATTTTCCTTATATTGTTGTACTCATGTGACATCATACGCTGAAGTAGTCTTCTCATCCAGCGGTGACTGTACAAAAACTTCAAAAATTCATAGTTTTTGAATAGATT
Organism: Diadema setosum; assembly: GCF_964275005.1. Classification (NCBI taxonomy): domain Eukaryota; kingdom Metazoa; phylum Echinodermata; class Echinoidea; order Diadematoida; family Diadematidae; genus Diadema; species Diadema setosum. The sequence continues at coordinate 39,972,833 of NC_092692.1, read as the reverse complement.
GTCTGATTTCCTCGAAACTTTCAATGATGTGTTCTACTAATATTGCTACATTCTCTCAATCCTTATGTTTATGAAGGTGAACCTGTCCTTTCATTATCAGAGGGGAATCACAACATCCTAAAGTACATGTAACACATCCATCAACATCAGAAGTGAAGAGTTTCAAGCTATTGGCTGGCCTGTTCTGAAATTGGACACTTCTAACTACACTCTTGTACCCATAAAATAATTCAAGTATCTCTAAAATAACATACTTCAAAGTAAGATATGAAAGGGAAGTACAAGTAATAGCCACAGCAAATTTAGAAGTGAAATTTACATTTAATACAAATAATGTATGTAAACCCATTTGCAGTATCGTTGGAAAATGCCAGTCACCATCCATTGTAGTAGTGCAATGTCAGAACTTGTTGAACTTTGCCAACTGAGCTGTATGAGAGAATGTTTAATGAATAAACACTCTATTCTGAGAATTATGCAGTTACTATCAAGGGATCTATAAAAACAAATAACACACAAGTAAGCGTGCATATCAGTGGAGATGCAGCATATTCTTTAGGGTATTTACAATGGTGACACATGCAATAGGCACAGCCGAGTGCATGTTGCACAACATTATGAATACCTGAGAGTGTGCTGCATCTTGTCTATTGAACATCAATAACTTAAAACTGTGCATATTTGTGCTATAAAATGCATGGGTCTGTGAACTATTACTCATCTCACTCTATGATAATTAATACCAGCCAGCTACATGAAAAACTTGCTGAAAAGCAAATATGTCCAAAGATTATGTTCTAAACATTCACTGTTCAAAACACGAACTTAGATACTCTTTAATACACTACTCATGATGAGTATGTTTTGCTATGAAGCATAATGTCAGTATAGCATGTCATCATGCTTTTTTGATGCATACTTTTCGTGGGCCCTTGCAATAAGTTGCATACGTACATTGTAATTAGTAACGTGACTCATTTCAGTGCTTCTGATTGGCTACATTCTTGAACCCATTTTGTAAGAACGAATACCACTATAGATGCTAATAAACCACTTACTGGTCAAATTAAATTGTAACAATACAGTTTACAGGAACTAGTGAGTATGGTTGGTTTGTTGTACATATATATATTTGTCTGTTTTCAAATCGCATTCAAGATGGCTGGATAGCCTATGTTCAGCTGCACTACACAGTAGCCAGTCTTCCATGGGGTCCAGTTTGGATTTGGCCATTTCACTCGGTTTATACACCTGACACTTTGAAATGAATGAATGAATGAAGCAGTATCTTTTACTAATGTGGGTTGTGTAAGTCTATCATACAACTTGTACAAGGGACCTCCATTTTATGTCCTATCTGAGGGACAGTGAGCACTTTGTACTCGTGGGGGAGGCATGATAACACACAGTACATTGCTCAGCAACTCTCACTGGGATATGAACCCGCACCCTATAAAACAGATACGCTACATTGTACCAATAGTTTAATCTAATTTTTTTCATAACCAACATGTAACTTAGTGTTTAAAACAATATTAGAAACTCTAGTAGAATGAAGGAGGATGTTTAACAAACCAGAAACATTGTTAAACAAAAAGGTCATCTAGTAGATCTCTTTTGCAAATACTGGGACATTTTGCACAACTAAAGAATAATGTCTTCCATCATGGTGTATGAAATCTTGTGGTAATAGACCTTAGTCTTTTTAATAAACGAAATATATATTTACTTTACCTATGTCACTATCAAAGTATGGGTTAATGTGCTCTCCTTTTGTACTGAGCATATAAATTTGAATTTTTTCAGGGTCCTAATAAATTCATTGAAAATCTTCAGTATTGTTTCTCCCTCCATCAAAAGAAATTTCCAGTTCTATTATTCTGAAAAAAAAAAGGTCTGAATTACCTTCCTTTAAGGGTTGCAAAAGAGATGCACAAATTTGAAAACAGTCAAGTGTGCCTTTAAAGGATTTTATACTGGGACTGGGAATAATTCAACATTTACTACCTCTCATCAACATCAATTATGTCAAAACATAACACATACACTTCACAAGTGTGAAATGTGAAACAAAGCTGGCAGCACTTAGTCCCACTTCAATAACTGTTTATAAACTACTATTGTATGCATTGGTCCACATTACCCCTTTCAGGACCACACTCCTAAGATGCTATAGGCATTAAACACTTATAAGCAGGTTACAAATAATCATAGGAATATTGTTCTGGCCTTCATATAGATTCTTGATGGGGTACTAATGGACTTGCAGGCAAGAATTGATACTACTCATCGCACTCTTAAACCTGACTACGGTGAAGAGGTAGTGATTCATTTTCATATGTCTAGCATATCCCATATATTCTTCAGACACTAAACTTCCCTGTGTGTGCATGTGTGTGTGTGTGTGTGTGCATAGGTGGTGTTTTGTGTGTGTGTGTGTGTGTGCGCGTGCGCATGCGCGCCCACTGGGAAAGGGTGTGACATGTGCAATGTGTGTTCCTTGCCCCCTTCATATCAGCCTTTACCACATACAATTGTACTATTGCAATTTCAAGGGATGATACAGTTTTGGTTGAGATGGGGCTTTAAGTTTCTAACTTTTTTTATGAGATGATGATGATATACTTTTTATGAAATATGAAAAAGCATACAATTTGAAAAGGAATTCAAAGTTCATTTGATGAAAATTAGTTGAAAAGGCTGAGATATTCAGAAACAAAGAGGTCCAAATAAAAGACCAGTGGTACTCACCTAAATTTTAGACCAACTTCAATGTTTTACTTTGTTGTTGGATATCTCTGCCATTTCAAAACAAATTTTCATCAAATAAACTTTGAATACCTCTTTAAGAATTGTATGCTCTTTAATATTTCATAATGGTTTCTTGATTGTCTCATATAAAGTTAAAATCTGTATCCCCCATCTCAACAAAAACTATACCATCTCTTTATAGCTCCATAAGCACACAATTCAGAATCCCCATTTCATGAGGTGAATCAGTCTAGCCAACAAAAATATTGTAAATTTTAATAACTTCCTTGTCTGAGTTGAGGTTGATGTTGCCAGAAATGTCAACTGTGCTATTCAGGATTTACCCTCACAAAGTATCTATATGGATCTTTTTTTTTTTTTCTGCAATTTTGTGATATCTTGTGAGCTTTTGATTTGCATTGGCTCTTCAAGAAATGTCTAATTTAAGACCAATAGAGGTCAGCTGCTGGTGAGTAATCTCTGTAATATCCTGTTAAAACGAAGCAAAAAGGGGATTCTGAAGCCTCCAATAGCAGCCTCAAGCAGCCTTTCAGCTCAGTATAAAGACAGAATTCAGAAGAGGAGATCCAATCAGGTTGGGTTCTAAAACCACCGCGGTGGCTTGAGAGCCTGCTATACGATGTATAACAGCCTCAAAGATCCTACTGCTGCAGTACATAGTAGGCCCGTTCACACACAAGGGAAAAAGTGCGATTTAAAAATCGATTTTCTTATCGCGATCAAAATTTCGAAATTTTTTCCAGTGTGGACAGAAAAATCTCACTAATTACCGCGATCCTTATCGCGATCCAACTCGCACTATTAGTGCGATTTTTCAGAATAATCGCGATTATTTTGCCAAGCGTCGTGTGTGTGAGCGCGATCGAGATTCGGAAATCGGTATTTTTAATCCCATCGTTCGTAGCGCGTGCGAAACTCTATTGGGACTGCGGGGTTAGTCTTCGGTCATGCAAGATTCGCGCATGCGCAGTTTGGCCACTGATCGTTCTTTCCTTGCTGCGAAGTGCGATTTTTCCCTGTGTATGAACGGTCGAAAAAAAAATTGAAATTTGGATCGTGATTGAAATTTCGATTTTCGTTGTTTGTGAACGGGCCTATGGTATACTAGCAGGTTCGAAAACCCACTTTTTGCCGACCTGGAAGTTATCACTGAAGGTCAACGCCAGCCAATGTAAACAAACCAGTCGTCCTTTATTAAAACTAACCACTACTGACAAACGCTGCACAAGTTGCACACTTTCATGCTCAATGATTACATTGTATGTAAGAAATTCAAAAGCCCATGCTGTGTATCGGAGGGGAACTCCGGATACCATGGGAACTGAGCCAGTAGGGCCTCCATACATGTAGGTGAAACCAGCCCAAACAGCATAAAACAGAAAAGAGACGGCTTTTTCAAGCGGGCTTTTGAACCTCCCTGAGGAGGCTCTGAAACCTATCCACAGTATAAATGGGGTATGAGAAACATTCAACTTTATGCCAAATCATCAGTCAATGCTCTTCTTAAACCATCAGTATCTCTTCTGAAAATGTGGATTCAGTCAAGTAGCCTCAGTCATATTTTGGGCACAAAAAATGTCCCCACAAAAACCATGTGGAGAAATGTGCATGGGGGATATACATATTGGGCTTACTTCTTGTTGCTGCTTTGTGCTAGGTCTTGACGTGATAGATTATACAAATAATGAATGTTTATGAGTGCAATGAACAAATATTTCATGAGGTGAAAGATGAAATGATCCATTCAACGAGGCACAGCTGAGTTGAATGGATCAAGAATTTCACCTTTTACTGAAAGAAATATTCTGTCCATTGCACAAATGAAATACATTCATTATTTGTTTTATATAACGTCTAAAATAGATCCTTGTCATTTGATGCTTTATGAATTTAGAAACAAGAGAGAATGTGCGGGATATGAGATCTCGAGAATGGTCACTGAGCGCTTGTACGCTAGCGCGCTGTCTCGCATACACACTGCAAATTATGCAAGCGTTTTACATGCATAATGCCTGGCCTCTCGGCGTGCGTGCAATGGATCAAATCGTATGGATTTAAAATTGCAGGTAAATGGAGCCACAATATTGCACGAATGATGATGTCACATAGTGAAATTGGCCGAATGATCAATGTCAAACAACCTATCAAATGACAAGGATCTATTTAGGCATCATATAATGTACAATATACTTTTTTGGCCAAATCATCAAACGTTTCTATACACATTATTATCATTCATACACTTGTAGATATTCACAGACAGTTGAAACTGGTGTGCGATTAAATGAAGGATTTCTTTGCGAGGCATACAAATTTCAATACTATTATACACTCATTGTGAAGCAGGCAAGGGAGTTGTACAGTGTAGCACTCTGCATAAAAACTTTTTGTGTACATCATCATGCCACAATTTTTTCCATTTCTTTTTTTTTTTTTTTGCATGTCTAAATCTCAAAATGTAAACAAAAATGATTTGGCAAAATTTGTCAACTGAAAATTCATAAAAAGTCTGTCATTTTTTTCCAAATTTAAATTTTCTCCCACTCCTCTCCATTTGTCTGCTATACTGTAATGCCTGTGATTCTATCTAGGGTATGTCAATATCAAATTGTGCACACAGACTCCGAGATTGCAAACATGCCTGCATCTTCAATCTCCTACACTTACTATTAACTAAAGCTGAAAGAGAGATGCTTGTCCCTGCTTGACTCATTAGCTGGTGGGAGGAAATTCTAAAATTGTCCTGCAGCTAAAGATAGCTCTCTTTATTTCCCTCTTTCATCAATCATGATGCAGGGTGACATGGAACATGAACGCTAACAGTCATGTTCAAGATTTCAAGCTCAGGGAAATATGATTACACACAACAAACTTTCCATAAAAACAGTTGTGCCTGGCTCGTCAACAATCACTGCTAGATAAACAGATATCACAATATATAAAAAGATAGGCTGGCACACTGCTACTCATCTCACAAGACTCTTTGTGAAAGTTGATTTTAGAGGTCAATGATGCAACTGCCTTGTGACTGCAGAAGTAACACTGTAGGTGTTTACAGTATTTTCTTGTTCATTCTGAAGATTTAGAAAGATAATTCATTTACCAATTAGAAGTGACTCAACAGACACCTCCTCTGAAATACAGCAAAGTTAATTGATTATTAATGGCATTGTGCGTACTTTGTAAAAAAAAATATATATATATTCTTGTTCACATTAGGGTGCGTTACATATCAACTCTTTTTCTCGGCAGAAACAGGTTTTCCAAACGGCTTTCGGGGAATTTTTACGAGATGAAAAACGCAAAGCTGTTTTGATTATGGGGTTTGGAAAGCCTTTTTGAAAACTGCAAATTTGTGCTTTCTGAAACAGGTTTCCAGAAACCTGTTTCTAGAAGCCCTCTGAAGCAAGATAAACGCAAAGCTGTTTTGAAACTGCTTTGTACTGGCTTTGTACAGCAGTTGCGGGTCAAAATGTGCAATGCAGCTGCGCAGTGACAAGGCCAGTTTTCGTGTTCGCGATGAGTTGATAAACGCAAGCAACTATTTTGGAAGCCGTTTCTGAAGGGATTTGGAAACAGCTTTCGAAAGGGCTTTGGAAACGGCTTTTGAAAGCTGTGGAAAGATGATAAACGCAGCCTTAGACATTTAAATACATTAACTGTAGTTTGCCACCCACTCCTCCCCCCACCCAAAAAAAAAAAAAAAAAAAAAAAAACTAGAAATGTCCCTAGGGCGACTGGTATGCCTCCGCCATAATGCATGATTCTCCCAATAGGTGTATATAGCAGAGGCGGATCCAGAGGGGGGCACAACCAGCGCACCTCCCCCCTTTATTTTTCATTAAAAACAAAAGAAATAAAAAGAAAAAAATGAAATGAAACCCGGAAGTGGCACCAGAAACATTAGTTGCACCCCACTTCCTGGATCCGCCCCTGTATAGTACAATGTCTTCACAATGTATGATGAAAGTTTCACATAACTGGCAAAATATCGAAATGACAGGTTTGTCAGAAATGTCTTGAATGTGCACTTTCCTTGAACTAAGTTTGCTATAATTGTCTAAGAATGAACCATTTGTGAGAAAAGTGAAATTGTAACATTTTCACCTGACCTTTGACCGTTTGACCTTTGACCTTATGACATGAAACTCTCTCTGGAAAATCTTTATGCAGTAGTATATTGTCTACACTGAGTTTCAAGAAAATACCTTGGAGCACTGCATAGATATGGGGTAAATAGCAACATTTTTACCATTTGACCTTAACCTTTTGACCTTTGACCTCTTGCGATTTGTCTGAAAAACAACTCAACTAATGGCCCCATCATATGTCATCCTTGGACCAAGTTTGGTGAAAGTTGCTTCATCCAGTTTGGAGTTGTCATGTAAACACATAAATTTTAGGATTTGACCTTGATCTTTGACCTTTGACCTCTGTCTGATTTCACGAAAAAACTAATCAAGTAATTGTCCCATCATACATCATCCTCGGACAAAGTTTGGTGAAATTTACTTAATCCAGTCTTGAGTTATCGTGTAAACAAATACAATTTCATGATTTGACCTTGACCTTTGACTTTTGGCCTTTAGCCGATTTCACCCAAAATCTATTCAAGTAATAATTGCCCCATCATACTTCATACATGGACCAAGTTTGGTAAAATTCCAGTCAATATTACTCAAGTTATCGCGCAAACGAATGCGGATGGACGTACGGACAACATGAAAACATAATGCCTCCGGCACCAGTTCGTGGCGGAGGCATAAAAAATGAACTGTAACCATGCTGAAGCAGTGTTGGCAATGGAAAGAAAAAATTGTCAGGTCTGTGGAATAGCCTGTAAAACGATGAGATGACAGCCTTTTTGCAGCATGAAATTTTTGCAAGTTGCCTCAATAACATTCAATATATATATGTAGTGTAGACAAGTACTTTTGCATGCATTTTAATTTCATGAATCTTGGCTCTCGCAAAATTAAAATGCATGCGGACATTCCTCATTTTACAGTATATCACAGGATTAGACAATGGTACAGTGTGAGTTGTTCTGTACTGTTCCACAGCTGATTCAATGTCGTTCCACACTATTCCACTGTTTACAGTGGTACAGCTAGTGGGTACAGTATTAGTGGAGATGAGAATTGGGCTTTTAACTTTTTACGAGATACCAAGAAAAAACTTATGAAATAGTACAGAGCGTACCATTTTAAGAGGAATTCAAAGTTTATTTGATGAAAATCGGGTTTGGAATGACTGAAACATCCAAAAACAAAGTAAACAAAGCCATCATAATAAAAGGTGGGTCCAACACTTTTAATTATTAGAATCGCTCTGTTTTGGATATCTCAGCCATTCCAAAACCAATTTTCATCAAATAAACGTTAAATTCCTCCTAAAATTACATGATCTTTCATATTTCATAAGAGGTTTCTCATTACCTCACCAAAAAATGTTAGAAACCTGAAATTAGGTCTCAACCAAAACTATACGATCCCTTTAATTTCATACTGATAATTAAGTCTGCAATGTACAGTGTAGCTTTGTTCTGCATTGCGTCTACAGCTATAAAAAGTGAAGAACAGTACATGTAGCATGGTGTTGTTCCATACGGTTCCAGAGCTAACAGTGATGTACAATTGTAGTGTAGTGTTGTTCAACACGCTTCAAAAGTTAACAGCGATGTAATGTGGTACTGTTCTGGGCAATTCCGCAGTTAGAGGGACATGACCATAAAATTTCAATTTGGTTTTTTCCTTGATTTTTGTGTTTGACTTCAAAAAGAACACATTGATAGTTCTGGAAAAACTATTTTTCAGGGTAACTTGGTAGTTTTAGGTATTGAATTCACCAATTTTGAACAATTCATCTTTCAGATTGAATTTCATCAGCAAAATCTCCATAATGGCAAAGAAGATAGCTAGTCAAGTTAAATGCCATTTTCTAGCCACAAATAATGAATTCATAGAGGCAATGCAGTGCTTTCATGGATAAATGAAGTAAAATCAACTTACATGTCTTCGAAATGCAAACATGTGTGCATTTCCCCAACCACTGGACAGTCATGTAACGTTACTAACCAAAAAGTGAAATTATTTACCTCCAGAGAGTATAAAGTGTCTATGAATGATAATATTTCAATTTTTCCTGCTGTGTCCAATGACTATTGAAATATAAAAATAAGTATTACTAATCATTATAGAAGTTAGAAATAACAGCAGTCAAAATGTGTAACGTTACTAACCACGTAACGTTACTAACCACAGCCTGTGTGTATTGTAACGTTACTAACCATGAAATAAGTGAATAAGACTCCAATGGACAGGTCCTGGTCTGGCAAAATTTTGCCTGATGATAGAGCCAGATGTCAACTACAAGAATACGTGGTCATACAGTAAAAATATATTGTTGTTTTTTTTTTATTAAATTAATTATGCATATTTACTCATGAAATGACATTTTCACCTATAACTCCATAAAAAAGACTGAAGGATTGCTAAATTTTTGTGTAAGAGTTCCTCAAGACACATCAAACAATTTTCTTGCAAAAAAAAATAGCAAAATCAAAATCAGTTTCTTTTGTTTTTTATTGTTTTGTAAATTTCTTATGTATTTTAATGTTTTTTTCTTTCGTTTTCTATTGTTGTTTTTTTTTGCCAAAATTTGTTGCAGGCACTTTTTCAAGCTTATCTACACTACAATTGATTAATTTCACTGGTCAAAGGTTGAAACAATCTAAATAATATCAAATTAACAAAAAAACACAATTTGCATTGGATTTGCACACGATATCATTAATTTGAGCTGTTTTCAGGTCGACAAGCATTTATGCAAAACATTACATAACTGCAGAACGGTGTACGCGGACGTCCCAAATTTGGTCTCAAAATATGCGGGAGACTTCAATGAAAAAAGTCATGAAACGATGCGGCAAAATCTTTGCGCGTTGCGGAATCGGGGCGGGAAATGTTGGGGGGGGGGTCTGCAGCATTCGCATCACTACAGAAGGCTCACAAGGTGCACATTGAGCATTTTTTTTTTTTTTTTTTACCATTTTCCATGGGAAGGAGCAGTTGATGGAATCTGTGGGCCAGCAGAGCATTTTGTGTGGAAAGTAGTGTTAAAAACAATTGAGGCCATCACTTCAAATTTTCTGTCCCAATTTGAAATTATCATACAATGGTTTGTCGGGGTTAATTACGCTTCAGGTACAGCAAACAGACTTTTGTTTTCAGAACAATGCAGAGATTAGACATTCAAACTGGTCTAAAAGAAAAAAAAATACATGTCTCTAGACTTGAATAAACATGAATTAAACTAATACACTGTATTATTTGAGTTAATGTCATATGACTTAAACTACCTTTCACAATGATATAAAACATTGCATTATGCTGGATTCCTATTGTGCAATGACTACGCACACCACAATTGGCCATACACTGTACATACTACATACCGGTACATTAGTTTTTGCTCTTTGATTTCTTTCCCCTTTATTAAAGGTACTCTTCATAAGGAACACATTAACTGTTAGCTCAATAAAACAGGCTGCTTTTGTGAATTACTGTGAGTCATGATGAACAGTGATTGGCAAAGTTATGAAACCGTGGATATCACTTGACCTAGTCTTTAAAAGTGGTCCTTCTTTTTAGTTTGTAATTTATGCAAACCTTTTTTTTCTAGTCTTTTTTAACATGTACAAGTACAGTGGTACTATACTGCATGAGTTTGATGATTGAAATAAGAATTTCATGTCTTATCTGATGTTTCTTAGCTTTAACTTTGCATTCTCATGAGGAAACATGTAATGATTTGAGTTAACCCACAATTCTGTAATCACTGGACAAACCGTAACGTTACTAACCGTAACGTTACTAACCATGATTTTTGTACTTAATTTTCAAACAAAGTTATAATGAGAAAGGATATTTGGGGTAGATATTGCCCTTTAAGCTAGAAATAAAAAATAAGTGTTGATATATTTCAAGCTTTACCAGTTTTAGCAAACTTTGTGTTCAAAGATGCTCATCAATTTTTTATGTCCTTTTTTTGTAACGTTACTAACCGCCATTAAAAGCAGACCTTTCTTCTAAAATAATTCATGAAATGATTTCATTCTTTGCTCTGTTCTAGGTCTACACTAGAATGATCTCTGGTGACATTAATGAGACTTCACATCCACAGATAGAGAAATGAGTCTAATCTGAATCATGAGAATGTCCCTAAAATGTAACGTTACTAACCGCGGAATTGCCCTTCTACATTATTGCACAGCTACACTGCAAAGCTCAATAAAGTTTACTGTGCTATTTTCAGGAGGGTTTAAATTTCGCAAATTGCTAAATTTCACAAATTGCTAAATTTCACAAATCACTGTTGGGCCACAAATTTAACAACACCTGAAAATGTCGCCAACTGATCATGATCGCATTAAATGATGATTAAATGATCGCAGAATGCATGGACAGGGGTTAGTGCACTTATGATAGCGCGGTGTCAAACTACGAAAACAGTGTCTGTGACATCCTCATTCATGAAAATATCTGTTCATGAAAACAACAGCTTTACAGTAAAAGTGTGGTGTTGCATCATGGTAGAAATTAGCCAGCTACTTTGTAGATCTTACATGGTGGTCTTGTTCTCTATGATCTAACATTTCCTATTGACACTGTGATATTTTCTTCACAAGATGCTGTAAACTTTTCCCACGAAATAGATTCACAAAATCATATAGTTTGGTTGTTTAAAAACCATTAAGTTTCTTCTAGTAAAATCACGAGTAATCATCCTTGTCAAAGGGTATGTGTATCATTAATATGAAAGGATATCAGCATTGAAATTTATCATCGATTCATATTATACCATTGCCTAAACATGTACAAGTGTACATGTATAAAGCTTACTTGTGTAGGATCAAGCTTGTGATTAAAGTTAATGTGAAACTTCCTCAGTGGTTTCTCATAAAAATTGGATGAAGCTCTCTTTTGGTGATACAGGGATACGAGGCCCCAAAAACCACAAAGTGAGTTCACCGCTGTGAACAGTTTAGAGAAATCAACAAAAAACAAACTTGGCAATGGTGCAGAGAATTCCTAAACAGCTACTCATGTACCGTCCGCTAGGGCAACAAATTGCAGATCAAAGTTCCCATTCCATATTTCAGCAAATAGTGACTAAAATTGAAATTGAAACTACCAACTGTCAGGCTAAACCATCATTTAATATCCTATGATTCTTGAAATACACAACCTCACCATCAACGGTCCAATGCAATACCACTCTGGTCTGACCTTTACAGGAGCCAAACTCAAAACTTTCAGTTGGACACAAGTGACCATTACAAAAACTTCTTGAAGCACTGCTTAACTAATGGGGCACCTCATTTTAGCCTTTAAAATGAAATGAGGCATAAATATTCTCAACTGAAAGATACGCACCTTGAAAACCACACTGTAAATTAATAACAACTCCTGTGAATATCTGTTTCGGCTAGTTGCAAAATCTTGTTAAAAATGACAGTTTGTTGCATTGTCAAGATATCCCTTGAAACACACACACACACACACACAAACACACACACACAAATATTGCCACAGCAGATTACAACAAAACCTCTAATGTACAGTTAGATAGCAATTGATGTAATTTTAGTTTTCCTTTCTTAAACAGATCACTGACAACTCCAGTAGCATTGCCACATATCAGGTTCTGCTGTAATCTTAGCAAATTCACAGGCACCGCAAATCTCGGATCAAGTTTGTTCGATATCTCTCTGACCATGAGTCTGCAAAACTTGAAGAGCCTTACAGTACCATGTGAATTCTGAAAGGCAAGAAATGTTGGTATTGACAAAGTTTTGCAATGATCATATAAAAGTTTGCCAGCACAAATTGATTTTCAGATGTAAAATTTTAGTCAAGCTCTGTACATTGTATTTGTTGTTGTTGTTTGTTTGTTTGTTTGTGAGTGTTGTTGTGGTTGGATTTTTTGTTGTTGTTGTTGTTGTTGTTTTTTGTTTGTTTGTTTGTTTGTTGTTGTTTTTTTTTTTTTTTTTTTGGGGGGGGGGAGGTTGTTGGTTTTGAAAGGAGTGTTTGAACCTCTGATTTAGATCTTTCATGACCCAATAGTGTGGCTGGCCCAGCTCCAAGAATCTCCATAGCAAATATTGTACAGCTTTTCACCAATCTCTGCATAAATAAGTGTACTGTATACACTGCCAAAGAATCTTGACTGTAGTCAACTACGGATGAGCAGAATGTTATGTACCCTTCGATGCACATACATTTACTGACTGGTGCTATTCATGGTTTTCAAATGTACTCAGGTGGACAGCGAATATATTGGGCCACCCATGAATCATCATGGTACCAGGTCTTTAAAAATGAATGAATTTTGTTCACACAAGCCAAGAGATACATGATGCCCCGATACTGTACACTGCATGAAGCAATATGGCAGTGATAAAACAATGGCTCAAAACACAGACAACCTGAATGAGAATTGATTGATTACAGAGTAATTTACAAAAGGATGAGGAAGATTCTAATGGCCTGACATCTGGGAGAAAGCATGTACAATGTAAAACAAAAACGTGCGCAACAACCAGAATTTGAGGAATTAGACAGTAATATTGTCAGTTTTGATAATGATAATAATTGATATCATGATTATAAAATTAATGATAAAAAATTACAATATTTACAATGTTCATAACATTAGTAGAAGAAGTAGTAGTAATGATAATAATGATGCTGCTAATAATGATATTAATGATAATAGTAATAAGAACAATGAAAATAATGACAATAACAAAAAGAAGAATATCATAATCAACAATGATATTTAGATTATAGTAGATTATAGTTTTCACAAAAGAAAAACATCAACAAACTTACATTAGTTCTGGCTTGTAGTGGTGAATAATGGCACAGAAAGCTAGGCCATCCTTCCAGGACTTGGTCATGTTCTCCACCTTGACCCCTGGGTAGCCAGCGGTGACCCGCTTGCACCATTCCTGGAGCGCTTTCGACCCTGACAGGGGCATGGTCACTCCTATGAATGGCAAGTGACACTAAAATCCAAGAAAATATCCAACAGGTAAATCAATTCAGAAATGATTTCTTAGTGTTTTTTCGCACCAATAAAGAAATGGAGTGTCTTTAACAAAGTGCCAAAATTTTGCACAATTTTGAAGTTTGTGAAGACACAGGGTGATCAACAACGAGCCGACACACACATCATTGTTCCCATGAAGGGAAGAGGATGTAATCCATGAGCTGAAAAGTGTTGCCAATGTGGTAATCCTCTGTAAGATCCCTGAGAGATTTTCTTGAAATTTGACAATCCCATCTAACTTGCTCTTTTAAGTAATGTTCAATCCTAGTTTGGCACAAAACAATGGCCTATAATTCTAACAGACACTCGCATATAAACACGAGTATCTGCACCTTTTCTACACAGTCTCGGTGATTTCTCCAACAAAGACAAAGCAGCATGGGTGAGCCTGCAGCCTCCTTGTAATGGTGGCTGCAAGTATTTGTCGCTTGCTGATGCGTCACAGGTCTGGTTTTTGCTCACACTGCCCGTCGGTTGACTCGACACATGTGTCATAGATCCGTGGTGGCAGCTAAATTTAGCTCTAGAAGCGGCTATTCCATTCACCTTTGCCTCACGTGACGGCCCAGGGAACTCTCAACTTAGAGACTTTCTAAATCCAGCTTCTGCCTTTTCCTCCTTTTTTTTCTGCTTGAGGTATACCAAGTAAGCAAGGTGGGCTACAAGATGCACAATCACATGTGTCTCCCTCAGAGACTTAGGGGAGGGGGGTTCCGTCAGGAGGGCTGACCTCCGATTAACTGACCAGCCATCCCGCTATCTGTCAAAGGCTTCGTGGCTGGGTGCCGAATACAGTCAGGGCAGGATGGGCGTGAGATCATCAGACCTGGATTAGGAAATGAAAAAGACAGGATTCAGTCAACAGTACATCAGTTCCAGTTTATCCCATCCAGTCCACCCCCCCCCCCCCATACCACCCAACTGCTAATCATGCATAAATAACAGGAAGTTCACAGATTCACCTTGCTAACATATAGACAGTTGATGTATGCAGTGTCTTTACGGTACCTGTTTCCTAATTCAGTTACCGTCTACCCACCTTCTAATCCTTGTCTACAATTTGTATTTATCAAAGTAATCCAGAAAAAAAGGGTAGTTTAACACAAATAAGGCACTCCTGCATTACCTGAAATATTTCCCAGTTTTACAAACTGTTTTATTTTACTAGTTTGAGTGAAACAAATTGCCAGGACACAAACACTGGATTATTTGTAGTCACTTCGGTATTTTTTCTCCCTTTTTAATTTTTTCTTTCTTTCTCACATCCTTGCACTCTTTCTCTTGTTTTCCTTGTTGGATTATATGATTTTATCAGTACTGCACCAATGGAGTCTGACAGTAGGTCATAGCATTTCCAATATATTGTTATGCAGAGCTATAAAACAGTTCTTTTTCAGCCAGGATTTTTTTTAATGATTAGACCAACTCACCAAAGCTAACACATAGTTCTTCAAATTCGAGTGAATAAAACTTTAAAGGTTAAAGTATTTCTAATCAGAATTTCAATAGGTTATATAACAGAAATGCTTATGAAAAAAAAAAAAATTCCAGACGATTCATATTAGTTGAAGGTTAACTTGAAGACACATTTTATATTATGCAAAGAAGGCATCCTTGGACTACTCTATACATCATATATTCAGTGAGTCTCATTTTTCATGAATCGAGACTTCCTAACAATTTTGCGAGTGGTTGAATGTGTGATATGTGTCTTGATATTGGTAGCATTATTCCCATATGTTTTTGTTAGGAGCCATGTTTTTATGCAATTAAACATTATCTTTCATTCATGTAAAGTTTGGCAATTTCTTAAATTAAGCCACCATGATGTTGAATGGTGCTTTTAAAGTTTGATGGTGGTTTTGCCATACCACTAAATAATGCAGTCATAACCCTAATATGTAGATCCAGATAGGAAGAAAGAGGTTTTCTCAGAGCTACAGTCAGTAGAGTTCAGATAATGCATTCAGGATGTGCCTGAAGGAGTCCGTGCCCCAGTTTACTCTACAGGGAAGGTTTATTCTACAAACTCGCTTTAAAATGTGGTTTTCTGTCCTACTTTCTCTTTCTTGGGGGGGGGGGGGGGAGGGGAGAAAGACAAGTGACATAAAAAAGTACAGTCAGACAGAGAGTTGACTCCCATCTGATGGGGTAAACAATTTTCATTATGTGAGGAGCATAAATTAAAGTTAGGATTTACGTAATGGAGGGTAGGATTTACATACCTGAGGGAAGACCCATTCCCTCACAATTGTACCAACTTATCCATTGTATCAAAATTGATTAATTCACAATAGCCCACAGGGAAACCATCCATTTATCTTGTAGAGACAGTGAAATGTCTGTAAGTTTTATGATTTACTACATTCAAGCTGTATTATTTTCGCGAGGGTTTAATTTTCGTGAATTTTGCGAGGGTTTAATTTTTGTGAATTTCGCGAATCTCAGCTGGACTGCAAATTTCACAACAGGAAAAAATTATGGGTGATAGTAAATTAATGTTGCTGCCGGTGTCAATTCATGAAAACAACATGTCGCGAAAAATGTCTGTGATCTCCTTATTGGCGAAAATATCTGTACGCGAATATAACAGCATACAGTACATGCAGACCAACATTCACAAGTATGGAGTCCATCTAATACAGGCTGTATCTAAGACATTTACACAAAATATGGAAATAAGCAAGAATTATTTTTAATCATTATATTAATATTATTATTGGGTTTTTTTTTCTCTCTCTCTTTCTTTTTGCATTGCAGTTTGAATGATGTCATCACAATCTCAAAGATAAGTGGCATTTCTATCTCAATTCAATTGCAATTCTTTTAGATAACTTTCTTCTTTAAAAAAAAAAATGGATCAGTTACAGTTTTTAGATATTCAGCCACATTCTTGCAAAGATTGAGCCAGCCTACCATTATATTTAAACACGCATGTCTGCTTGATGCCACAGTTCAATGATGCCTTGACAGGATTTAAAGGGACTGTACAGTACTGGTTGAGGTGACGATTCAGGTCAATCCTAAGTGAGATAATGAGAAACCTCTTATGAAATATGAAAGAGCATGTAATTTTAAGAAGGAGTCTACGTTTATTTGATGAAAATTGGCTTTCAAATGGCTGAGATATCAAAAAAAGTGATGATAATAAAAAGAGACAGGCAACGACTTTATCTCTCCTTGTTTTTGGATATCTCAGCCATTTCAAAACCGATTCTCATCAAATAAAGTTTTGATTCCCCTTAGAATTGCATGCTCTTTGACATCTCATAGAGTGGTTTCTGAATATCTTGCAAAACGTTAAAGGACAAGTTCACCTTCATAAACATAAGGATTGAGAGAATGCAGCAATGTTAGTAGAACTCATCAGTGAAAATTTGAGGAAAATTGGACAATCGATGCAAAAGTTATGAATTTTTAATATTTTTGTGTTGGAACCGCTGGATGAGTAGACTACTAAGGCTTGTGATGTCATGAGTACAACAGTATAAAGAAAATGTAAAGAAAATTCAACATATTTTCACTTTTTTCGCATAATAAAAGAGCACTTGACTTGCCTCTTTCTAAAGGCAATGGGAATAACATTAACCATAACATATGTCAGTAATGAGTCAAGGGAATGTGTACTTTTTTCAAAAGATGAAATTTTGTGAAATTCTCTTTATATTTTCCTTATATTGTTGTACGCATGTGACATCATACACTGCAGTAGTCTTCTCATCCAGCGGTGACTGCACAAAAACTTCAAAAATTCATAACCTTTGATCGGATTGTCCGATTTTCCTCAAACTTTCAATGATGTGTTCTACTAATATCGCTACATTCTCCCAATCCTTATGTTAATGAAGGTGAAGTTGTCCTTTAAAAGCTAAATCCTAAGCTGAACCAGAATTGTACAGTCCCTTTAAATCTGGTGAACTCCAGTTACACATGTGAAGGTCCCTAATGAATGACATGTACATTCAGGGCCCGTTTCAGAAAACTTGTTATTAGTGACAACTGCCACATTTCTATGACAAATTTGCTCTCAGCCAATCAGATGCAAGGATTTCAGTAGCTTGTCACATCTATGACAACTTGTCACTGATGACAAGTTTATGAAATGGGCCCCTGGTGTCATGCTTAACCATCTAAAGGTGATAATCCGTGATCAAGGCATAGGAGGTGCCCTCTCTCACCTTTTAGGTTACATCAAGGGGTAAAGTGTCATGAAATCTGAGAAAGAGTGTCCACTATGAAATCTGGAAAAGAATGTTCATATAGAAAGGTAAGACTAGCAGTTAGAGCTTATCAAATAAGAAAAAAAAAGAGAGTCATATCAATTTTGCAATATAATTCTGATTGACAAAGATTGGTAATAACAATGAAACAGGGATCGACACTAACTTTTCTGTCTGGTGGCCCAATATGTGCCACTAAAATCTTATTTTCGTGGCCAGAAATAAAAGCTTTACAAAAGCAACAATCCATTTTGAATCTTAGTTGCAGGATTGGGCCACCATAAGATAAATTTGGTGGCCTGACACCAATTTCTAGTAGCTTCGGGCCACTGGGCCACCAGCAATGTCAAGCCCTGTAAATGTTCTGGGGGATGGCAGATTATAATGAAGATCCAGTTGCAATACAACTCAAAGCAAACATTAAACCTGTCACATCAACCTATTACAAACAGTAGAAGGCAGATTCATGAAACTTTTTATATGTCTACTGCTGGTAGTGGCAGATATACTGGCAGTCTACAATACAACACTACCAAACCAATGTGGCAATACTACCTTATGTCTCGAATGAGTACCTTGTAATTTTCACTACGTAAAATATTAACTTCGTTTAATAATGAGCTGCATTTACATCAGTCTCTTTTTGCAAAATACAGTTTGCCATCTACTGTGAGAGAAGATTAACATTTTCATTCACCTACAGTACATGATTCATATTAATTGGTGTTTACTTGCCACTGAAACTAATTTATTGAACCTGGTATTAATGACCACATAGTTCCACTTCATGCAAAAGTGGGCATGAAAATGCTTCAAGCATAACAAGTCATCATACTGGCTCTACAGTTTACACCAATTTTTGCATTGATGTACTAATACGTCTTATATCAGATTGTCTATTACGTCAGCTATTTCTGGTTCCCAATTTCTAATATTTCATACTTTTTATTCTCAAATGCAGACTGAACTAAAAATGTCGCTTTGGCGACTGGTATGCCTCCGCCATAATGCATGATTTTCCCAATAGGTCTAGATAGTACATGTGGACACTGTGTGATTACATTTTCACAAAATTAGCAAAATATTGGAATGACAAGTTTGTCACAAATGTGTTGAATGTTCACCTTCCTTGACGTAGGTTTAATTGGATGAATAAGAGAGCATGTATCTAGGGATTTAAGGACTTTATCTTGACTTTGACCCATTCATACATTTAGGCATTCAGTAATTTTCAAGGTACAGGTGTGGAGAAAAAGTGCAATTTCTGAATTGAATAGTAAATTGTTACCATTTTCATCTGGCCCTTGACCCTAAAATTCATAAGATAATTACTTTCAGGTAGAACATGCATAATATGTACTAAGTTTCAAGGTAACTTGAGCCACTTCCGAGATATGGAGGAAAAAGTTAGTTCAGCACTTTCACTTGATCTTTGACCTTTTGACCTTTGAGGCAAAAAGAGAAAAAAAAAAACTTTCCAGAGAATTTCTATTACGTTACACACGCATACACCAAGTGTAAAAAAATAACCCTGCTGGCATTGCATAAATATGAGGGTAATAGTAAAATTTTGAAGTCTTGCACTTGACCTTTGACCCCTGACCTTTGACCCCCATGAACCCTACATTCTCTAGATAATCACTTCCAGTCAGTACATGTATATACTATGTTTCATGAAGATACCTTGAACAATTTTCCAAGGTACAGAGAAAAAAAAGAAGTTTTAATATTTTTACTTGACCTTTTGACCTTTGACCTTTGACCTCATGACCCAAACTTTCACCAGAGAATCTTAATTGGGTAATACATGTATACACTAAGTTTCAAGAAAATATCTTCAGGCATTCAATAGATATGGTGGAAATAGTGAAATTTTATGTATTTGACCCTGACCTTTTGACCTTTGACCTTTGACCTCATGACCCAAACTTTCACCAGAGAATCTTAATTGGGTAATACATGTATACACTAAGTTTCAAGAAAATATCTTCAGGCATTCAATAGATATGGTGGAAATAGTGAAATTTTATGTATTTGACCTTGACCTTTTGACCTTTGACCTTGAGCATGTGCACCCAAAAGTTGATAGGCACAACTTCACCCCTTAATACACATACATGCCAAGTTTCATTAGGACACCTCAACAGGTTTCGATAGTTACCTTGTCCACAAAATTCATTACGGACGGACGGAAGGACGGACGGACGGATGGACGGACGGACGGACAACCCGAAAACATAATGCCTCCGGCACCACTTCGTGGCGGAGGCATAAAAACATGTACATTTGTATTTCATCCCTATGCCTAATATCTCATTCAAAGTATTTTTTTTTTCTGACACAAAGGAAAAACAATAAGCAAAATATGGGAGTGTCAAATGTAGAGATCATTATCTAAACTTACTTTAAACAGGATGTTTCATTAATAATTTTTCTCACAGGCTGCCAGACAAGGCAAACAACTGTTACATGTGTACCTTACTACTGCTACTCATACACAGAGCTGTTGCAGCTGACACTACATTCTTACTAATTCTCTTCAGCTTGGATTACTATAGATATTCTTTGCACCATGTGTATGTGTACATCGTAGTTTCTTCTTTGTTTCTGAAAGTACTTTGACATTTTCTAGATATGAACATAAAATTCACTGATCTAAGAAAACTGAATTCATGTAAAGTTATTGCAAGGAAACTCTTTATTTACCCATATTAAGCAGATTTTTTGGCCTAAAGAGACAATACTTTGATATACGCTTGAAGTCACTATCTGAAATGCCACTAACAGGTGGGGGGGTCGAGGGGCTTTAAAACTTATAACAGGGTAGAAAAATACAATGAAATGACACTTTTTAAAGGTCAAACAGAAGACAGCAGTACACACATGGTACAAAAGACATTATGATGATTCTTTTCTTTGAGGACTGTTCACTCGTGCATTTAGTAATGATCCCCTCCCCCATCCCCACCACCCCCATATTGGGGCTTAGCAACGAGCTATTGAATTCACCTGTCACTACATTTGTATTGTAATTCCAAGCATTTCAATACTGAGAATCCTTTCTGCATGCTTCAGTTGTTGTTATATAACGCCTGAAGAGATCCCTGTCATTTGATTGGCTGTCTGACATTGGTCATTCGGCCCATTTCACTATGACGTCATCACCCGTGCAATTTTGGATCCATACGATTTGCTCCATTGCACGCTCGCTGAAAGCCCGGCACACTATGCGTTTGCAGTGTGTGTATGCGACAGCGCGCTAAGCGCTAGGCTAAGCGTAAAGCGCTCAGTGAGCACTCTCGCGATCTCAGATTCTCTCTTGGTTCTTTATTGATAAAACATCAAATGACAATGATCTATTTTAGGCGTTATATAAAACAAATAATAAATGTTTTTCATTCGTGCAATGGACAGAATATTTCATTCGGTGAAAGATGAAATGTTGATCCATTCAACTCGGCTGCGCCTCGTTGAATGGATCATTTCATCTTTCACCTCATGAAATATTCTGTCCATTGCACTCATAAACATTCATTATTTGTATATTAAATCACAGAAAAATGTGGGCATGTTTCCTGCTTGTTGTCCAGTAATCTTGGCTTCTTGGAACTGTAGCAGCTTAGCAGCTTACAAAACCTGCCTATAGAACACAAAAGTGCCTTGCAACAGATTTAAAGACGCTCAGTTGTTGATTTCAATGGGGATAAATTTCTGTTTGCTGATGCTGCAACACAGTTCGTGCGAGTACGAAACTATGTCTTGTCGAAAGTATTTTGAGGATCAGCGAAATGTCCCTTCACAGAGGCCGAGGAGACAAGTCTTCGGCACAAGCTGGGATGTGATTGTTCGGTTTTGCGTGTGCTGCTCATTGACTCATATACATTTCGCGAGCTAGTCCCGTAAGTACAAGTCGCTAGATCAGCGCCAATATGGACAGTAGTAACCCTCTGCGTAGCGACTCGATCCTTGTAATAATTTGACAATTTTATTTGTAATTGTGTTATGTTTTTCGGATTTTTGCGACTTAAAAGAATATCACGCCTAAGGGCCTATGGCTACGGCCTCAGATGGATCTAGAGGACATATCATTCGCAGACTTGTCTACTGCTGACATTGAAGCGGTAGACCCCACAAGCTGCAAATGCTCTGGTTCGTGCTGGTGATATAAGACGGGGTGAAATTGCTGTTCCTGCAAAAGCGGGGGCAGAGCTGCACAGCGAAGCAGTGCTGCACTGCAAGCTGTGGTAATATAAACAGCGAGTAGCCGACCCTGTACCAATAGCTGTGTCAACTTCAGTAAGTGATCCAAAATATAATATAGACTATAGTCTACACTTATTGATTCATCATTGTGCTACCAGTCACAAGACCTAGAATATTTCAATTGCAAATTACGGTGATGTAACGAAGTGTAGTAGGGCCTACATACAGTCAACATACATAATTGCTTGCTACTCGTACTGTACTCTCGCATAAACATTAGGCATGCAATCCTGGTGTGGCCAGGCCATAGCGCCAGCATATGCATAGGAGCGCGCCTACCTGTTCGCTGAGATATGAGCAAGAGAAAGATCCTGAAGGCTCTAAAACTGTAAGCCGAACGATTGAGAATGGCGTCATTATGTGCGTTCGGCTTAGGAGAGAGCAACTTCGGCCGCTGTAGTGTATTCGGAACCGGTCTAGTTCGTACGTGATACTCGATCTCTCAATGAAACACAGGTGAAACGGGAATTTGGCACGGAATGCGCGGCGTGCACACGATTCAGAATTACCATTGCGAGCTTTTTCTCACGACGACCGGGCGTCTTTAAGGAGAGTTTACAGGTATGGTTTACCAGTGGGAGCACTCTGTGAGTTGAAAAAAAAAAATGTTGGAAATATCACATTTGGTGCATAACATGTGTAGGTCAATTGTATTACAAAACATCCCACCATAAGAAAATTTTGCAATAATGCCTATTTATAAGGAGATTTGCACGGCACGCAACACAAATCAACAGCTGTAAAACTTTCGTCTTTCATTCATGATTTTAACTGAATGGAACGACAACAACAAAAAATCCACAAAAATCTTATATCGATCCACCAGTCTGTTACTGCCTGCACAGGTACTGTAAAAGTGGAAATTTTTGCTCATCACTACCAGAAGCTAGCCCGAAAATAAAAGCATGCAAATATTTTTGTGTGCCATATGTTCCAGTAGCTGATGTCTTAATTCCGCAGAATTAAAAACACACAAAACTCTTCTTACCTGGCCAAGCGCAAAAAATCAGTCGCGCGAAAATAATTACAGTAAATTTACACCAATTTTATGTGGACGACAGCTACTACACGCATAGACACACACACACACACACACAAGCCTCTCCGGATCCTGCCTGCGATGCGACGGGTGGTTTGCGCAAAATGTGATGGCGGTGGATGGATGAAGGAGATATCAAAATTGGAGGGCTTTAGTGATGTTATAACTTGTCAAATGGTGTTCCATAAAACAAGAGCAGCGCGTTCACGGGCTGCTCAGTGCAGTGCGTGGTGGTGGTTCATACATCAGTACATTGTACACCAGTATCACTGTCTTTGGCACACGGGAATAAGGTACCAATAATATAGGGCCATAAAGTGCATGATCTAGTCTCTAGAATAATGTTATTATGTTGACTGAACAACTTGGTGGTTAATAAGATACTTGCTTCGATATATCCCATATCGCTACCACACTGAGAAATTGTGCAGCGCCTCCAGCTCTCCAGGCGCGCCCAGCGCAGGCCCAGGTTGGGGTAACGTCGACTGGATCAGACGGGGAGCGCAACCCCGAGACAGCTGACAGCAGGGGGTCCACGAACCACGGTGGATACAGCCACCCGACTGGAATGAAGACCCACCTTTTGCTGTAGAGTGTTGTTGTTTTACCAATCCACCAACAGTTCGATCATTTCGTCTTACAGTTTTGACACAAATCTCTTCAATCATTTATTGTCGAGTGAATGAGATAATAAATTAAAGATACTTACAGACAATTAACCTTCGATTTTGGCTTCGTTTGGTCCTCTCTTGTGCGTATGTTTGGGGATGGGCTGCTGACCATTATTATTCCGGGAAACTTACCTTTGTATACTGGCACTACACTGCGCACTGTCAACGAGGGATACACGGAGCGCAATCAGTGTTGGTCGTTCCGCCCGCATGTGTTTTCTGAATGACTTCCGTGTATCTGCTAACGAAAATCGCGCATATGAATCTTGAACGTTCATTTTCTACGTCTATTTTATCTCTCTTTGAATATTATACGGAGAAAGTTGTTCAGCCAGCTTATGCTGTTAGCTGTTTATTGTACGTCAGAACCACCCGTGAGAACGCGTATATTTCTCGATTTGTGTCAGAGGTGGATTCAAGTTTGGGCTATTTTTCGATACCCTGAAGTAAATTCAGAGTGTGGTAAGCTTGGAATCATATTACGGAAAGTTAGTCTTACACATGGTCAGACTAAGTGTAGTTTTAGATCTTGAAAACAGCGCTCTCGTACAGACGGGTGTATTTCATTGTCCCTGTAATAGTCCCATCAATTTCTGTCTGTGTATTCTTTACCCTGGGCCCTGCGACCAGCCCCAACACGCAGTGTTGGGGCTGCGCATTGTAGCAGATATGATCATGACAGGCGAAGTATAGCGCCTGAATATCAATATGAAATGGCTAAAATTCTGTAATATGAAGACTTACAGGTGAAGTTATAATGTTGAAGACTGACTGCGTTCAACTTTTGGTCCTGCAAATATTCCATTTCTGCTCGAATTGATGAGTTAAATACGACTCGGTCGAAAGGAACTTGGGAGAACGACATCTTATACAGTCAATGGATTTGAAACTTGTGCGCATGCGCTGGCCGTCAATTCATCTGTACAGCTGTAGCTTTATGGCAAGGCCGTATCATACTGTTGTGGCAAACCCTCTCGCTGTATATTGCGTTGCTTTCTGGATGGGTACGCGCGCGCAGGCCTTGTCAGAAGGCTAAAAGCATTGCGACTCCGCCCAGCACATGAATATTTACGTGCGCAGTGTACTGCATACTGATTTTGAAAATGGTGAATGGGATGGGGAGCTAGTAGATGGACCTGTAAAAAAAACGTTTCTTTCAAGATCATTGGACCAGTGTGAACAAGAACAAGGTGAACGTATGGTAGGAATTAGATAAGAATCTTATGTATACTATAAAAGTAAGTTTTTTTCTAGTGAAATTCGAAACTTACGGAGGCGCGAAAATCTGTGACAGACTGTGTATGTTTTTCAAGCTTACCGATATAGCAGTTTAGCACTCTATTGACTCAGGACGCTCCCACAGTGTGTAACTGTGACACGGAGCGTCCCGGGGTTACCCTGGGCCTTACATTAGTGCAGTGCCTGTCATACACAGCACTGCCACAGTGTCACTCACACGCTGCACTGCATTGCAAGTTCAAACCAAAGCCCATGGTCTTATACAGAACCTTTCATACTCCATAGTACATCTTAATTTGAATGAGCCATATATAATCATAATGATACATGCCCTGCCCTTCCTCTTCTTCTGCTTCCGTGAGAAGGATCGCAATCAACCTGAGCTGCGCCTGTTCCGTTGGCGTTGGCACGTTGCTGATTATTCTGTCACTTGCGCCAGTTGCGGGCGGGAGGTCTTAAAGTATTAACACTGATTAATGGATAATGCAAGTCTTCAAAGGGTTCAAGTAGTTGCAGAAATAATCATCATCCAAATGAATGCATAAATAAATAATCAATAAACTGACACGTCCATGAATGATAGTAGGTCCTAATTATAATAACAATTGAATAATATGAAAAATCAGTGCTAAGCAACTACTACTATTGAGTCCTGGGCCAAGGCTCGTGACACACGTGTCGATGCGATGGTACTATTGCCTAGTATTGGCCTCAACCACCTCCTGGGGTAATCTGTTTCAGTCTTTGATGGTTCTTGGTAATGTTGTGCGGCGCGCTGCAACCAAAACGCTGCTGTGATGGTTCGTATAAATTCGGTCGCGACGCCTCGCACAACATGGTAAATTAGATGAATATATGCTTAACTCACTTCTAGAAAGTGAGGTAAGGGAACTTACCTTGCTTTGGTAATCCTGCGTTACAGCGCAGGGTCACCGGAGAGACAGGTAGGCGCAGATGCCAGGTCGTTCTAGTCCCTGGCTGGCATACGTTGGTATACGCTGTGTCGCTGGTCGCTGTGTCGCTGGTATACGCTGTGTCGCTAGTCGCTGTGTCTGGTTTCTTGTTCCTTTTCCTTGTCTTGTTCCTTGTCTCTCTCTCTCTAATTACCGCATCCCCTTTTTATACCCTATTAGGAGGACGGGTTGCCCACGCTGGGCTAGAGGGGGGAGATACCCGTATGCCCATTGAGTTGCCCGTAAAACCCTATCCCTTGGGGGTGTATGTATGTGTGTGTGTGTGTGTCACGGGTCATTGCCCGTGCAGCATAATTGCCGGTTTCGAGCCAGGCATATTATGCTGCACGGGCGAACATATAAACATATGCTTATATGTTGCCTTATGCAACACTCCCCCCGGCCCTATAGATTGGCAACTATACTTAAATTATCCAAACAAACATTTCAACCCAGTTGCCAATCTCAAAATAAACAATTTCTTTTATCAGTCCTGGAGATCTAAACGGGTTCACTAATGAAATTATCCATGGACTGTTTTTTTTTTTTTTTCACAATTCCCCCCCCCCAAAAATAACCACATTATTTTACACAAAAACTTAAAGGTCCAGTTTACCTTTGGGAGCAGTGATTTCAAAAATGTTCAAGATATCACATTTGATGCATACGTGTAGATCTGTTGTATCATAAAACATCCTACCATATGAAATATTTGCAATAAAACCTAAAATATAAGGAGATATCAGGGTTTTTCTCAGTAAACCGTAACTGTATACGGTTTAGTCTGGAAACATTTTTTATTATAACTATTGTTCACATTTTGTGTATTTAACAACACTTAACATCGATTATACGGATTCAAATTTTGACAGTGGTTGTTTCTATCCCTAACTCACATTTTAGAACTATTTTAAAGCACTAATGCTTTCATCTGCAAATGGTAAATTATGCCTTTAAATTATTAAGATATCGTGGTTTCCCTCAAAGATCATAAAAATGTCTTTGGCCCTGAAATACTGGCCAGCAATTAATCCTATCATCTTCATATCCCTGCCCACCGTATTATAAACGTCTTCTTTAATAATTAATCCTATCAACTGAAACACTGGCCAACAATTAATCCTATCATCTTCATATCCCTTCCCACCGTATTATAAACATCTTCTTTAATAATGGGTGGTCCGGGATGAAGAGATTAATAAATCAGATTCGACAAAATGATACTTCAGCGGCTGTATCCACAACTGCCTTTAATGGCTTACCTCTTACATCTGGATTTGAAGGTTTCAACTTACAATTACATCAGGGTAATTGCCCCCAGTGGACGCTTCTCTAGCATCCCCATGGGAACTCGTACTCACGGAATCTGTGGAAGGCGGAGGCCATGGGGGGAGCAGCCATGGATGCGTGACAATGGCAGGCTGCTCACCTGTACCTACCTGGGACTGTGGGCTAGGAGACTGTGAAGAGTCAGCGCCACCAACACTCCTTGACTCTGCGTTTTCCTTTGACAAGGAGGCAAGGAGAGATGGAGTGAAAGTGGACCGAGAATCTAAAACAGCCTCACTGGCCCCTGCTCCCGGTTTCGATACTGTCTCAGCATTGCCCTCCACGTTATTGCAAGATGTCCCCACCGTCAGGGTTTGAGGGCTCTTATCCCCGACTGGAGGGGAGACAACAATTGTGCCCGGAGCTAGGTGGATCGGGGTCGGGCTAGTTCCTCCGATCCCTGCCCGTTTCCCTGGTCATCGCCACATACGAAGGAGACGGTTTTGCCCTGTCCACCTTCGGGGCAGTCCCGCTTAAAGTGGCCCGACTTGCCACACTTAAAGCAGTGGTTATCCTGGCCTGGTGACCGGAAACTGGCTCTGGCCGGAGATAACCTACCTGGGGATGACCTAGGCATTGGAGCATCTCGTCTGAATTGAAGGGTCGCAACCAGTTCCCGTACTGTTGAGTTAAGGGTACGTACTTGCGCCTCCAGCGAGTCTAATCTGTCATTAACGGAACACTGAAAGGAATCGAACCTTTTTTCAAGTTTGGTTATTCGAGTTTCCGGTTCGTCATCTGAATGGTTGGAAGGGATTGTAGATGAAATAGGCAGGTCTACCTTTCTCACATCCCTTTCCAGGAAACTATCTGCGACGACCAACTGCTTTATTTCCTTCCGCGGTTTTCCGTAGATGGCTTGCCTGGCATGTTGAAACATGCGTGTCACACGTAAGGCATCATCAAGGTTTAGTGGTTGATGATTTAGTGTGTGTTGCCCGGCTTCGCGATCGATAGATCCCTGGCAGAAACGCAACACCAGCTGTTTCTGCACAAAGTCATCAGGCAGATTGGGGAAAGCCTGAGAAGCTAGAATTTGAAGCCGCTCTGCCCATTCAATGCAAGACTCATCTGGGCCTTGTCTCGCTTAGTTGAACTGGCCTTGAGCAACTTCAGGTAGCTCCTGAGGGGCAAACCGTTTCTCCAACTTGAGAATGATATTGAAATAATCTATGGCTGGCTCCCGCTGGATCAGGGAGGCATAGTATTCGCTTGCCTTCCCATCCAACGACCAGCACAATTGATTCTGCCGTTGTTGGGGACTCCAGTTACTCTCATTGGCAAATGAGGTGAACTTGGCAAAAAATGCCTGCCAGCTCCCTGTACCATTGAAAGTAATCGTTCTCGGTAAATGTGTCCCGGGAACGGGCTGAGGAGGTATCACTGGAGTATCGGAAGGAGAGAAACGAGAGCTAGGCTTGGGCCTACTTGATCTAGTACCCGGCTCGGATAGGTTAGAACTAGCGGCCGGTGATGCCTGACCTGGCCGAGGCACGTTGAACCTAGGAGCCGGCCTAGGAGCCGGCTTAGGAGCTACAGGCTGTGGCGGGGTCAGCCGTCGCACGGGTGGTGGGGAGGCCCGCAGAGGCTGCTCCTCTCTCCTCCGTTCCCCATAACTCGGCTGAAGTACATCCTCGCGTAAACGATAGGAAGGAGATCGATAATACTCACGATCGCTGTCCCGATAGCCAATGAAGCGATCAGGATATCGATCACAAGTGTCAGTATATCGATCATCGCATTCATATCGATCATGTGCACATTGATATCGATTGTGGTCATCCGGATATCGATCATGATCATATTGCCATCGATCCCGCTGGAATCGATCGTCATCATATCGGTATCGATCATAACCACAATCGATGCGATCGTATCGATATCGATCGCCACCCTGATGGAATCGATCATTATCATATCGGCCCCGATTTTTACCCCGATACCTTTCATAATCGCGATATCGATTACGGTTGTCATAATGTTTAGGTGGACCCGTTGGCCTATATGGAGACGGATTGCGTTGGGGCTCACGAGATGTCTCGTAACGAGGTTCATAACTTTCCTCGTACCGAGAATCATACGTGGCCTCGTGATGTTTGTCATAATACGGGCGCCTGTCCCCTAACTAACCCAATGTCGGGTCCCCTTCAATTGTCTCTACTCGGGGTTGTATAGCGGTATAGCTTGTACCACCCTGAGGTTCGCATGAGCATGATCAGAACCCTGATCACGCTCACGGAGATCCTCTCCCGGCGGCCGCTGTGCGCACTGAGGCTCACCAGTGTGACTAACACTAACAGGAGCAGTATCGCGCCCGTCATTCGGCTCCGGTTGGGCTTGCTCTAATTCCCCCTCCCCTTGCTGGGTCTCAGTAACACTCTGTGCATTTTTAGCGGGTTGGTCGGTAAGGTTAGCAGTCACTGTTGCCCGCGGCATCGCTATGGGCCTAGTTACTTGCCACCTACCGACGTCAGGAGGTAGAGATTGCCTCCCTTCTCCGTAAGGCACAGTAGAGTTTTCTGATCCCCTTGGCGGAAGGGATGCTGCCCTCGGATACCCTGGTGCCGGGAAACGATCATACGGATACGGAGCAATCGGCGGAGAGCCAGATCTGCCCAGCGCACGAGGCCTAGGGGATGGGACTGGAGCTGGCGTAAAATCCAACATTTGAATTATATCCGCTAAATTTCGAATATGCGGAATCGAACAAATAGAATCGGGAGTTATATTTCCCGTTGCCTCGCGTAAGGCGAGGATCCGTGCTGCTGTTGCATCGCCAATGCCTGGTACTTGTAACAGGTCATTTTTGTTGCAACAATTAATACGGATTCTCTCCATCGTCAATAACGCACACAGAGATAACTTATACTATATACAAAATACTAATTCTATCAAATTAATAATTCCGGATCGCTTTCGTGCAAACGCAACCCTATACTTCCGGGTCACTAATGCTAAAGCTATCCAGGCTCATATAACGTAACGTATACACAAAATATTACCGATAATGAAATATATAATTCTGGTACGATACGAATAACGTAGCGTACGGCTACCCAATATAAATACCACAATCTCTTCTATAACATCAATAATCACGGATTGTTTACGTACAAACGCAACGACAACGCTATACTTCCCGGTTCGCTAATGCTGAAGCTATCCCGGCTTATATAGCGTAGCGCATACTCAATAAAACCGATACTGAAATCATGCAAGTATGCTATGAAGTGAATAAACGTAGCGTAGGGCTACAAAATACAAATATATCACAATCTCTTTCCGCTATAGGCTTCAACTATGCTTACCGGTATATAACTCGGCGTAATTAAGAAATACGTACTGCCGGTCACGCACAATCGGTAGCGTTATGTATCGGTATATGCGTACGGCATAAAATACGAGTTCACGAAACAATACACAAAATTCACTCATTCACCTTTTCTAACTTACCCGGAGGCGTTCACTTCGTAAACAAGACCGAAAGAAACTCCGGACACAAACACTTCACGAAATACAAACATAGGATACTCTTTCGGAAAATAACACAGCAACAAAGTTTCTTAAGGAATTCGAGCGATTTTTCACTCGTCTCCCCCAATAACTTCTGCTTATTAATTTCCAAATCACAAAAAATAAGCAATTTATTGCTTCTTCTCTGGCTTAAGCCAAAATTGAAGCAATTTATCGCTCTTTTCTCTCCTTAAAGCAGAGATTGAAATAATTATTTCGCCTTTTCCCTTGCTAAATATACAAAGGGTTAAAGCAATCCTTTGCTCTTTTCCCTTGCGTATATTTGCAAAAGTCTAAAGACTCCCGGCAATATAAGAAAACATGTATTTACGAATCCAATCCAAATAATATAAGCATCCAAATTGTATCATTACGTCAATACTTGCCCAACATACAAGACATACACTGATGCACACAACTCGACATGAAAATACTTTTCACATCAATATTCACTGTTCAACATCAATATTCACTATTAACATCAAACTTCACTGCAAAGTAAATATAGCGTAAATATAATCACAAAATACATCATCACTAAAATAGCAATCTTATATCACATTTTATATAATCAATAAATGCAGCAAATATAAATGCGCGGCCAGTAAATGCATCAGACAGCGCGGCGTAACCGATGCAAATTTATTCAAACACGCCGGCTGAAAATTCTCTGCGAGCGAGGAAAGAACATGCAACACGGACAAAGAAGAGAACGTCCAATGTGCACCAGCCGGAGTAGCTTTCCGGAGACCACTCAATAATGCAACAATTTCCGCGGCAAAAGACGAAAAGAGCTATATAGAATTTGAAGCGCGCCAATTACTGCGTACTCCGCTAAAGTTGCAGTGGTTCACTAATAATAAGAAACACCTGCGATGAACACTTCACGAGAAGCGAGAAAAAATATCTAAAACACGTTGCACAAACTTATCCGCAAATTTAACGGCAATTAACGGCTATGCCGTTTCACGAAAAAACGGCGTGAAATTTAATAATAGGATTCGCGCCACGGCATTGTTGGCATCCTTTGGAACGACACACCCAACGAAATAGCGTCTGCTACGGTAAACTCCGCTCACCTCTAAAGGTGAAACAATACAAAATATACGTTAAAACAAAGCAAATAAACACATATTAACGAAAATTAAGTAACGTAGATCATTTACTTACTTATACTTGTGCCGTTTCCGAGCAGAATATTTGTTCAAAAACGGAGACCCTGCTCGCAGCGCCATTTGTTGTGCGGCGCGCTGCAACCAAAACGCTGCTGTGATGGTTCGTATAAATTCGGTCGCGACGCCTCGCACAACATGGTAAATTAGATAAATATATGCTTAACTCACTTGTAGAAAGTGAGGTAAGGGAACTTACCTTGCTTTGGTAATCCTGCGTTACAGCGCAGGGTCACCAGAGAGACAGGTAGGCGCGGATGCCAGGTCATTCTAGTCCCTGGCTGGCATACGTTAGATAAATATATGCTTAACTCACTTGTAGAAAGTGAGGTAAGGGAACTTACCTTGCTTTGGTAATCCTGCGTTACAGCGCAGGGTCACCAGAGAGACAGGTAGGCGCGGATGCCAGGTCATTCTAGTCCCTGGCTGGCATACGTTGGTATACGCTGTGTCGCTGGTATACGCTGTGTCGCTAGTCGCTGTGTCTGGTTTCTTGTTCCTTTTCCTTGTCTTGTTCCTTGTCTCTCTCTCTCTCTAATTACCGCATCCCCTTTTTATACCCTATTAGGGGGACGGGTTGCCCACGCTGGGCTAGAGGGGGGAGATACCCGTATGCCCATTGAGTTGCCCGTAAAACCCTATCCCTTGGGGTGTATGTATGTGTGTGTGTGTGTCAGGGGTCATTGCCCGTGAAGCATAATTGCCGGTTTCGAGCCAGGCATATTATGCTGCACGGGCGAACATATAAACATATGCTTATATGTTGCCTTATGCAACACTAAGATGGAGTTTTGGTGATAGAGAGTTCTGCTGGGTGGGACCAGGTATTGATGGTTGCGAGTTCTTCTTGGAGGTGTTGGGAGTTGTTGAAGTTGTTCTTTGATCATTTCAACATGTACAAGATTATGTGTTATCTTGTACAGCACAGCATTGCTAGACGTGCAATTCAGCGACAGTCTGCAAGAGAGGGCCACTAGACTGCAGCTCCTCTAGCATTGCTGTTACAGTAGATGTATTGTGTGTCGTCTTCATCTTTTTGATTTTTCTTCCGCGTCAAGCTGTTTTACCTGTGTAAAAGATAGGTTGGGACAACCAGCGAAGGTGTATTTGAGGAATGTATCGGAGCTGCGGAGGAGGCAGCTAGTGCCCGTAGTGGGACGTAATGTTGGTAGAATGAGAGACCGTAGAAATTGATAGAAAAGGAAACAAAATCCTAGCGGCAAAGATGGAGATGCCATGTGCAGTGAATGCCTGGGTAATCTGATCCAATCCAGAGGGTTGAGGGCAAGGATATGCTAAGGGTGCAGCACGATAGTTTGGAGGGCTGGGCAAGAGCAACAAAGTGGATGGTGTTCTCTTCCTCGACACCGCAGAGTCTACAGATGGAGGTTGAAGACTTGCCTATGAATATTTATTATCAGTTGGTACTTCGTTGGATAAGTCAGGGCTGCACACTAACCCAGTTTTTTTCCATTTTTACTGATCCATACCTGATAAAGTTACTGGTCTTACAGTGATTTTTACTGGTCCTGGACCATCAGACCAGTGCCCATGTTAGTGTTGGGTAAGTGCCAGTTAAAAATTGAAAGCTGGGAGAGGAGTCTTGAGGCACTATGGAGGTGTGGAGACAGGGCAGCTGGGAACATTCAAGGGTTGGAAGGCTGCTAGTGCTACATTGCTTCCATAGAGCAAAGGTATGCTTATTTTCTATGGCATTGCAAACCTCAGCAATGTGGTGGTCATGAAAAGCCCAATGACACAGCCTTTTCCAGTTGGGATAGAATAGTCAAAGCTTAAGGTGCCAGAGAGTATTATACGGGGGTAAATTGAACTTGGCAAGAAGCTGCTTCCAGTAGGGGATGGAGAGAGTGTTGTTTGCCAAAGCGTGAGGGAGGATCCTGTGTTCAAATCTGTCTGAGGGCGGTGTGAATAGCTGTCCTAAGAAGAGAATAGTAAGGAGATCAGCTTGAAGGGAGAGAGGAAGGATGCCTGTCAAGAGGAAGACAGCTTCATTCACAGCACTTTTGGGGAGGCCAAGGAGTTTCTTGAAAAGGAGAGCCTATGCAGAGTCAAGCTTTTCCCGAGATCTTTTTTCGAACTTCACAACGGCAACCCCATACAACATCCTGGGGATACAGTATGCAGACCACAACTTTGCGATGGTGGGAGGCCAAAAGTTTTTCTATGAGGCTGGCCCTCCAATTAGGGAGAACAGGGTGTTATACCCTATAATTTGTGGCGATATTGGGAGCAGAATCTTGAGGTTGTGTTGACTTGGTGACATATAGGTGAAGATGTGGGTCAACTTGAATTTGTTCTTCATTCCGATAGGGCCTACAAGGTGTGTGTATTACATCCTATTTGTGCCTGTAGACTAGGATGGCACTGTTCGCTGGGTTAATCCTGTATTTCCAGGTGGTAGCATAGGTATGGGTGATGTCGAGCATCAACTGCAGCTCCTCTGCTGATGAAGCAATAAGGCAATGTCATCTGCCAAGACAATTACTCCAGCAAATAGATGATGAAAGTGGCAACCTAAGTCTTCAGCTGTCAGTATCTTTATAAGCCCGTCAATGAAGACGTTGTAGAGGAGAGGGGAGAGGATTCCTCCTTGCCTAACTCCATTCTGTAGTGGGAATGTGGAGCTGATATCACCTTTCCACAGATCTCGATTAGCAGCCCTGTTGTGCATTTCTTAGAGATGCCTTGAGCTTCAGATGGGATGGGCTTGGTGAAGAGTGTCTGGAATAATCCAGAGTGCCACACACAGTCAAAAGCTTTTGCTGCATCTAGGGGTGCTAGATGTGTTGATTTTTTCTGGGAAGAGAGTTGAGTTCAATGATCAAGTGGAGGGTAAGTAATGTTAGCAGGCAAGATCTGGTAGCTTGAAATCCAAACTTGAGTTCATCTGGGATACTGGCTCCTGTTCAAGAGTCTTCTATCCTCGTGTTCAGAGCTGTTTCCAGTAGCTTAGACAGCGTTGGGATCAGCGAGATTCCTCTATAGCTGGATGGGTCATCAACTGGTTTGTTTCCTCTTTTATGCAGTGGAATGATAACAGCCTCTTTCAGAGATACAGAAAGATGTGCTAGTCTGATGGAGTTCTGGTGCAGGAGGAGAAGTAGCGTGGGAAGGATCGGACCTGAGGGGACCAGGTGCTCAGTGGTAATGTCGTCAAGGCCTGCAGCTTTGCCTGGCTTGAGCTTCTGAATGGCAGCGTTGACATGGCTATTAAAAGTGAGAGTATCATCTCCTGTGCCTTGTCTGTTTTTACTGAAATGTGTTGCATTAGAATGCTGTGTACAGGACTGTAGTTGGATATCTGTTGCCTCCTCGTGGCGTGTGGATGAAGATTGTAGAGCATCCCTACTGGCACCAGATGAGAGGTCTTGGAAGTAGGCATGCCAAACCTCCATGATATTCTTACCATGAAAGGTGGTATCCTTGTAAGTCAGGAAGGGGAGGTCCTGTGTCAGAGATTTGTCATGCCTATTCAGCTTTTTCGACTTGTAGAATAAGGTGTCATTTCTTTCATTGGTAAGCTCTAACTTCCCTTGTGTAGCTAGATTTTAGGATGCTTCTGATTGCCCGAGAGATCTTCTAAAGGACCATTTGGCCTCCAAGTATGACTTCCACAGAAAGTGCCCATCTTTTAGTTTCTTAGTCTGCTTCCTTTTTTTCAGGTTGATAAGGAGAGTGAGTAAGCGCTCTTCACCTTCTGTGTCCACTGGGGTTTGCCTTGTCTTTTGTCTTTGTGGACTCTGTGAGGAACTAAGTGAGTGTTCTAGCATCTGCTCTTGAAGATGTATTGATAGACAATCTATGCCATCCTGGCCGAGTGACAAATCAAATGTACTAAATCAAGAACCTGCAAAACGGCTCTCAATACTAAGAAATCTTAGTGTTATCATGCATGTTCATTGCTTGTCGTGAGGAGAAGCGGAGAAGCAACTACTAACCACAGAGTATGGTAGGTAGTGCTAGTAGTCACTAGTACAATCACTTTTCATCAAGCAAACATGATGCATGATGTCTGTAGTGTGGTGTATTTCTTTTTCTTTTTTTCCAGAACATGGCAGACACCACAAGTGGACACTTTGATGCTAATCTTGGAGACATTATGCAGAATGTGAGACAGATAGATTCTTTCTTGGATGTCGTCTTTGAATTCTTGTATAGGAGGTAAGTAGTTCAGCGCTAATATACTTTCGTATCCATGTAGATAATATCTAATTCTACTGAAGTGAATTGCACCAAACTCACAGGATATACGGTACTACAAAGCTATTTTCCAATAAATGACATCAATTTTGATGTCAACTTTTGTGTCATTGCTCAAAATACCTTGCTCCTTGCTTTGCAAGAGATTGCAGTGTATGCTGCCTACACAATCTGAAACTGACTACTGGCTG
The DNA here is from genome assembly GCF_964275005.1 of Diadema setosum. Lineage (NCBI taxonomy): Eukaryota > Metazoa > Echinodermata > Echinoidea > Diadematoida > Diadematidae > Diadema > Diadema setosum. Next base: position 39,936,135 of record NC_092692.1, on the reverse strand, counting down.
CTTGAAAGATTCATCACATAATATTAGATGGCTGACTTGTATTTCAGATTGTGCAGACAGCATGTGCCACAATCACTCACAAAGAGGGAGTGTGTTCTGAGTGACGACATGAAAGTCAACATTGATATCAACAGATTCCAATTACTGATTTGGTTCAAATTTACCTGAGTGATTGGAAATAAGTGCACAGTTGTCCTTGGTTTTTGTACAATTTGTTTCAGTAGAATTTTATTATGTACCGGTACACTTTTGATTGGATTCAAACTGCTTATTGTCATTTGTTGTTGCTGTTGTTGTTGTTGTTGTTGGTTTGTTTGTTTGTTTTTTTTTGGGGGGGGGGGATTCTTCAGAAAGGTTTTGAAGGTTTATTTCAACAACAAAGAAAAAGAACAACAACAACAGCAGCATCTCGACAGACATTTCTGTCAGTCTAGCCGTAATGTTTAAATGTACAAAGTTGGTTTCAAAGGTCATATTTGTCAGTAACTACAAGCCAAGAACAGTAATGTTTACTGAATACTAACAACAGGTGTATTAGGGTGGTACATGTAGAAAAGAAGAGACTATAAATGATGTGTACATTTGTATCTGTTTGCATGTTATTATCACATTTGTTAAGAATACTGTGAGTAAAATGACAGTTCTTTACTCTGTAGATTATAGTTAGTAATATGTCCCTGTAACTGTTGTGTTAATGAGTCCAAGGAGTTGATATGCAAGATATAAGTGCAAAACTTTGCTCACTAGAAATTGATTGCATCATGTTAATCATATTTTCTCTCAATTTAAAAAATTTAAAGATCAGGGGGGTATACCAGTAATGATTTCAAAAGAACATTATCATCCATTGGTGCTGAAGTCAACAATTTTATTCCTTCTTATTTACACAGGACTGACTTCTACCACGTAATGAAGCGGGAAGATGATACCATTGGATTGCCTCCAGGTATAGCTCGCAAATATGTGATGCAGGTAACACTTCCATCATACTCTTCTTGGGTCGAATTGTCATAGAACAAACTACATGGTATCTTCAGGGGGTTGGTAGCATTTATGGCATCAAACAACAAACCTTTCCAGTATTTGTGACTGCTGCATTCTCGGCGATTACCATAACAAATATTTTCTCTTGAAGTCATATTCTATAATTGACATTTTTGGAAAATACAAAATATGGCTCTCCACACACTGTATTGCAAGAGCAACAGCAGGTTTAGCTTTTTATATCATGTTCATTTACTATGTCATTATTTATTGTGTCATATTTGGCTACAATTTTCCCCCACCCTTGCCTAATGTTTTGAAATGTTGTCTTACATACTCCAGTACTGATATGGCTAACATTTTATGAACCTGTTTATTTACAATGCTTCTGGTCATACTGTATGTTGTACAGGCAACTCCCATTATAACAAAGTCCTCAGGACCAGCAGTTTTTTGTTTTGTTTTTTTCTTTTATATTGAAATTTCATTATAGCTGAACAGTAAAGTACACATTTTAATAATATTTTTTTTGGACCTGAATTCTTACCTTGTAACAAGAATTTTGTCATAACTGCGTTTGATATAACAAGAGTACACTGTACACTGTACAAAACAATGAGTCTGCGTGTTTTACAATGTTTTCCCCTCCCATCTAATCTTGGAATGCATCTAGGCGTATATGAAGTATGAGCGCATGTCACAGGAAATAGAGAAGAAAGTGACGTCCACGGGGGAGAGAAAAAGTGCTGCTGCTGAGAATGTGGATGGTGAGTCAGCCTCTGTGTCTTCTATCTTCTGCTACTTTACACTCTGTGTACTTCAAATGATTCCCCTTTCCAAATGATCATGTCAGCAATGGAAAAAAAAAGTATGTGTTGACATTAGGCAGAGACTGATTAATGTAAACTTTCACACCAGATAACATCTTCAGATGAAATGAGTAGCACAACACACTGCTAGAATTTAGAAAATGTAACTTTTTTTTTTTTTTCTTTTTTTTTTTAGGAACTGGACACTTTTCCCATTGTAGTCTTTATAGTCACGCTCTTTGTGCAAAGACAAATTTCATTTTATAAACAGTCCATATTGTATTTCAAAACAATTACTATTATTACTGAATAATTGTATGAATGTTGAATTAAATTGAAGACTCATTTCTACATATATGTTATCCCTGTCAGAGCCAATAAGCAGGACTGGGAGATGTGGTCGTAACAAGAATTTAAGACATTGGTCTTAGTGAAAGACTTACAATGTATGACTGATGATGTGAACAAAGGTTTCTGCACTTATGAAGCAGTCACTAAACTGTCATTCAATTTCTGCCTCCAAAACAAAGAGCCACCTCCTGCATTGGAAACAGTGGAAGTGACCACCACGGACACCTCGGAGCTTCCAGGTGGTCCCAGGCCAGTGGGCAGTACCTGTGCTGAGACAGGGGCCAGTCCCGATGGCTCGCAGCCGGTGATGACCAACCCAGATACCGGTGAGGTCATTCAGGGGTGCGGTGGAGCAACAGGAGGTCAGAGGTCAACAGCAGCAACAAAGGATAAGACTTCAACTTCAAAAGGGTAGGTCATTGAGTTCAGTTGATGTGAACCCAATCCTTGTAGCAGAGCAAAGATTCTGTGTCGTTAAGTAGGAATGTTTTGTTGTTGCTGCTGCTGCTGCTGTTGTTGCTGTTGCTGTTGTTGTTGTTGTTGTTGCTGTTGCTGTTGTTGTTGTTGTTGTTGTAGTATTGAAATGATAATCTATGAAGGCCTGTTGGATGAAGAGGGAACTAGTGTGCATTTAGTTGTTCCAAAGTCTAACAGATAGAAAGCTGTTGCCTAATAAAGCTTTTGTATGTGTATCAATATACAAATGACGCACAGGTCTGAGTGCGTCAGTCGGAATTGTGTGCATAAGGTAACTATGGAATGCTTAGGCTAAATTCCATAGTTACTGCATGCACACTATATTCCGACTGACGCACGAAGACATGTGCGTCATCTGATTTATAGAATGGGTAATTTTCTTGCCAAAAACCCATTTTTTTATCGTGTAACCCGATGACAAAATTACTGGATGCATTTCCTTTTGGCTTGGCATACACAAACCATGCATCAGTTTTTACTGGACGCACGGCCAGCCATGCATCAGTAAATACATTTACTGATGCATGGTTGTTTTAGCCAATAGGCGTCTCGTACTGGGTGCGCGAACGCTTGCTTAGTGTGCGAATCTTTGTTACAAGTATGCATACTCTTGCTACAAGTGCGCGATAACATGTTTACCACTGTGACTCAGCGTGCGACCAGTACAAATCAACACATAGCTCTCGACCAATGAGATCGCAGGATTCTCGCTACCCATTCTATAAAAGCAGCTATGTATGATATCAAGGAAATCCATGGGCATAGGTCTTCTGGGAGGTAGTTTAAAACAATGATTGAAGTTAGTTTTCGTGAAGGCACTTCCTGAAATGATATTCCTGAATATTGCAAATTGTGGTAAACCATGAACACTTGTAAGATTTACGTAGGCTTAATATGTGTACTCTTATAGTTTCCAGTGGTTAAATTTTGAATATTTCCAAAGTGTTTTGAGTTGGGTATTTGCCAATGAGGAAATGACAATGATTTTGAAGTGATCGGTTTTGCATCACCACAGGGAAAGCAATAAATGCTTGTAAAGGAAGCAACCATGCAACCAATGACTTTAAGTCCCTCCAAAAGACTAAGCAGAAGTATGAAGCACCATGCACAGGGGCATAGCTACTGCAGCCAGGTGACTTGAACCAGGGACCTTATGATTATAGTCTATGGTCTTTACACAGTTTTACACTTTTGCAGTACAGTGCACTCCCGTTATAATGAACACAGTCATATAAAATAAAATTCTGATTACAACGAAGTAAATATTCAGGCCGCAACAATATCCGCTTTATGTCTTTTATTGCTTATTTGTTCGGTCATAACAAAATTTCAATACAACAAGAGAAAACTGATGGTCCTGAAGACTTCATTATAAAGAGAGTCCATTGCAGGACAGATTTTGAAAGTATTTATCTTTGTTATCATCTTATCACACATGGATGGAACATCCACTGACCCAACCGACCAGTTTCTCTCTCTATTACTTTATACAACTTTTAGACTTCTCCTGTGTGCTTGATCATAGATTGCGGATTTACTGTGCTCTACTATTTTTATCTGCTATTTCATGAACATAGGCTGCAGCTGAACAAAGCCGACACGTACAACGGTGCACTGAGAGAAAACTATGCATGGTCACAGACGCTGAAGGATGTGGACATCAAGGTATTTGTGCCGTCAAACGTTACCAAAGCCAAACAGGTCACTGTCGACATCAAGAACGATCAGATAAAGGTTGGTACTTTCCCTTCTGTGAATATGTGATCATTGTCTTTTCTTTGTTGGTATGGTCAAACTGAAAGACATGCTTTGATTTCATGTTAACTTCACTCAAGCCATAAGCTGTTTCAATGATTGTATAAATCACTCATCATCCAAGGTTTGTTGTGCATAATGTTGTCTGATTTTCCTCTGTTATATATGCATGAATCCTTTTTCAATCAAATTCTTATAACAGGTAACGATAATTGGCTAATTAAGACAATTCTAGAACATTTGGAGCTGAATTTCTGCAGTCAATAACTGCCTTGGTGGTCAAGGATTAAAAAGATATAGTGGTTGCTTTTTATTTTGTATCTTTATAGAGGGGGATCTTAGTATGGAGGAGAAAATTCAGCTCATATTCAAAACCTTGTAGTGTCAGTTCAGAAGTGGTAGAGCCAAGAATGCGCAATGTGAATATGTTAAAGTGCAAAGGTGTTCAGTGGATGAAAATCAAGAGTTTTTGGGGGAATTGATCTACTTGCCTCGTTAATAAATATTGTCTTGTTCACATTTATATTGTGCATATATATTTCATGAATATGAAGCACATGATAAATTATTGGTTGTGCATTTTTTTAATAGAAACATCCATATTAAGCACGTAATAAATGTATTGTATTATTATTATTATTATCATTACATGATAAATGTTTGTGCCCTTGACCTAGATATCCATGAAGGGTTCCTCGAGTGACGGTCAAGGAGAAAAGGTTCTTGTCGAGGGTCAACTCGTAGAGAAGGTCAAAGGTGAAGAGTCAATATGGAGCCTGGAGCCCGGCAAATGCATACAGGTGATTATCATATATTAATTTTTTTCCCCATAGGTGATGACATTTTAAAGTCTATGTACTTACATAAGCCTTTGTGTTAATAGCGGCCACCTGTCGTATACAGCCACGAAATAAATCCCCCCCCCCCCCCCCGAGAAAAAGCCATGTGAGAGACCCTGTCTATATAGCGACCATCTGTCTATTATGGCCACTTTTTTGTTTCCCTTGGGTGCTACTTTAGATAGGTTTGACTGTGTGTATGTATTTAATATTATGTATATACAGGGCTTTACATCCGTGGCCCAGGGCCAATCAATAAGAATTAATGTTGGGCTACCAATTTTCCAAAAACGCTATATTTCGATGGCCCGTTAGGGCAGCTAAAATTCAAATTAGATTGCGATATTTTCTTCATAATGGGCCCGTACATTTCTTATTTGGGCCATCAAAATTTCAATTTCAAAGATTTAAGTGGCCCAAAAGGGCCACCAAAAAAAAAGTTAGTGCTGAGCCCTGATATATGTATATACAATGCACATACATACAACAAAGCGTTAATATGTAATAACATGTTATACAATCTGATTTTTATCCTTTGTCATCCATTGATTCGACTTTGATTTATATTAAAACAGCTGAATTTGGAGAAGCGGAAGCAGACGTGGTGGAAGGCTGTGTTTGTGGGAGAGCCAGAGATTGACCAGAAGAGCATCGACAACGTCCAGTATGTCCATGAGATGGACGATGAGTCTCAGCTGGACTACCAGAGAGTCATGTACGACATGGAGCGCAAGAGACAAGGCTTGCCAACGAGCAAGGAACAGGTAACATAGGATCACAGATTAACTTTTATTGTTCATACCTTGTGAAGAGTTATGCTGACTAGTTTGTCCTGCTATTCATATTAATCCTGTCTTTAGAAAAAAAAATATAAGTTACAAACCCCCTAACTTCATTGCAAGAATCATGCCAATCTCATTCAAGTCAGATGTGTGATTTATAGTTTAAAGGGAAGGTAAACCCAAAGAGCAATGTGGATTGAGTGAAAGCAGCAACATTAGTAGAACACATCAGTGAAAGTTTGAGGAAAATCGGACAATCGATGCAAAAGTTATGAATTTTTAAAGTTTTGGTGTTGGAACCGCTGGATGAGGAGACTACTAGAGGATATGACGTATGAGTGGACAACAATACAAAGAAAATTCAACAAAAATTCACTTTTCTAGAATTATGAAAGAGCAATGGACCAACCTCTTTCAGAAAGCAGGGGGAATAATTGCTACCCTTTACATATGTCAATATCAAGTTGATGGAATTTGTAATTTTCATGAAAAATGGATTTTTGTAGAATTTTCTTTATGTTTTCTTGGTATTGTTGTCCACTCATACGTCATAACCTCTAGTAGTCTCCTCATCCAGCGGTTCCATCACCAAAACTTTAAAAATTCATAACTTTTGCACCGATTGTCCAATTTTCTTCAAACTTTCACTGATGTGTTCTACTAATGTTGCTGCTTTCACTCAATCCACATTGCTTTTGGGGTTTATCTTCCCTTTAAGACAAGAAAGGGAGAAGAATATTTCAGAACTCATAGGATTCTGGTACAGTATGTTCAGCAATCTGCTTAATGATTTCAGTTGCTTACGTACGTTTGTGATATGAATATCAATTAATTTGTGTATAATTCATAAAATTGTCTGAAAATTAGTTTATTCTCATGCTTATATGATCTGGTCTTGACAAGAAATAGTGCAATTTAGGTGAAAATATGTTGGTTGGGAAATGCAGAGTTTTCTTGTCTGTCAGTATTTTCTTGTCACCCTCCCAACCCTCCCATCCAAGTCAATAACCCTACATACCATGTAATGTATTTCAAGAAAAGAATTAAACACTGCAAACCAATAACCTCTCATCCTAGTCTAAGTGTCTCTATACATTCCATACCATTATAAGAATGAAGTACCACTTCCCGTCCCATACATTTTTGATTGGAGGATAGCGCACCCTTGCTGGACTTTATTCAGCATAGTAAATCCACCTGCTAGCTTTGTTGTCTAATCTGCATGCATGGATGTCAGAATTTGTTGTGAAGTCCAGAATTCCTGGTCAATAACCCAATAAAACTGAACTTCATGATTCCATGACATTTGCTCCTGTGACAATTGCTCCGGTTGTATTTTCTACAAGGACTAAGGATTATGGTTAGGGTTATGTCTGTGGGTAGAATTAATGTTTGACCTAGCGGGCAGATATTTCATTGGAGCAATTGTCACAGGAGCAAATGTCATGGAATCACGAAGTCCAGTTTTATTGGGTTATTGACCAGGAATTGATGAAACAGCTTGACAAGTTGCAACCAAGTTCAGAGGCACATGAAAAGATTATGGTGAATTGGCTCAGTGGTCAGAGCTCTCTCTCTCTCTCTCTTCCTCTTTTCCAGGAAACCCACAACATGCTGAGAAAGGCGTGGGATGCCGAAGGGTCACCGTTCAAAGGGACCGAGTTTGACCCTTCAAAGGTCAACATCTCTGCATCCTGAGTTGACCTTTGGCATCATAAGACATTCCAAGTTATGGCCGACCCTTGACCTGTTCCATGAACTGTGATTTGTAAGTCGCCCTCTTGGGGTGTACATGGTGTAACTGTGGAAGTGGAATTACAGGGAGAAGTTGCTACATCTGGAAGATGAAGAGTGACTGATCTCTAGCAGCCATTATATGGCTGTCAATAGTGGCAATAACTGTCTTGAATTAAGTGCATGTGCATGAAATGATGGTATACGAGGCTGCCGAGAGGACTACTGTACACTCACATCAACACAGTCATGTGTACTGCAGAAATGAAGGCACAATGAACTACTTGTAGAGATTCCTGCAGGTGCAAGCTGTATTCATTTTGTAGCTCTTTCAAAGAGTGATCCAAATGTTGGCATGATCATATTGATGTATTCCTCTAATTGCTCATTTACATACTGTAAAACATGATATTTTAGCAGCATGAAATTTTCACAAATTGGAGCCGACGGCCTTTTTCACAGCATGAAATTTTCGTGAAGTCCCTCTGACTTTTGAATGCATATAGTGTAGACAAGAACTTTCGTGTGCATTTTAATTTCACGAATCTTGGCTCTCGCGAAATTTGCGAAATTAAGATGCACATGAACATTCCTCATTTCACAGTACATGCAAACGAAATGCTAAATGTTAATACTGCTTGTACAGAACTCTGCCACTTGTAAAGGCCATTTCGTTTTGACGGAGAAAAATGACAAAGTCTTGGTTCTTGGTGAGATCTCTAGTCTGCAACTGACATTAGCAGTTGTTGACTTTGTCTGCTTGTTTTCATTTTTTATTCAGCCTGTCCAGGGTTGTTGGTTTTTTTTTTTTCTACAATTTATACACATTTGGGCATTATTTGTCTACAGAAAGTACACTCAGTTTTGTACATGTGATATGAACTGTCTTCTGAAAATTCTTTTGAAGTAGAAATGTGTGAAAAGGAAGTATTTCTGAGCCATTGTCTTCATTTCCTATTCTTTTACTTTGTTTCATTGAAGACAGAAGTCCATGTTCTTTTAATCTTTTCTGATTCTTTTTCATCCTCATCTTCATCCTTGTCTTCTTCATCTTATCGTCGTTGCCATTAAGTATTATTAATGTACATGTAAGGTAAAAATCACCATTCCTTGACCTTTGTCTGAAGTGACATGTGCAATTTACTCATGTATTTATAATTCAAAAATATACATTTGTGAGTACAAGTAGGGATTAGAGAGACATTCAGTTTGCTCTTTTTAACCAGTTGAGGACGAGTCCCGAGTATACTCGGGCAAGCGTCTATGGGAAATGCGTGTTGTAGCAAAATAAAACCGTCCACAACGGGATAACACTAAATGATATTCATTGTTCCATCCCTTTGTTTTATTAGTTTTGTAAATCAAACCAATCAATTTTTATGTCAATTTCAGTTATCAGGAGACAATACAATGTATGACTTTGTTATAGAAGACATAATTGTATTCATATTGCACGAAGCTGGAGTCTTAGTACATCTGTCCTAAATAGGTACAGAAATCATATTTGTGAAACTGTAAATGAAGCAAATGATGGTAATTACAGTGAATTAAAATAGCTAAATAGTGCCTAACTTGCCAGAATTGCAATTTTGATCCACTTAATCTGTTTAATTCCACTAATAATTCAGCCTGGATGCTATGAAGCTGCGCGAGCAATCATTGAATTTACGCCCACAATTTCAACCAATCAGAATCAAGAATTAATTAAATGATGTTCAATATATAAACATATACAGTATAATTATGTTCCTACATGTGTTGCATCAGAGGATAATTTGGTTATTCTGCATGTTGAATATGCATGATGAAAATGTAGCAAAGTTAAAAAAACAAAAACAAAGAAGAGACCCAAACATACTTGCTCAGTGGTATGAGGAAAAGACAATGCATAGCTTTTGCATGGTACACATGGTGCATCTATGGATTCCTTCATTGAAGTGCATAGTGTTAAAATGAAGGTAAGCATGTTTCTGCATTCCAACTGCGTCGTATTGTATTCAGTTCAATAAAAACGAACAAACAAATCTTATTTGTATTTCAGCACTTCTTTTCTTTGCTTTGGTGAATGGGAATATTCCTAAATGACCGACTAACTTGTGGAGTCAGTATTATATGCCTGTTCTTGCCAAGAATAAAGACGTCGTGTTTTCAGGTTGACCAGCAGTTAACTCTGCTAGAACATGTAACACAACCGAGAATATGTGTGTATGTGTGGATCAGATATTTGTGTAATAACAGTATTAAAGATACAACTGCATGTAAAAGACTCGCTGAATGTACATAATATTGTATGCATTACAATTAACATAAATGAGTGTATTCATAACAAATTCAGTACATGGGATGACTTCATTTAAAAAACAACAAGAATGAATTATGATTATAGCAAGTATTCATGATTTAATTGGAAATACAAGTACATGGTATCATAAAATGACCATACCTTCCATTGTGCATGCCATCTCATATGGTGTACAACTTTTTCTTTTTTATGACACAATACAATTCCACATGTGATTTACTATCACATTTTATCAATGAGTGCAACACCATTGCAGTTACCATGGCAGCAGCAGAACATGACCAATCAGCTGCAATGATTTTACTGCAGAAATCACAATCACCATTGAATATGATTGGAAATCCCTATGTGAAATTGGGCCTAGATGCTTCTTCAGACTTTTTCATGAAATATTTGTTGAATGTCCCAAACTGAGTAAGAATATGACAGTGGAAAGTAATATTCTAACTCTCTTGAGTGACATGTAATCCCAGCATTATAATAGGCTGTCAAATTTGTTGTGGAAGATTACACACTGCCCCATTCTTCCCCCCTCATCCCTCTATAAAAAAAAATGAAAAAAATGAAAACAAATGGGTAATGAACAAGAATGATAAAAAAAGAAAAAAAAAAATATCTGATTACAAATCTTAGGCCATTATCATTAACACCTTGTGAGATTCATTCATAAAGAAAATAATAATGATATATGAAAATGGAAACATATCACTTTGAGATGTTATGAATGAATTTCTCATTCTCAGGATATCGATCCAGAACATGCTCTTATCAACCTTGACTTATATTGTAAGTGAAACTCAAACTCGGTCTCTAATTTAGGTGCTCATACAGTTGTACATTTATCTATGGAACACATTGTTTTGTGGATTGAGTACATTTAACCCAGATAACCTGTAATGTATAAATCAATAAAAGTGAAATTCATAAACCAGTATATCTGACTGTCAGATCAATACATAGTCCACTGGACAGAACAATTATGGTACATGTTGCCAGGAACCGCAAACTCTGTATGTTCATTCCACATGAATGTTTACACAAAATTATGACAACTGCTAACAGTGAAGTGTTAAAATGTGTGTCGTAAGTTTCCAGACCAGAGTATATTTGATGTAGACGGTAACCACCTTTTGGGCCTTATTTTCATTGCATTCACAGAAAGATAACACTTTTGGTTTCACTTGGAATAATAACATGGTCTTCGTTGTCTGGATGACTAGATGTCAAAGTTAACCCATTGAAGACGGGCTGATTTTGCCATAACATACATTTCCCATAGATGCCTGCCCAAGAATATTCTGCACCAGTCTCAACAGGTTAATACATGCTACCTACAATATTTCCCTGTATCTCCACATGGAATTCCAGGATTTATCACCATTGCTGAGATTTACTTATAATTTTCTGTACCGGTATTCCAAAACAAGGTACTGTACGAGCTGAAATTTTCGCGGTGGTTTTATTTTCGCGAATTTCGCGAATCGCCTTTGAACCGCAAAAATAACAACACGCAAATAAGTAAGTTCAGTTAGACCCTCGCAACCACGAAATTAACAACACGTGAAAATGTCCTCAAGTAGCAATTCGCGAAAATATCTGTACGCGAAAATTTCAGCTCGTACAGTATCAAAAGAGCATGAACTCTCGACAGGATAATGTCCAAAAACTTACGCATAAACAGAGCTGCTCAGACTTAATTATCTCATTGAATGTCCAATCAAATTTCTGCACATGTTCTTCCTGGATGGCACACCTGCACAAAAATCTGCAGCGTGACAAATATGAACACTTATGGGTGAAACTTGAAAACAGGAATTTTTGACAAAAAACTGATGTTCATGAACCTTGGAAAAAAGTTTTATAGTTTCTTTTTACAGTGAACTCCCGTTATAACGAAGTTCTCGAGACCGGCAGTTTTCTTTCGCTATATCGAAATTTCCTTATAACCGAATTAATAAACAATAAAAAATAAAGAGCAGATAATGTTCCGGCCTGAATTGTTACTTTGTTGTAACCGGAATTTCATAATAACCGGGAGTGCACTGTACCTGTAAAAAGGAATATTTCTTTTGAATATGGACATTAGGTGGATGAACTCTCATCTCGAGGATTACAATTTCATAAAAACTGTGTATATAGCAGCAAAAATGAGGGTTCCCGACACAGCCGACCACACCCAGCAAGAGGGAGTGCATCTTTCAGGGAATTTCAGTTCAACCAACATGGAAAATTCAGTGACAACCAGACAGTCTTATTATAAGACATGATTAATGTACAAATATATGATATGCATTGATTGAAGTGACACACACATCATGTGTTGAGCTTAGCGTCATGATTTAGGGTGTTGTCTCATTGACTTCAGGCTGCTCTTCTTCTCCGCCTTCTTGTCTCTGTTGACCTCCAGCTCTTGGATCTCCTCTGCAAAGAGGTGCTTGAGGACCGGTAGAAAGACCGGAAGTACCTCCAGCTCTGAGAAGGAGACCTGGAGACAGACGGTCCAAAATTTAGTACAAAGAAAATTAGATAAACAAAGAGTCTCAATTGGCCTTGTTAGCCTTCAGTTGATAGATATTTTTTTTTTTTTTTTTTTTTTTTTAGGAGCTTTTCATGAAGCTATTCTGTCTCTAGCTCCGGTTCAAAACTTTTGAAAGCTTGGATTCTAGCATGCATGGCATACGCTTGTACTTATTTCTATGCTCTTGGGGCAAGCAGTCTGTTGTATGGAACAATCTTTTGTCACGAAGGTGTGCATAGAATTTTAATTTGGTAGCAAATCAATCTATTCAGTCCTAATGGAATTGAAGCGACAGCTTGTGGCAGCTTCTAGTTTATAATCAAAACCTACACACTGCTGGTATACAAGATTATCGTCTTTTGGGCTACAACGGTATAGGCGGATTCTTGAACACATCTGTCCTTTCCCACACACTGAACTTGACAAGCCCTCGGATTGAGTTTTGATCAATGAACAGAAATTCAATTCAATTCAATTCAATTCATCTTTATTCGTCCAATAAAAAGTATTACAGGAAACTCATCGCGGGATTTTCACATATAAATGAGAAAGCATAACAAATACAATATATACATTAAAAAAAAAAAAAGAACAACACGGAATAGCACTTGACAAATAAATACATAACCGGACATGTATGCAAAATCAAACTGAAAAGAACAATCGTATAAAAACGTTGCATAAAAACGGACTCCATTGGCATGATGCTAAAAACTTCAAAAGCCTTCCCTGTTGTTACGTCCCAATATCGCCCCCCCCCCCCCCCCATCAGCCCATAATAGACTGGAACCCAAACCAACTCGCCCTAAAATACAACACAGCAAACAAATCAAAACATACAGAAACAATATCAGTGATTATATCATCATATCATATAAATTTGACCTACAATGATGTAGGTCAAATTATAAATTGACCTACATCATTGTTGGACTAAAGTAAAAGCAAAGTAAGTAAAGTAACAGGCCTATTTCTGTTTTATGCTGCATAATATGCTTTGCAGATGACTGCTAATTCCAAGCATCCTCATCACCCTACTCCCCAATGGAATTTCTATAGCAACAATAAGAGCTGAAGTCCTATTAAACTCACCCTCATATTGTCAAAGGCGATACCAACTTGGCTAGAGGTGGAGGAGGAGTCAATGAGGGGAACCTTGGGGTAACGCTGGCTGAAGTGTGTCAGGAGGAGAAACTTGGCCTCCATGGACTGGCCTACCTGGATGGCTTCAGATATCATGCTGGAATCAAACAATGATTGGCAAACATGCATTTAGACTTCAAGCAGAGAGCATGGATGAATACCAGGACGATTCTATCAGTGTACAGTATGTCCCCCCCCCCCAAAAAAAAAAAAAAAAAAATACAAATACAATTGGATTTCTGCAGTCACTCAATATGATTGAACTGTCTAAATGCTATTTCAGGGTCTACAAATATAACATCTTACCTACAGTATATTTTGCAGAAAACTCCATTAAATTTGGTCCAGTGGTCAAAGAGAAATGTGGATCATTGTAAAGCATGTCATGGGTCTGTTTCTTCCAAGTTAAACACTTGGATGCTTTTGGAACTGCGTATTATTAATATGTGACCACAATGGACAGAACTTGCAGGGAAGGGATTCCAGACAGGCTCTACAAAGATCCTTATTTCTTTTTCTTTGACCACTAAAGCAAATCGGATGGGGTTTGCTGTAAGATGTGGATAACAAGTTATAGTTCATACCCCAAAATTGTATTTGGATTGATTCATCATTTTAAAGTTATCATGTGGAGGGTCCCGTTGTACTTTTTTTTTTTTTTTTTTTTTTTTTTTGGAGGGGGGGGGGGGGACACACGGAATAGTGTCTGTGGATTTAGCTCCCTTTTGGTTCTACAGAGATGAAATGCCAGCTTTTCTATCTCTCCTATATAGAACACTCTAACAATGCACACAAATCTCATGATTCCATGACAAATGTTACACTTGACAACCACAAGCCTTGCCCAACCTAGCACCAACTTATGTGTATGTGCAACATGCAATCAAGGAGACTGAAACAAGAGAAGTAACTGCATGTAGCTGGCAAGAAAACGGTCATCCGCTGGATTGTTTGGATGAAACATACATACACTTTAATACTTTTGAGACCTGTATATCGCTGGTGTTCTAACTCTGAAAGTCTGAAAAATCACTTTTTACACATTATATAAATGACTTCCATTAGAATCTGTGTTCAAGAAGAAGTTTCATTTATATACATGAAAGTTTTCAAAGATATTGCCTTTAATTTATTTCATAGTACTATGGTCAATATGCAAAACCCCTACAGTGATGCCACATTATGCATGTTTGATATGCATTTGTTGCAATATTCATATTACGTGCTATATAATCCACATTTCCAACTTTCACAGAGGGGTATGAATCTCATGAAAACTAACAAAGCACATACATACCTCCCCGAGCCACATAACAATTCTAATTGTGCTTCAAGTTGTCTTTTGTATTCATCTTCATGCCACGTTTAATATGGTGTTAGATCCTGAACACATTTGACATTGTTTTTAAAAAAAAATACATTTGGCTTTCTATCAAAGAATCTCTAAAGTAGGAAATCTGGAAATGTAAATTCCTTCTGTACCTGTGTCTTTTTTTCTTCGCTTCTTCATTCATTCCATCTTCCAGTGTGGCTTCATGAATCAGAAGATCTGCTCCCTTCCCTGAGACAAGAGAGAAAAAAATATAATTTTTGAGGAAACAACAAAGTATGTTCTTATGTTTCCAAAGAGTAGGGGGCACAAAGCCATAATTACAGCTGTCAGAGTCAGATATCATAACTGTTATCAAAGGCAAATGTAAGTTTTACAACACACATTCAGTTTACTGACATATATGATGCTAATCTGTGCAACAAATGCGTTGCAAAACATTCACACCTTGCCCATCATAGCAACATAAAACTTAACAGACTGCTCATAAGTTTAAAGTGTATTTAATCGACAAAACTGGACTGTATATGACTATAATTTGGTCCTTGTGGAAAATAATGAATAAGATAGTAAACCAGCCTTATTTGTCAGCCCCACACAGTTAGTCTGCCATGAAGACTGACAGAACAACAATTACTCAACAACAATTTGTCTTGTTTATTAGTACGTTTACCACACAATCATGGTTATTCCTCATTTACATATTGTGGAAGAGTCTTGAAGAGATTTCTAACTTTCTGTCTTTGACAAAATTTATTGCAGCAGCAAGATTTGAAAAGCACAAAATTTATTTATTCATTTAATTTTAACAATAGTTAACAGCTGTTTTTAAAATATGTAATACATCAAAGTCCTGTGTGAAAATTGCAGTTTCCTACACAGGGGATTACTGTTAAAAAAAAAAGAAAGAAAAGAAAAAAAAAGATAGTAAATGTCAGCCAAAGGTTTAAAATCAGTGAGTACGTACCTGCTTCAATAAGAGCATCAGAGGGCATGGTATCTCCAGAGTACACCACCTTCCAGCCATCCTGGTGTGTGAGGCTCAATCCATGGGCATTGGGGCAGTGACGTACATACACAGAGTTAAACTGTAATGGGAAGCAGGGACAGAATGACAATGAAGCCAACGTTTGAAGTAGGCATGTAGTGTATCAGGATAACAATTTATATTCATCACGTTTTTTGTCCCCGCTGAACGAGTTCGAGCAGGGGACTATGAAACGGGCTCCGTACGTGTGTCCGTCCGTCCATGTGTCCGTCCGTGTGTGCGTCCGTGTGTGATCAAAATCTTCAATTTGCTACTTCTCTGTCATTTATGAGCCAATTTTGATTCTGTTTGCTTTATATGATAGCACTACATGGGAGCTTTGAAACTTCTACACAGAATTTCAGTCGTGACCTTTGACCTTGACCTTTGACCTATATTGTACATTTTGCTACAAAATGCTACTCCTTCGCCATTTCTAACCCGATTTCGATTCCGTTTGCTTTATGTGATGGCACTAGGTGAGGGCTTCAAAACTTCTACACAGAATTTTGACCTTTGACTTCTTTGACCTTTGACCTTGATTTTTGACCTGTATTGTACATTTTGCTACAAAATGCTACTCCTTCGTCATTTCTAACCCGATTTAGATTCCGTTTGCTTTATGTGATGGCACTAGGTGAGGGCTTCAAAACTTCTACACAGAATTTTGACCTTTGACTTCTTTGACCTTTGACCTTGATTTTTTGACCTATATTGTACATTTTGCTACAAAATGCTACTCCTTCGCCATTTCTAACCCGATTTCGATTCCGTTTGCTTTATGTGATGGCACTATAGGTGAGGGCTTCAAAACTTCTACACAGAATTTTGACCTTTGACCTTGATTTTTTACCTATATTGTACATTTTGCTACAAAATGCTACTCCTTCGCCATTTCTAACCCGATTTCGATTCCGTTTGCTTTATGTGATGGCACTAGGTAAGGGCTTCAAAACTTCTACACAGAATTTTGACCTTTGACTTCTTTGACCTCTGACCTTGATTTTTAACCTATATTGTACATTGGCTACAAAATGCTACTCCTTCGCCATTTCTAACCCGATTTCGATTCCGTTTGCTTTATGTGATGGCACTAGGTGAGGGCTTCAAAACTTCTACTCAGAATTTTGACCTTTGACTTCTTTGACCTTTGACCTTGATCTTTTTACCTATATTGTACATTTTGCTACTAGATGCTACTTCCGGCGGGGACTTATATTACGCACCACGTAATTTCTACTTTTCCTTGTTTTCTAGAAGTCGATGAACACATGAATAATTCCTACGAAGTGTGAGCTACCTCCTTCAAACATGTCTTGATTGTGAATGAATTTACTATAACAGATCAAGGGCCAACCTGGATATGAATCTACGTGAGAACAATCGTATTAACATCTCTGGTCTATTCAACTCTCTCATTGTCATTTCATTGTCATCAGTACTACATAGATGATGACACAAATTTGCTAAGTTTTTGTCTGTTTTACATATTTTGACTTGCCAATCATGGTAAATATTAATTTTGTTTTTGTTTGTTGCTGTTTTTTTTTTTGGGGGGGGGGGAGGAGACACAGATCAAATGTGATCAAACATGTGAGTGAATTAAAAGCATGATTAACAAGTGAATTACAACTGTTACAGCCTAAATGAAGGCTCAAAGGCTAAAAAACATAACAAAGCAGGGAAAACAAACAGAAGTTACCTATGCTATTCAACAAGTCTCGAGAAACAAGGGCGCTCCATTCATAAAAGCATGTCTACAATGACTACTGGAAAAGCCAATAACATTTAAGAAAAGCTGATCTAGTATAGGATATAGTGAGTGACTACAATACATTGGTGTAGCATGTCTTAATTAACTGAAGCAACTGACATCCTAATTGCCTTCTGACTCCACATACAAATCAATCTGTTTCTTCACAAAGTATAATATTACCTCCTGGAGATTGAGCCTGGAGAGGAGAGATGATTCATGCTTAGATCTCTCTTCCACAGGAGTCTTCACATTGATGTCTCCCAGTTCTATAAACCTGTACAGAATCAAATAAAAAACAAACATACACTGATTATAATTATATTGGTGGCTTCATGCCTAAAATATCAAAGAGCAGTGCTTTCCACTGAAATAATTACCATCAAATGGTATGTTCCCTATCTTTCTCATTCCCTCACTTTTTCTTTATTGTAAGTGAACAGTGGTACAGATTATCTTATGACATGTTAAACAGTGTAAGACTCGACCTTATTCTACAAAGAAGGAAACTGGGGATGTTTCACTTTATCCAAATATCATTACTGAAGCAAGGTGTTGTTATTGTGCTACCTTGGCTGCAGCTAATGAAGCCAATAAGACATCCAGGAAGTTGATTCACTATTAGTCTAATCATCCAAACACCTGCTGAGTATTTGCATTTGTGGGTGCGAATTCCTATTAAGCTTACTTTGTTGGCAAGTGCCTTGGTGTGAATGCGTTTGTATGTCATTACAATAGACTTGTAGCTAATGCATTCATTTCATCAATACAAAGTCAGTGCAATTAAAGTAGGAGAGGGGTAACAAGTGTGTATTCTGGTCCAAGATGTCTGGAACAAGCTGCTTTATTTTGCAGCTTTCAAAGACTTGCTGCTGGAGAGATAAGAGTCATAGATCAGGGTCCCGTTTCATAAAACTTGTTATCAGTGACAACTGCCACATTTCTATGACATATTTGCTCTTATTTGCTCTTAGCCAATCAGATGCAAGGATTTCAGTAGATTATGACAACTTGTCACTGGTAACAAGTTTTAAGAATGTTGCCGAGGAGGAATCATCACCTGAGTCTGTTGATGAAACTCTCACAGTGATTGTGGTATTCATTGAGCCAGATGAACATTCTCTTTGGCCCCACCAGGAGGAGGTTAGTACCAGCATCATCTCCCTGTGGGTGGATGAGGGATATAATGTCATTCGAGTCACAACAAACAAAATATGAAAATATGATCCAATTTTTATTTCTACTCATCTTACATAAAACAACAACTGTTAGTCAAGTATCTACACACATAGTGTACATTAAACAACAAATATCTACACGGATATACACCTAGTGATCATATATAGAAGGGATGAGCATAGAGAGTAAAAACCAAATGAGGTCATGAGAATGTGGAAAGGGGGTCAACAAGAAGAGCAATAAGCCAACAATTGACCCCGATCAATAACGAGTTTCTCTTCCTCATAGCGCCCAGATATAATTCCCACGCACTTTTTCTAGTACATCAAGTAACACAGTACTTGTCCATTTGTCCATAATTCACACCAAATTTCTACAAAGAATATTTTGTGCAGTTTCCTTTAAGATGATAGTACAGTAAACCTCGGATAAGTCGACGTCGAGTGAGTCGAAAATCACTTAACTCGAAGTAAAATAAAAAGTCCCGATTTTTCCCTATGTATTTTCTCTAAGAAATATTTGGATAAGTCGAAGTACAAGAGTCGAATTTCGGCTGTGTCGAAGTAAAACATTCAGTCCCTTTTGTACAAAATACACGCAGTTTACATCACTTGAGCCGAAGAAGATTTGTCTGGCATTCTCATTACATTTAGAGGAGAACAAAAAAATCGGCATGTCGCAGAACCCCGTCCCTGGCCTGCTGCAGGTATTAGCATGCACACTCACCGTACCGCTCTGCACGCATGTCGAATACATACACATGTATACATGTATACACACAGCACATCGATCCATATACACTGTACTTTATCCATACACACAGCACATCCATACTTTATCCATATCAAGCCAGAACTCCTTGGTCAACCAATCGCTGCTTTAATACTTTAGTGACAGGCCAAGTGGGCGGAGCTCGTTTGTGCGTGCCCGGCTGGCTGTATAGTTTTGTTCAATGGAGGTGGGATGGGCCTGGGAGAGTGTTTGTCTCAGGGTAGGTTGACAGAGATGGCTATACCTATGTTGCACCATAGACATAGCACATGCACATTGCCACATTAGCGTAGACATTCTCAGAACTACGTTTAACTACTAGTATTGATACAAATTCCATGTTCAATTTAGAACAAAATAAGAACATTATCTTCAAGAACAGACAAATTTGAATGCAAACGCACACACGCACGCACACACACACACACACACGTGCATGCAAATGTACTATAATACATGTACATAACTGTGAGTCGAAAAAAAAATCGACTCTCGCGAGAGTCGAATTTCACTTAAGTCGACGCATTTTTGTCAGTCCCGAGAGCTTCGACTCATGCGAGGTTTACTGTATTTCTGTATGGTAGCCGAGTCATATCAAGTAATGAAGTCTTTGATTTGAGATGTAACTTTTGACCCTGCAATGCAATAAGTACTTCATAGAACTGAAGGAAGAATCTTGGCAAAATGTCAAGAACATAACCTGTCAGTGCTCTATCAAGAACACCTGACAACTGGAACTAGATAGTCCTGCAATTATATAAAACACAGAAAAATAGACTGAACTATACTTACTGTCACTTTATTCCAATGCCTCAACAGATTTATAAGGCCCTGAAAAAAAAAAATAGATTGAAACAGTTTATTGTCTAATATACCCACAACATCTCACTGGGCAATTCAGCATTTGTTTGTTACTATCAATGAAATAATCACACATTCACAAAGCTTTATCAAAACCTCTCAATGAAGATCATCAAATTGGAAGAATTCTTTCAGTGCAATGCATAGAGATGATGAGTAATTTCTACACACTAAGCATGTAATTGTTTATAAGGAACAATGAAAAATCAATTTCAAGGGGCATCTTTGACAGAGAATGAAGGCAGGTCATACACACACACACACACACACACAAACAAACAAGTAAACAAACAAATAAACAAACAAGTAAGCAAACAAACATATGGTGCTACAATTACCATATGAGGCATGTATGTTCTGAAACTTAATTCACATACCAATATCTCAGTTATATCCAAAGGTGTAAGAACATTCATACAGAATCCATTCCATTCATTCATTTCTCATTTCCTTATTCAAAATAAATGTCTTAGTGGCACTTTGTCACTGAGGTAGCTTCTCAATGGAGCAATACATACATCACCATAAATGGCTCAAGAAATCATGACCTTTGACAAAACTTACTGCATGGTGATCTGCATGGATGTGGGAAATGAAGATGCACTGGATGCGGGAAATGATGTCATCCACCTTGTCGCCATAGTAACGACATATCTGACCAAAAGTCCCCTCACCACAGTCCATTATCAACGATCTGGTCTCACTACAATACAAGTAAAATTGCAGCAATACAAATAATTGAACACAGGTTAAAAGAATTAGCCTATTTGTTACAGAGGATACTTTCTATTAAAAAAAAGACAAAACTGTTATTTACACATTCATTAAGACATTGCATTGAAATATCTAACAAAATTATTTATCCTTTAACCAAAAATGTATTCTTCAACTACAATATAGCAACATCAATCATGTGAATTCTCTTTAACATTTTAATAACTGTCAGTGCTCCATGCAATTTCTAGTTAACTTTTCAAACAAGAGTATAATATCATTCTCTGGCAGACTTATATCATAACCATGAATTAAACAATGTTATATCTACGTGAACAGGATTTTTTCAGTTGTCACATTCTTCATTCTTCAATTACAATGTTGTATAATGGTTTCACAGCTCACTTCTGATGATTTACAAATGACAGCAATTACTTTCAATACAGCGAGTTCTGACTGAAAAGAAAACAGAAAGATAGAATGAATGAAAGAAAGAGGAACGAATGAATGAGAAGAGGAGCCAAAGAACGAAAGTCAAAAGGACAGAAAGAAAGAAAGACAGAGATTGAGAAAGAAAACATTTACAGCAGGAGAGGAAAAGATGGGAGAGGACAAACACTAACCTTATATTGAGAAGAATTCCTGAGACATTTCTGGCCTTGTTTGGCATGGCTGACCCTGTACCAAGGAACACAACCTCAGGGTACTTCCCCCTTTCTGTCGGAGGTCCTTGACCTTTGAACTCTTCCAATGACTCCCTCATGGACTTTAGGCTGGTCTGGAAGTCTTGAAGTGAGGCTAACTCATCCAGGAATCTCTGTCTGTCTTCACTGACAATGAAATCCCTGTAAGTATACACCAAGGAGAAGCAACGGGGGACTTACAATAATGGTGCTGACACTGCAATTTCACATCTTAAATCAGTTAAAGAGGTCTAACTGATCTAACTACCCCTCCAATTCCTACACTTCGTCACACAGCTACCAGAGGTTTAGCATTATTAGCTCAAAATTTGAGTGAAAGGGCCATATCATTATCTTAATCTAAACAAGACCCATTAGCTACATTGTTCATTATTACCTTTCCAAATCTTTTTGTTTCTCTTTGAAAACTTTTTATACTTAATCCATGTAACCCTGACCACATCATTTGAAAGAGCAGCTTAAAAACAAAACAAAACAAAACAAAACTGAGTAACATACTCTTTATAGCACTCTGTTGAGATGCAATATTTTGCAGTGTGGAAATTTGTACCTATTTTGCATCCCATAAATCATAAAAAAAAACCTGTATATTTTGAAGACATTAAGATAAAGCTGTGAAAAAAAGAAAGATCTTTTAGAAGAAATATCAGAGAATGATTTAAATAGCAAAGAAATGATGGCCTTACCTCTCCCACCCTTTGGCAGGCTTCATATGATATTTGTTGTAAATCTCAGCAAACATCAGCTTGGCCTGCTGTTCACCATCAATCTACATACACAGAAAGAATCAACAGAAATACAAATTGTCCTTGTTTTCCATGGAATAATCTACTGATTTATACAAGGCAACACTACGTAGTGAAAAGCAAATCAATCAACCGATATTCTTTCTTTAAATGTTTAGAAGTTTATGTTACACTTTTACTGTGAATTTTCATATAAATACTAGTCAATATCTTTCAAAAAATGAATCATTATGTTGAAAAGATTTGGGGATAAATAGCAAAGTGTGATGATTATTACTGCTGTTCATTGTGGACCAAAAGGATACCATGGAAGTGATGCGGTTCTTTTTCATGATAGTAATCCCAAACCATACTCACTTTGCTCTCAGAGCTGCATCAAAAATAACAAACGAAACACACATTCGATTCTCACAGACTATGGTTTGTCTGTAACATCAATGAAAGGTGGTATCTCATAGCACAAGTTGTGTATCAGTGTACCTTGCATATAAAACTAGCCAAAAAAAAATAACAATAATAAGCCGAAGAAAAATGCTTACACATGAGCAACCACATACAGGAGAGTAAAATCTCTCAATGAAATGTATTGAGAATCATATTTTTACACAAGTGTCTTCCTCGTTCTCCAATCAAAGAGTCTACACTCTTGCCACTACACCCAGTATGTATCTTCTGCATCTCAATTTTTGATGTCAAAAGATTCAGTCACTCACACTGATTGATGGCAGAGATTGAGAAGGTTTGAGAGAATGGCTTGGAAGTACTGGGAAGATGTCGGTGTGAAGTTGATTCAGGAATGTCTGCTGCCCTCTACTGGCATCAAACTTCAGACTCTGGCAAGATCTGTTCAAGACGACATGCTCTGTGGAGGGTCCAAACCTGCCCATGATGTACAGTATATCAATGTCAAAAGCTAGTATTTGACAAAGTCTTACAAATCTCTTCATAAATTCCTGAAATTCATACACAGCCTTTGCAGAAAAATATCAAGTTGCACCTTTTTTGGATCTATTTGAATACTATTTTAAAGTTTTCTAGCGGCAAATATGTATTTCAATTTTCATGGCATAAAGCAATGTTTCTATAACTCCAAAATCTTATGACGAGACAATGTTGATATAGATTTCCTCTTACCACGTCCAAGAAGTGAATTCATCTGTGGAAAGTTCTGGTGTTTATGAGGCAGATATGTTTGCTGAATTTAGCCAACTGAAGTCAGCCAAAGGATTCGTGATCACCACTAGAACTGGTAGTTGTTTTACATGATTGATGCCGTCAGCTAACCTCCATCTACTGTCACCTTTTCCTTTAACATTCCACGGACCAGTGCTCACTAATTACCATTGAAACTGCACACACTAGAGTTGCATGTAGTAATGACGGTATCAACACACATCAACCTCATCACCAGCTGAGCTCATATTCACCATTGAGATGAGGATTACAAAAAGTTCTGATAAACAATAAAAACTACAAGAAACTCATTTGACACCAGGATGACAGGTTGCTACCTTGAAATCCACTCCTGGTATCTGGCGTCACCCAGGACCTCCTCAGGACACATGTGGAGTACCAGCGCTGCCGTCTCTTCACCACAGTCAGCAAAGTGTCTGCAGAAATCCAACAAAATAAACACATCCAGTGAATTTATGCCTCAATCTTTACTGCCAAGGTGACACGGTATGATTCATTTCCTGCACATCATTCCACATGGTACTACATACAGGCCTATTTTTTCCAACTTTCTTATTGTGCATTGTCTCATTATCTCATTGTAAGTCTCACATAACACATAACATTTGAGCTTTTGCTAGAATATGGGGGTAGTACAAAGATGACATGTTTATCAATAAACACTAAAGGAAACATATCAAAGGTGATCCAGAGGGAGATCCTTAGATATCAATTTCATCAAACACTTCCATATTTCAGATCATATACAATCATGCCTTCACACACACACACACACACACACACACACAGACGCGCACACACACACACACACACACACACACACACACACCCTCTTCACTTACCTTGGAAATGTTTCATTAGTAATGACAGGTTCAATGTATTCCAATGATGGACATTCCAAAACTGTAATAAAAAAATAAAGATGAAATGATCATAGGTTGTGCATTATGATATGAACAAGATTAAAAAGTTTTAACCAATCACCTGTTAGAAACTATGTAAGAGAATTATCTTTTTATAAAGAAAGAAAATATTTATACAAATACATAACTACTGTATTACAGACTACTTTCTGAGAATATGAATCATATCAAGATACATTTGCTGCCTTGCTACAAATCTTTTATTCTTTAAAAAAAAAGTACCCATAATTACCCCATTTTACTGGGCTTGGAAAAGATCTTACACAAATTACTGCCCCAATACCTTCCCCCCCCCCCAAAAAAAAAAAAAAAAAAAAGGAGAAAAGAGAGAAAAACTAAAACTTGGAATGGTGGTCCATCATGTAAGCAAAAAAATTCACAACTAATTTTGATCAAAAGATTACGTGTCTAAATGCTACTGGCATCTGAGAGGACCACTGCATCCTTTCTCAACCCATTCCATACGGGAACCTGGTGGTCTGTCTATTAAGTCTACGGCCATTTCAGATTTCAGTATGGAATGGGTTAACCCACTTACCAATGAAGACTTGGCCAGGAATCTTTGGTCCAAGAACATCCTGTGGTCCCACCTGTTGGAATATGTGTAAAGTTGACAACTTTGTATCCGAACAGTCACATGTATATAAAGAGTAGGTTCAAACTGTAATCAGCTGGATTTTAACATCAGCTGCAGATGACAAATTACCTCATGTCTGCCATCTGTTTGCTGCTAATGCATTGATGACAATTATGACAGAAATAACAATCAATATGCATATCAAGCTGATACACAATTAAAGCCATCTAAAAAGTATGATTTTCATTGATTTTGTGGCTTGACTCCCTCTTATTGAAACAAACAGAAAGAAAGAAGAGTGAACAAGTTATCAAACACATCTGAGCATCAATTTACACCATTACAATACAAAATGTTTTTTGGATCAACACTGCAAATTTTCTTTACTGATTTACTGATTGTCTGTAAAAATGCTTGGTACATTTCTGTCTGTTTTTAAACATGAATTTGATTCTGTTTGCAAACACAGCACACGTATCTACATCAGTTTATATTCTTTACTGAAAGGAGGATGAAGTAGTTTGCTTACCGTCCTGCCATCATCCAGTGTGATGGTCTCCCCAGCTTTGGCTCTCTCAAAGTGTAAGCTTCTGAAAAGGCATTCAATCACAATGACAAAATTAATTCCCAATCACACAATCAAAGAATGAAGGTAAACATGAAATCAACACGAAACAGTTCATTGGATTGCCCAGAATTAAATTAATGACTGATGACTTAAATAAACTTAGAAATGAAAACCGACCTGACACCAAACAATGAAAGATATTCTTTCTATAAAAAAAAAGTCAATATATTCTCCTGGCCATGAAATTATGGTGCAGCTAGACACTAATTGCATGCATTTTCCGACAACCACAGCTGAAAGCTCCTAATAACTGAATCTGATGTGAATCACACAAGTAAATGTAAAAATCAATACATTTATTACTTCACTAAATTAAATATACAACAATATGATTCTTCAGGGGAAGGATCTGAAGACATTTAATAATACACATTTCATTGCTTCATAAGCAGAGTCCATCTGCACTCATAAGGCCAATTCAGTCACCTCAAAAAATAAGAAAATAAGAAAATATTTCAATACCAAAATTATGATTTCACTTCTTGATTACAGCAATTAAAAAAAAATATTAAAAATGAAAGAAATGTGTGCATTTTGATTGTTTCCATAGTTTCCAGTCTTTAGGATACATGAGCCTAACTCCAAATTATCTGCTATAACTTACTCTTTTTCAATTGTTGTGACTGATTAAATGTAATGATTAAATTGTGACTGAGTTAAATAGAAATAAATTTAAACATCCATATCATCAAAGTTCTCTTCCAACGTTGTGTCTGTTAAACAATGGAATGAGATACAAAATAAAACGACAATTCATTATATTCTGCATAAGAGCATTGTCTTGAAAAAGATCACTACTTATTACACAGAGAAGACTAAGAAACCAAATTTAAAAACATCACACAAACTTACGGCTTCAGTCCCAATTCTGTCGCTCTCTTTGCTAGCAGCTTGCCTGGTTTGTCATGGAGCTTGATATCAAACAAGACACATACAAACAAACAAAATAAACAGATATCATTATGCTATTAGAAATATTAACACAAAAAGATACTCTACATTTCCTACATTTTCTGTTCTGGAATGATGCCTTCTTACTAGATAGTTGTAAACAAGCATGTACACTACTTTGCAATGAAACAGGGCAAACCAATAATAAACAGATTATAAACACTGATAAAATGTGACTCAAACTACAATCAAAGAACATAAACAAACAAACTGAAAAAAAAATTCTGAGGAAATAAGGATGTAGTAGACTTTAGATATATTGAAAAATTCAGGCAATTTAATGTAACTATTACTTTCCTTTCTAAGTTAGTTTTATTCTTTTCTTTCTAAGTACTGAGTCTGTATAATTATGTAATTCTCATGCAACAAATTATACCTGTGAACAGTACTAGTTCATCATATGCCCTTTATTTGGTCTATATATCATATGTCCACGAGTGTACATCCTCACAAAACGAGGTTTTGTGGAATATACACACTGTACATATGCCTGAAACCATCATGACATTGTGTCACCCACCTTGCAGACATATGCTATGCTGAAATCCAACATTCTCTCTTTCTTCCTCTTCTTTGCACCTGTAAAAAGATATCAACAAAATGCTGTTAAAACTCTTTGGACTGAACATCATTTGCATCTTTGGTATATTCTCCTTCTTTTTTTTCCTCAGTATGAATATGATATTGTGCTCTTGCAGTGAATTACATGAGATTTGTAAAATACTATGTAATGACAATTTAAAACAGATGTCAGACTCCTACATTTTCCAAGACTGTAAAAATCATGCACAAACAAATGAGGAGTTTTAGTACGTACTGGGCATTTGGCATTTAATAAACACAGAGCTAGCTAGTAACTTATGACCTATCATTTCTTCTCTTACAAGGTAAATGTGACATCTTGAAAAGTAGACTACATGCTAACCCATTAAAGACCCGTTCAGAGAATACTGGGAAATGCATGTTATGGCAAAATCGGTCCATCCTAAACAGGTTAAAGTGCGATATCAAATGACACGTTTCAAAAGCCGGCATTTCTCTTTTTAATAGCTGCTTCATCCACATTACCAAAACCCAAAATATTGACAAGGATTTCTTTCTTTTTAACAGGCAAAGTTTTATGCATGAAAAACAAAAAAAAGAAAAAATCAACTACTAGGGAAAACAATCATGCATGTCAAGACTTATTAATACATTTCTAATATTGCCTTCTTGAGTGTGCTTGTAATACCTGTGTGCTGTGATTTGACAGCCATTTCAGAAATCACATCCAAGGGAGTGGACAATTTTCTTTTGGCCCCAGAATCTTCCTCCGTTTGATGAGTGCCTTCTTCAGATCCATTCTCATCAGAAGTCTGGTCATCAGTCACGTCATCCCCTGAAGCAGCAGCTTCTCCACTGAAGACAGCTAAAGGGGGGTGGGGTGGGGAGAAAACAAGGAGATTACAGCAAACACATTGCAAACGCTCTTTACTGAATTCATAATCATTCCACTCTATGAATATTAAGCTCATGCACTGGTACTTATTTGAATTTTCATATTAATTTCACAACTATGACGTTGGAAGGTAAGGATAGTCTGAACAATCTACAGCAAGACTGTGATCATACAAATTGATTGCAGAAAAGTAATAAACTTGGGATATGAACAAATGTATCTCTTAATGCCATTAATGGCTGCATAAAATCTAATCTGTTGCTCTGTGACCTGACCCCTGATCTTTCACCCATAAAACACTATGAGGCAACTACATTTTGTTTGTCAAACAAGTACCTTCAAAATGTCTTTGTGATGCTTTCCTTCATCCTCCACATAATCAAATGGTGCTGGTAACAAATATTCACTCACAGATGGACGAGGGGCATCCTTAACCACTTACCACTAGTTTGTGATGGCATTTGAAAAAAAAAAATGTATACAAGTATTTCAGCAAAGTACAGACATCAGCCTTTTGAAACTATCCATCAAAAAGACTCTCTTTGAAAAGAACACTCCTTTTCAACAGTTTCATCTCTAAATAAATACGGCATCTTTTCTCGACAAGCAAGCATACACACAGACACAAAGCTGTAGGCAGTGTATGTACATACACTTGGTGACTTACGGAATAGCGGTACTGGTGTAACCACCATGGTATCATTCTTGAAGGGACCATCAGTGTACGGCTTGATGTCTGCAGTAAAGTACCACATTAAATACAAAATTAACAACAGCAAGTACAAATCTACTAAGTTTGGCAAGACACCAAGCAGGAATTAATAAAAACATAATGTGACACACTGTTAATTGTCTTTTTTTTTTGTGGGGAGGGGTGCGTATTTTGAGAACTAACATCTAATATTCTCCTCTTAACACAAAGGATATTAACACATTTTTTTCATTTATTTCCTCTTCTTGTTTCTCTGTTTTGAGTGGGGGGGGGGGGGGAGAACGAAACTACACACTAACCATATCTGAATTTGTATAATGTTGGAATTAAGCTTTGTCATATAACTACTTTCTACCCTTCTCCTGCTCATCTCGGTTGCACAAAAAAAAAATAATTAAAAATAAAAATAACAAAATCCATAAATCTGTAACTGGTCTACGAAATACTTTGGGAAGCAGTGGATGCAAGTATGTCCAATTACTTTCCCTCTGGTATGATATGCAATATTTGATAATACAGCAAAATTATAACTCAGAGCTGTCAGCTGGTCACAATAAAGTATACAATCAAATGATAACAATGTTAGATATTTTGTTTTCAGCATTTTTATCGGTTTCAGTCTATTTTTTATGCGTATCCATACGAATTAAAAGATAATGAAAACTGTGAGGTAATATACTGCCATGGTCAAATTCAAGTTTATAAAACAAATAGTGATCATCTTACTAATATCAATGGCCTCCTGCTTGGCAAATATCTGTAGTGCCTTCTTGAAGTCTTCCTGTTTAAGTGACAAGAAAAGTACATACTAGTCAATCAAAAGAGATCATACACAGTTGTATAGATGGTTTGTATGAACACACTTCTTGCAAATTCATTTGCCTCCAATATG
Source organism: Diadema setosum (assembly GCF_964275005.1). Taxonomy (NCBI): domain Eukaryota; kingdom Metazoa; phylum Echinodermata; class Echinoidea; order Diadematoida; family Diadematidae; genus Diadema; species Diadema setosum. Next base: position 39,906,041 of record NC_092692.1, on the reverse strand, counting down.
AAACTATTCCTTAAATTTCCTCCTTTTTTTTTTCATTTTTTTTTTGAGGGGGTACAAAGACTGCCAAAAACAGGCAAGAGAAATTCCTTGAGAAGACTCAAGTAAAGAAGGTGTGATAAAGATGAGAAAAGATGTGAGCAAAACAGCAGCAGTCTTCTGCAATGGAAAACTGCACAAATGTAACCTGAAAAGAAGAGAAAAATTCTAAATCTTTACATGCTTTTTTTTTTTTTAATAACGATTGCCTGTCAGAATTAAAGACAACAACACTAGAGTATATTTCATTAGTTTCATCACTGGAAGAAAAATGAACAGAACAATATATGTACACAGTGTAAATGAAAGCTTGTTGATAAGTACGCTATCCCACGATGTCAAGACAAATGGACATAAAAGGCAATGAATAGAAGAAATTACTTCATACATTTTTAAATCAACTTTCTGGGAGATTTAACAGTCAATTAAGTTTCTACCCAAAACACTACGGATCTGATTGACAACAAGTTATGAAGTAGTTATTATTTGAAGAGATTATAGCATTTAAACAATTTGAAAACTAATTTTTGTTTTCATTTTTTGAGAGGTTAGTTTAAGAGCTTTGAAAATGCATGAGTACTGACCAGACTCTGGGGTCCATACATGGTGACTCGAGGGAGACCAATGTTCTTCAAGGTTATTGTCATCCCTATGAACAGGGAGAAAAAATGAAGTAATAATATGTGAAGCTTACATTGCATACATAACACATCAACTGAATCATTCCATACACACTTAAAGGTATTAGCCCACATTTGTAAAACTGCAGCAATTGGTCTCATAGTTAGCATGGAGTTTGGGTATGATTGCAGTAACACCTGTGCAAAATTTCGTTCCAATTAGTCCATTACTTTCATAAAAATAAATGAAAATGCACCGTAATCCGTATGCATGCGTATAACGCTCGCTAGCTCTGGTCCACGTACGTGTTACATGTACAATGTACGTAGCTGTAGCTATAGCCCGCGCTCGTAATTCGATTTTGGGTCGGGTTGACCCGGTTTGAAAATTGATTTTAAAATGATGATTTTCTCTCTTTTATTGAATGGTATAGACAAAGAGCGACAGGTGAGGTATGTTGCTGTTATAACTTGTACTTGAAGTCATATTGGACCTGTTTTATGCAGTTTTGATTTTTGTGGGTTTGCAAATGTGGGCTAGTACCTTTAAACAATCCTTATAATGAAGTTGCAACAAGCTACAGTATAGCAAATTACAAAAGGTATGCAAATAGATTTCTTAGGAAGACAGTAGAAAAATTGAAGCATTACACATTTTGAAATCAGATTTTCCCATCACTTTCTTCATTACAATGCATACTGTGTAAAGTTATTTCATAAATGAAGTCTTTAACCTGTTGAGGACAGTTTGATTTTGCTACAACACGCATTTCCCATAGACGCTTGCCCGGGTATACTTGGGACTCGTCCTCAATGGGTTAATAAATTCAGAAAGGAGCATTTGTGAACTCAGTATTGTGATGACATTGCAAAGGTACTGTCATGCTTTCATGGAGAAAATTACTATTTGATATGCCCATAACGCTGACTAAGAGTCCATGGCCTGCCTGACAGATGAACACAAAAAAGTGATTACCGATTGACCCGCCAATGTTCTCCCAAGACATTCGGGTGAAGAAAATATGCTCCAACTTGGACAGGTTCCTTGTGCTGTAGTAAAAGAAAGAAAACAAGACAATAACATACAGTGCATGAATGAGAGACTATTATTCATTGTTGTACGAGTGCTTAATATTTTACAACCACTATTTTTCGGTTCTGTTTATGTATCAAATGTTGACAGTAAATTCTCCATTTGTATCAAGTTATCAGAAATATTTGACATCATAGCAGATCATTTACTGGGTACAGTGTATGTTAACTTGCTTGTTTTGTTTAACATTAAAGAGTTTTATGAACTAGGAATTGTCATCTTCTCACAAGTTGTAACTGATCTTCTACAATGAGCCCAATATAACAGGGACTAAAAATTTCAACCCAAAGTTTTCATTATGGACAAACAAGTGAGTCAAAGTACTAGTTGAAATAAGACAGTCCTTAAAGTTTAAGCTTGTGACTATATATACCATACTTCTCCTTTTGTCATTCTGTTTGTGTGCTTGTAAACTTGTCTGTTTGTCAACTTGGACAGGGTGAGTAACATATCACTAGATGACTCAAAGATACCGACTACTGACAGGATGCAGTGAACTGAATATGAAGTTAAAAACCTCTGAAACTAGTCAGATGACCCTTACCCACATTCCATCAGGAGTCTCTGTGTACCTTCTCCACAGTTGAACAAGTATCTGAAAGGATAGAAAATATCATTAAACCATATGCATTCAGCTATTAATCATTCTGCAACCAGTGCTAGATTAAAACAGAAAAGTCTATTGTTAGCTCAGTATTTGCATTATTTGAATCTATCACTAAAACCCACTGACATTGCGCATTTAAAGGACTTAAGATGACAAACACACCCACAAAAAGGGGCTGCTTGAAATGCTATTTTAAACGAAAAGGTATCAGAATAAAGCTCAGTCCCAATCCAGAGCACTGGCCATGATCAAAACACTTGAGATGTCCTTAAATTAGTTTTGATGCAAAACATAGTCAATAATAAAACTTTGTCTGAGCACATGACATTTCCTATTAATTAAAAAAAAAAGAAAGAAGAAGCCACCTACTATTCACAGTCACACTCACTGTTGGCCAGTAACTTTATAGTGCTCACCAATCATTTCACTCTGTATTGAAGCTGCTGCAGGGATTACCTGGTACTTCAAGGCTTAACATGCAATGAAAGCAGAATCCACAATCTGAAATTGCTCCATCAAAAACATCGACATGTTCATGAAATGACTACCATGGGAATTTAACTCCTGGATTTGACAGCAAACATAACGTACCGAGACATGTCAGTGATGATGAGAAGAGATTGTGGGCTGTCCAAGGATCCATCCCCGATGATCTGCAGGGATACCACAGAGCTCTGCTGGGGACCCTTGTCCAGCTGAGCTCGTTTCTCCCTATTCTTGAGGAATCTCAGTTTTGCCTTTTCCGCTGCCATCTCCCAATGTGACGACCGCCTCTTCAGGAAAACTTGTGAGGAACCACACGCAGACTTGCCACTGCATAAGGCAGGATGAACGTTTAGTCTCCTACAATGTTTTGAAGTCTGCCTTGATTCAAAACCATACGAAATGCTACGATTCACATGATGATGGCATCGATAAGTTCGAAGAACAGTCAGGCCATTTTTCCAAAGAGCATTTCCCAGAGCAACAATTCCCCTATTCTGTTTGCACAAACTGAAAATGCCAAATGTGAGAGGCATGTAGAATGGTCATAGACAAGTAGGATTGTAAAGCAATCACTAATCAGAAAGAACAGTCATAGTCATATTGTGTCGTCGCCTGTTTAATACACACTCTTGTTACACTGCATTGCATCACCAGGCAGTGTGGGTCTGTGTCATGAGTGATGACTTGTGAATAACTTTGGCCTATCTACAGTGTAGTACTGAAGCACAACTTCACATTACCAGGGCAGGGTAGCTAGCTTCATGCATTAAGGCACCTTTTCCCCATCCATTCGCTACACGCGTGTTTGGCAGCAAACTCTTCAGTTTTATCACCTATCACTCGTTGATCTCTTCATCTGTTACGCAGTAGGCCTACACACACGTGAAGCTATGTATTACGCAATTTAGTGACCATCTCAGTTCCCTGGGCCTGGTGGGTGCTCGTAGACTGCCCTACCTTCACCACCTTTAGATAAAACTGTGGAATTCACTGTTTCAGCTGTAGAAAATTAATGAAACCAGCCAGGAAGAATCTGATAACGACGTTGTCGGAGATAATGGGTTCCACGAGTAAGATATCCGTCACGAACTAATTTCCACGAGAACTGGCAGCTCCGATCTCGGATCTCGTGACGATTCCACAGCGTGTACATGGATCGTATGCGTCTGCATTGTGCATAAATAGATAGGCCAACCCAAGAAGAAGGAGCGACGATCGAGCAAGCAAGCGGTGCATATTGCTGCACGTTACATAATCAGAATAAAAGTTTACTGCACTCTCGACAAACAGGCGCACCGCTCAAGTTTGAAATAGAGGCGTGTTTACCTGTACTCTTTCATTGGAATTCGAGTTGTTACCCGCTATTCAAGCATGGTGAAATGATAGCAAGGTAAGTGTGGGTATTCTTATTAGATTTGATGTTTTAAACAATAGACCGGCCCGGGGCGGGCGGGGGTCAGGGTTTTGCCACAGTGACGATATTACGGCCCCACATATTGTGTTCTGTGTTAAGATTCCGCACTTCTCATTGCATTGTGTGTTGGAGTTTGTAAAAATTGTGAGATGTGATAACTGATAGGGTCTATGTGAGATAAAATTTAATAATGATGAGTAGGCTGTGAAGTGAGACACGACATTGAATTGAGCTTCAAAATTTAGAGACCATTCCGGGCATTCGCCAATAGTATAAAATGATATTCATTACAATGGAGCAGCAGTGAGATTTTTTTTTGAAGTCACAAAAAAGACAGTGTTCAATGAATGTTCTTTCTTTTTTTTTTTTGTTCTCTTAGACTTGTGCATGGTCTATATCATATATGATGAAATTTTCATAATTTCGGGTTTGTGATTGTGGAAGCAATGTCACTCTACACCATTTGATCTAAATGGTACGGTATTAGTTGCATGCTATTTAAGTAGAGAAGGTAATGAAGAAAAAAATCATGGTAGATAGCCAACAGTCTTTGTTTTTGTTTCCTCATTAACTGCTCATTTGTAGATGTCGCTGGAATTCACCGGACTTGACACACGTACAGCTCTAGAGAAGCTCAAGTCGGCCATTGCCAAGGAGCTGCAAACCTATGAGGAGGAGACATGGAAAGAACAGAGCTGTCTGTCATCACTCGGCCGTCCAGCAAGCTGGCGACTCGACCCAAGGGCATCATTCCACTGGACGAGCGGTGTCGCTATCATTATTGCCATCGTCCTGCTGCTCTTCTCTGCCGTAGTTCACTGGGACCCGAGTCTGATCCTAGAGAGCAGCATCCTCCTTGCCTACTTGGTCTTCAACATCTACCTCTCTGGCTGGGACTGCAAACTACAGCACCGTGAAATGGCAGACAGGACTAGAGTACTCCTCAAGGAACTGGATGGTTGGTCCCCATAACTGTATCTTACCTCCCTCAAAGTCATCTTCAGTGCAATAATACTCATAGAAGTTGCTTACAGTAAGATTCACTCTGGAACTTGGACTAAAGATTTCAGCAGTAGCATCACATATTCATTCCAGTTTCCATAGCAACTGGGCAACGACCAGTTAGCAGCAAGAGTCAGTTGTCGCTGTGTTAACTGTAATCACAATAATCATCTATCAAAAAGCCATTGTGGGAAGCTAGGCATTGCTGTACTTTCTATGTATTGCCACTGGAGATTATTTCTTATTCATGTTTGCTAGTTGATGAATTTGTGTGCAGTATATCACACAAAATAATCAGTTTTTTAAAGCCTTTTTTCTGTTTAACAATAAGAAAGTCAGTACCTCTAGAGAGGGAGATGTGCCTATGAAATCGAGAAGTGCATAGTCCTGTATGCTCATTCACATTCTATGATCATGTATAATCTGCACATCAATTCAAATTAATGATTATCAATCAGAGTACTCTTGTATGTATTTTATCATACTGAGTATATGTATCATTATGTCACACTTAGATTTCTTCACACACATTGTATTCAAGTACTTCTACTCATTCAACCATCATTCATTTTTTGTTTTATGTCATTGCATTTACCAGAGATAACGTCAGGAGACATTGGATGGAAAGCCGAAGACTACATTCCGCTGTTTTGCCCACAGACCAACTCAATCATGCTGCAGTGGACGTACAGGGATGGTCAGCTGGTCAATCTGCCCTGGACGTTGCTTGTCACGGATGACATCATCATGATGCGACCAGGAAAGGTTGCACCAACTCACATCAGAATATTTTCAGTGAGTCCATTTAAATGCAATTACATTTTTAGCTTATGTGTTAGTACACAACTGCCATCTTTCACAAACCTGAATGTCTTTATTTACCTCCTTCATTTACAAAGTTCTTGTATCTGAGTATTCTACATATATTTTTTAACCAATTTCCACACAAATCTATTATTTTCTAATTGTCTTTTAGACATACAAATATTCTTGTGTTAATTCTTCTATATGAATAGTCAGCTTTTGTACGCCGTTCCACAAAACAGTTCCACAGGCATTTTTTTAGGTCATCAGTCCATTTGTTTTACTAGTGAACAATATCTCCAGACAACATCTGGTTGTACACTATGTGGATTTATGACTTCCAGATTCTGAGGAGAGCTGAACAGAGTTTTGGATAGCCAAACTCCAAAGTGTTTTACCTCACTGGATTAACAACACCCTGTTATGAAATTTGGTCAAATTACATTGTATTCATCTATCTGTCATTCCATGTTAATTTTGTCTTCATCATGTCTTCCCTGCAAATCTTTCTATCTGCTAGTCTTGATTTCTGTTTTGCTTCTTTTCTGCCAACTAGGATGACAGCAACCTTGAATTGCAAGCTGGGGAGGTGTACCATCCGATCGTACCAGAGCCCAGCTCGGAGCCCACCGCTAGGCAGCCACTGCAACCTGCCAAGTTCCATGTCATGGACACACCCTTCATACCCCATCTCAGGTCTGCCTTTATATGACCCTCATTTAATAGCTTTGTTGATGACAGCAAAATAGTGGAACATTTTTTCCTTGTATCACATTACCATACAGTTATTAGATTATAAAGTATACATGACCGTGCATCACAAAACGAACAAAAAGTTGCACGCAGTGATTTTGTGTGAGGACTGAAAAAAGGTGAAATGGGCCAACCTAGCCAATTTTGACTTTTTCATATTTTCTGAAAGAACAAGTCTTCCTCTACATTATGCTAAAATATGTGATCATTAAACGAACATGAAAGTGTTTTTTTTTTTAGCAGTTTATCTTGAACACTTTTTGTTTGTACTAGTGTGATTAGGTATGTCTTAGAGTCCCCTTTTCATTTCTAAAAACCCTGTCCACACTCTTCACTTTCAACTCTAATAACTTTAGAAAGGATGATGCTACTGCTTTGAAAGTTGGCATTAATCATGGACAGAATGTGTTGATAAAACATGCTCGATTTCAGCTTAATCTGATAATCCCTTCATTGTTGTTACTCTGGTGGTTTACATCCTGTTTTTTGTCCCATTCATCGCACAGCTAGAACAGCTTGGTAAAGATGAAGCGCTTGAATAGACCCTGTGCTTCTGAGCCTCTTTACTCAGTTCACACTTTTCCTGCGTGTGTGCTTATTTTTCAATATTTAGATAGGTTGGGAGAATCCATTTGAATTGAGTTATACATCATTTTGAAGCTTAGAGTCTGCTCTTTCAGAATCTACCCTTAACTAAAAATTCATGTCTGGCGACTTTTTGTTGGTTTTGTGGTGCAGGGTCACATATAGTCTTGTAGGCCTGAAAGCCCCTATTTTCTTTGAGAGTTAATCTGGCTGTAAGTGATAATGGTAACTTACATTAATTGCATAGATTACATAAAGAACATTCAACTCATCTCAAAACTGCAGATTCTGTCTGTTGTAAGCAATGTGCATTATGCCGCTATGTGATCAATGAAAGATATCATGTAGGATGGCTATCAGTGAAATTTCAAAGAATTGGAGCTCATGTAGCCTGTCTGTTTTCCTCCATTTTATCAGTATGAGCTGGATACTTTGGTTCCAAGTGGTTAGAGGCAAAGGATGCAAATATGGAGGATATGATGATGAGTGCCTTAACCCATTGAGGACGAGTCCCGTGTATACTCGGGCAAGGGTCTAATGGAAATATGTGTTGTAGCAAAGTCAGCGCGTCCTCAACGGCTTAAGGTTACATAGACAGGGAAGAAAGTTGGATTTGTGACTACAGATTCCAGGGGCCAATGGAGTCAGTCAATACTCTAAGGAGAAAAAAGACAAGTCTTAATGCAAGCAACTACTCAGTACCAGGGATGATTAGGGGTTTTAAACATACAACAACCTATATTTGTGGTCACAAAATTCTACTGGATTTCAGTGTATGATAGGTATATGTATTGATTATTCAGTAGTCTGTTTGAAGAATGTACACCCATGACATAATTGTGACACTTTTTTTATTTAACCCTTTGTGTGCTTTGAGTGCTGATTGGCACAAAAAAGACCAGAGTGTTGTACACACTGTCCAAAGTCACTGACACAGAAAGGGTTAAATGAGATGATAGCTTGCAGATAACCACCTTTGGTGAATTAACTCATGAATTCAACATGTCAACTCTTCACCTCATTATATTTTGTGTCATTATTGTACATTCCTGTTGTTTCACTGGTCATTTTCAGATCATGTCTAGAGGGCGCTAGAAGGAAACCACTCTCGTCATTTGAGAATAAAAGGATTGACTGTCTGAGTATGATAGAGAGATGGCTGACTCCATCTGCCTTGGTAAGCAGCCATCATTGCTACTACTGTTGTAGAAACCTCTTGCATATTTTTTGGTTGTAATGAAAGAGTTTGTGACTAGAGATGTAAATTCATTTCAAACTAGATTTTGCTGACCTCAGGAGATTACCTGCATACCTACTTTATTCTCAATCGGCATTTCACTACTGAGGACAAAATTTAACTAGGGAGGCTTCAAGAACTTGTTATGTAATCTCTTCTTTGCCAGGCACTAGTGCAACCAACAGACAGATTTATTAGAGTTACAGGAATGTCCAGGGAAAGATTGCTGAGTCCTATAGAAGTGATTATTTTCACGCAAGTAATTTTTCACACTTGGCTGGGTGAGAGGAATTTTTGTGTTTTTAATTCTGTGGAATCATCACATTAATTAGTGGAACATATGATGTGCAAAAATATTGGCTTGTTTTTATTTTCGCACTGGTATCTGGTCACACAAAATAAGCGAAAATTTCCACTTTTACAGTAATATCTTCCTCTCAACATTCTTATGTTCTCAGATGTAATATGTAATGATTGTTGCAAGTGTACCATATGTTTGCATTGCTTGTCATAGCTTCAATAGACAGTGATGACTCTCATATATGCAAAACAGATGTGTAGTTTCCCACTGTTCAAAATTGCAATTTAGGGCATTTCTTTGCTAAAAGCTGATGTGCCTTGCAGCCATCTGCGTATAATAAGGTTATGAAACACTGTTCAATGTACACTGTATCTCTTTATCACAGGTGCTATCATTTACAATCAACCTGATCCGATACTTCGTCTTGGAATCTGACATGGGTCACTGGGCAACCCTGTGCTTTGCCATTCCTGTGAGTTTGATGAATATTTTTTGCTTGTATGTAATATTCACATGTTTCATTAAAAAAAAAAAAAAAAATCATCATCATCACTTTATTGAAGTTAATCAAACAGCAACAACAAAGGAAAACAGTGAAAGACATAACAACACAGCAAAAATTACAATATCATTACAATGTTTTGTTTGTGCATGTTTAGTCTCATATCTATTTTCAGTTGTACATTATTTAAAGTAACTTTGTAATAATGCAGTACCACAGGAGGATGTGATATCTTGTATCACCACCTGTCACTCAAAAGTACTCCTAGATAGACTGCTGGAAATACAATAACTGAAACCATGTGCTTTTACATAGCATTATGTTAATATGAAATTAACTCTGCGGTTAAGTGTGATTGGTAAATCTGTTTTGCAGCATTCAGTGAGAAAACAATGTTAGCATGCCTTGAGGATGTTGAAGGTCCCTGCAGTTTGTGGCATGCACAGCTTAGGGATATTGAGTGACTCTGCATCTTCTGTGATCTTTGAAGATGTTATCATTCACTGTTGCCATGACTACTATGGCTTCTTTACTCTCTATTGGGAGTAAACATGCATTCAGGGAGGAGTGTATGACAATGAAGAGATACATATCAAATGATCAGAACAGAAGGCAATTCAATCTCGGCAAGATAGACACTGCACAAGTATGACTTTAGAAGTGCTCACAATAGTGTGTTATTCAAATGAATGAATTCTTGTGTTGAATTGTTTTTATTACAACTGATCAAAAAATCGCCCTTTGGTGTCGTAAATGAACACTAATTTTTCTTTGTTTTAGTAGTAATCGGGATGAAAAATAGTAGGCGTACATACTCGGGTTGGAGTCGAACCAGCCATCTCGTGATTACTAGACAGGCATTGTATCCATTAGACATCATTAATTTAAATATATGTGCAGTACCCCCTGCTATATTAAAGGGATAAGAACCAACAGTGGTTGTCAGGCAAACACTCAGTAGTGTAGCGGGTATGACGTCTGTCTAGTAATCAGGAGATTGTTTGAATGATTTGAATCCATCGTGAGTATGTACATTAGGCAAAAAAAAAAAAATGGTTTGTTTGCCCTTCGCGGCCGACCGAAAATCATGGAAATTTTGGGTTGGGGTTTTCATTTATTTATTTTTTTTTTTGCTCTTTCAAGTTTATTTCTTTCCACAAATTTCATCTTCTGCAAATTTGTGAATGGTTTTAAACCCAAAATTATCCATTTTAAGCTAAAGAAAGAATGAAAAAAAAGTCTAAAAATGTTTTTTTCATTTCATCGACCCGTCGTAATCGTGTTTGGGCTGTTTTTATAGCTACTTTTGCAGCATCCGTTACCAGCTCTCATGGCACCGAAACTGTTTGGAGTTCAGTTGCCAGCATCTCACTGGAAGGTACTTTTTTGGAGCTGTTTGCAAAATTTAACAAAGATGAACGTTATGAGTGTTTGTCAGTGAGTGTTTCTGCCTCGCCTACCGGGCCCTGGCAAGACGTAAATTTGAATGAATCCCTTGGAGTTTTGAGTGCATTAAACTTGTGCCACATCCTGTACAAAGTTGAACTAGAACTCAAAGTATTGCCAGAAGGATGAGTGTATTACGAGATGCCCTGCAAAAGTTACAAAATTACATGGGTGAAAGGGGTATAAAAACAAAAAAAACCAAAAAAAAAACCAAAAAACGAAACGACCTACCGACCCTCTTGGGTTTTGACAATTAAGGGCAAACAAACAATTTTTTTTTTTGGCCTTATATGTCCATGATTTTTTTTTTTTCCAAATCATGTTAACTATTCAAACACAGAGTAATCAGTGTGTATTTATGTCTATGAAGGGCAATTTTACAATCAGTTTGATGTGGCTTTATATCTGTAAGTCCGTGCTTAGAGGGAAGAGTTTTAATTTTGTCCTTCCTGCCCCTTGGTGACTGTGATTGTGATGCTGTCTAAAAATCAAATCATGTCTCTCCTCTCTTCATCCGATCTTTCCTCATCAGGTGCACACCGTGCTACCCTTCCTACCAATCAGTTTACCCCTCATGTGGATCGCCCTCAATCACTATGGCTGTGGCAGGATCATCACTCTCTTCCACAAGTCTAAACGACTCAAGGTGAAAATACATCTAATACACTCCATGATATACATGTAATACTACACTAGCCGACCTACAATGTATGTACCCTCCCACAGTCTGAGATCAGCTCGGATGATCTTTTGCATTGTCCTGTTATTCAGACCAAGTTTTGTGGAGAGTAATCTTTTGTTCATGTTGCCCCTTCACTTATGAATACTTTCCATTCTCATTTGAAGGATTCATCCACAACACTCACGGTTTTGTGTGTGTGTTGGGGGGGAGGGGGAGTTGGGTGAGATGGGGATTCAGGGTTTCTTTAAGTTGATTTCTTACCCTAACGACGAGTAATATTTTGTCTTTGATATGAAAATCAGAAGCTGCTCAAGTCAATTTATACATTGATGCTATTCATGGGCAAGTGCTTGATTCTTTCAAGCAAGTAAAATTTAGAATACTGATAATTTTACTTGTCCAATGGGCAAGTGATGGAAAAAGTAAATGTTGGGCCATGCCTAATATCTTTGACCCATGGAAAACTATAACTTATTGATATGACTCATACCACACAGATTGATACATCTGAAAGGGAGTTTGAAGACAGTGATGGTGGCTCACCGATCCTGGTAAGTGTCTGTCACTATTCTTGAAATGTAAGATGTTGACATCCTAGATTGTATGAAGATACAGCTGACCCTTAGCTACATCTCTTTTTTAATCTTCAATGTTTATGTAAGACTCATTTGGATGTATCTGTTGTAGCAACTTTGCAGATAGGTCCAAACATGAGGGGGATACAGGAACCAAGAAGTATGTGATTAAAGGTAGGGGATACCTTTTACAGACCTCCCAAAATGCAGCAAAACATTAAATATGAACCTCAGGGGAATTGTTTAGGCCACTGCTGAGAAATTTGTAAGTCAACAGTTATCTACAATTTGAGTAATGCACAAAACTCAACTACTCAGTAGTTCTGTGTGTCAGCCACACTTAAGCCTTTTTGTTGCAGTCTTCTGTATTTTTTATCTATATAAACTCAAATCTAAAAGTATAAGAGCTGATGTAATAACATATAGAGTGTGTGGCAAGAATGTATATGGAAATGTTTGTAACTTTTGATGAACTTTCTTCACAAAATATTCATGATGGACGCACATGCAGTGCATGGGTCTGCAAAGGTAGCCTAGTAATGTACTGGAATTTACGGCGAGCCCCGAAAAAAATTCAATTCAAAATCTAACGGTCAATAAAAATGTACTAAATGTTACCTTCCACTTTAATTACTTTATGGGAGTTTCTAAAATGATACTCTCTTCAACATACCACTGTATTTATACAACTCTTCATTTAAGGCATGCAAATGGGATTCCCTACCTTTAAGAGTTTGTTACTGAATGGGAAAATGACCAATGACATCATCACAATTTATTTGGTTTTGAGGCTGATATATTTTCATAACATTAAAGCATTAATGATACAAGATGGCTTTGCTTTATTTATGTAGGGTCAGTGAGAACAGATGTTATCTTAGCCAGAGTAGGAAGCACAATGTTAAAATCTTCTTACATTCAAGGGAAGTTTTGTTCATATGCCAAATAATCTGAACACCATTCTGTGGAGGCTACCGCCATCAAAATATCATCACATCATTACCTGTATATATGTGAAAAGATGTGTCAATATTGTCTCGCTTTTGAATGTTTTGTGTAGGATGAACAGTTGCCATGGTTACCGATATGGCAAAGCTTCAAAACCAGTTTCCTGGGATCCTCTCCACACCTACCAAGAACAGGGAATATACTCCAGGGTCTTGGATCAGTCACTGTAAGTGTAAAAGGGTTCAATTGCAGTCTTTTGCAAAGTTGATTTTCAGTTGGTGAGACAGTAAGGAGGTAATTTTGTTGTTAGTGTGTTCTCTATTTCCTATTTGGCTTGTCTGGGGATCAGCGTTGCTGGGGATGACGTCGTTTAATCAGTTTGTTTGTTTTTTTCCCACATTGTTTAGATTTACCTCACTTATGGTTTACTGTCATCCATGTGTCAACTTGGATGATTCCTTGCAAAACAGATTTCACAAATGCATTTTGCAACTTTTACTTGCACTATGTTGTTGTTCTTTCATTTGTTAGGGAATGTAGGAAATAAATTGACAGTCATTTCCAGGAAGTGATTGTGGTCAAAGGTCATTATTACATTTGCAAAAATACCAAGTTTTTTCTTACAATTGTTAATGTCTAGTGACCACGTAAAGTTGTTTGGACAATGTAGAAATAAATTGACAATTACTTTAATGAAGAGAATAGTAGTGATAGGTCAAAGGTCAAGATCAGAGGTCACTGTATAAGATCTCTCAGTTTCATTAGAATGAATCTGAAGGGCAGAATTAGTGATTGCTTGGAGGTAACCCAGTTGACTTGGCTCAGCAGTCTAAATGCTGTATGTTTAATCACTTCTATTTTGATGTACCCCACCCCCTGCAGTCATTGTGCTGTGTAGACAAGAGGGGGATCCTCTCCACCCCAGACCCCACCCCAGAGAAAGTCTTCTTCATGAGCAGCTTGTCTGATGATGACACGGACAGCATCAGCAGTGGAGGATCAGTCTTTGGCTCCGATGAGGCCATGGGAGGAGAGAAGGGTCAGAGGGGAGGACTGTCCAAGCAGAGAGGTCACAACCTGGACAAAGAGGGTTGGTCTTCTCTTCTCTTTATGGACTGAAGATAATTAACCCTTACTTTACTTTGTTCACCAGTTGGCACACATACCGAAGTGCTCTGGTCGCTAGTTGGCACACATATTTGGGAGCTACTTGTCAATGAATATACAGTTTTAATTCCTAATTCCCGCAAATCCCCCGTATTGCTATTGTATTACTTTGGCCTTCACGTTGGACTGAGGCACATAGCCACGTCAGAGTGATTGGTCTTGCTAACTGTACAACCAAGTTTAATAGATTTGCAGAGATTACTGAATGCTTGAGAGAAAGTTTGGCAAGTTGAGGTAGCTGCCTGGGCACATTAAGGGTTAATTCTGACTAAGCTGCTAAAATGTTCAGCATGTAGCATATTTAATGGAACATACACTGTACCAGCTGCACAACCTATCACTTCAAATTTTTGTTTGTATTTACTAGCATTGTCAGTGATCCGTACTCATTGTTTCATTGTGGTTTACCGAGGGGTTTCCATGGAAACATACATTGTATCTATGATAGAGTTAAAAGAAGTCCTCAATTTACTCTATGTATGTAACAATATTTTTTTCTTCTCACAGACTATTATCCAGAGCATCACCCAGAGGTTCTGACTCTTTCTCAAAACTCTGCGGTAAGTATATTTGCAATGCCTGCTTTTGTTATTTAATTGTAAATCAAGAAACTTCTTATTTTTTTCATGGGGTGGGGTAGGAAAGGAGTGTTGAGAGCGTCTTTGTGCAGCACTCTTAATTCTTGCTATGTTTTCAAGTTGATATCTCTGTGACCTATTGTAAACTTTATTGAATTGAGTTGAATGTCATGACTAATGAGATTTGTATTGAAAAATTAAAAAAAATAGTCATAGTATAGGCAGTTTTGATGGTAAACTCCTAATAACATAATCCATGTTATTACCAAGGTATGGGCTTTGAGAGTATCTGTCTATTTCAATGACAGCATCAAATATTTTCACACGCTCTTTCTTCACAGAGTCTCATTGGAGTGGAGTTTGATGAAACCAACTGGGAGAGACACATTAGTTCACTCAAACCCATGGTAAGCTAGGACATACATTGTATGATTTACTTCAGATTTAGCCGCTTTCTTTGGTAGAGTTCATGTGTGCTTGTGTTGTGTTGTTTAATTTATTAAACATGCCCACTGAGGGGGTACTTATATGCTATGAGCAAATTACCAAGAGACTGTTGGCTGTAGATCCCCTTGGGAGGATTGGCTGTGAGGATTAAGTGCCTAAAGCCGGCTGCACACCATACGACTCACAACTATACGACCGACAGACTTTGGATCTGAAATAAATCACAGTAGCCTCAGAATATCATTGTTTATAAATTGTTTATTTCAGATCCAAAGTCTGTCAGTCATTGCGAGTCGTATAGTGTGTGGCAGGCTTTACCAATAATCCTAACTGTATCTGCCTGTGAACTTGAACCAGAGACCTTAAGATTGTGACCATTGTCCATTGAGGGAAATTTGATTAGGTCTGGGGTGGGGTTGTGGTCAAAGTTCATGCCGAGTTGTGAAATTTCCCTGTCCATTCACTTGACAACAAAACACAGTACATGTTACCTACAGTATACATTGTATGCCACATGTTGAAAAAATAAGATTATTGTAGTTTACACCAGACACCTGTTTTTGGATTAATCAGAAAGGTATCTCTTGGTGTACATTGCTGATGTTTTGATACCATTTAATGTGTTTATCTACCCTACATATGATGAAGAACTTGAATTGAGAAGCTGGTGTAAATAATAGGAAGTTTAGTATTCTTGGTGTCAAAATTCAAACACTTCCTGATCTATGTACATTGGGCAATGTTAGAAGGAATCCTGCACTACACCTAACACCCTGGCTTGTTTTTTCCTCCGTACAGGGCCTCACCATCCTGATGAACACGTGTAATCCTAACACTGTAGAGACATTCAGCTCCTTCATGGACCACATATACACCAGTGTCAATGGGGAAGATTGCAAGCATTTCACCCACGTGTCACAGAGGAGGTTAGAGTAACACCGCATTCATCATACACATCATGTTTATGTGATGAAAACTACAAAATGAGTGATCAAATATAAATAAGAGCACTATGTGATACATGAAGTAAGGCAGATTAGCTGTGACTATATTACTCAGTGCTGTCCTAGAGGTTTGTTATAGAAAAGCCTTGCAATGGGATGCTACTGCCAATATTTCATCTTCTTCTTGTCCTGTTTTTTCTTCTTTTCTTCTTTTTCTTCTTCTTCTTAGTCTTCTTCTTCTTTTTATTATTATTATTATTATTGTTATTATTATTATTATTATTATTATTATTATTATTATTATTATTATTATTATTATTATTATTGTCATTATTATTATTATTATTATTATTATTATCATCATCATTATTGTTATTATTATTTTTTTATTATTATTATTATTATTATTATCATCATCATCATCATTATTATTATCTTTTTCTCTCTCTACTTTTTCTTAACTTACTTTTCTTTTTGTCAGAATGTATGTAGCAATGACTGCATTCTATATGCATGATCAAAATCTTTGCACTGAGACTGCATTCCACCACGGACCTGTCAGTTATATCATGATTTTTTCCTTTTCGATGACTTGGATGGTATTCAAATTTACAGCTCTGTCTTCAGATATATGACAGTGTCTGAATGTCTTGGTGTTAGTATTACTGTAAACCAAATCCATCTGTATTGATTCTCTGTGTTACAGGTGTCTGTGTCAACTTGCTCAAGTTATGGGCTTTACCAAGCAGGCTACAGAGGCTTATGAGCTCAGACAGAAACTGGCCCTTTACAAACTACCGGTATGCCACTTTAGATTTATTTCCTGTCTACACAGAGTTAGGTCAAGCAACCAATGCTAATGTAAAGACTGGAATGTGCAACCAGAGATTAGATTTGTACCTTGGTTGTCTCTTTTTGCAAGTGTTTAATTGTTGGTGAATGCATGTCTTCTGGAGTAAATCAGATGAGATGGTTTGGCACGAAGAGTTTAGGCTCAATGATTTATTCTGATCCATGTTAAAAATTTCACAATTTATTTGTATGAGACTAATGCAACAAGACTCTGCCATCCAGAGGAAAATCAAACAAGGAGTTCCTCTCTTAATGTTGTTAACTTTATTAAAGGGTGTGTACAGTTCTGGTCGAGGTGAGGATTTAGCTTTTAACGTTTTGCGAGATATTCAGAAACCACTCTATGAGATGTCAAAGAGCATGCAGTTCTAAGGGGTATCAAATGTTTATTCGATAGAAATCGGTTTTGAAATGGCCGAGATATCCGAAAACAAGGTGAAACAAAGAGATCATAATAAAGTTGTGGCATGTCACCTTTTATTATTAGCACTTTTTTGGATATCTCAGCTATTTGAAAACCAATTTTCATCAAATAAACATTGAATCCTTCTTAAAATTACATGCTCTTTCATATTTCATAAGAGGCTTTTCATTATCTCACTAAGGAATGTTCAAAACATGAATCCCCACCTCAACCAGTACTGTACAGTCCCTTTAAAGTAAAAAGCAAGGGAAAAGTGTTTTATTTAAAGTGAGTTATTGTGTGAAAAGTGGACATAAAGTGGACACAGTTGGAATCACCTGAGAATGACATTGTGTTTATTCAGAGTGATGGAGATGATGAGGCTGGAGGGAGACGTTTGGCCCGGTCTCGCTCCTTCATCAAGAAGCGGATCCCAGCACCTCACTCCCTGTCAGTGCTGGTCAAACAGTCTGCTGCAGGTAGGTAGTCAAAGGTAGCACCTGACATCTTTAGGGTGTGGGGGATAAGCAAAGAGGGGATATGGGATTAGCTTAGGGTTGATTTTCCTAATGACAGAATCAAATTACTCTTTAGCAGAGATACGGTGAAACCTTTCTGTACAGACTCCTCAAAGGGAGTTAGAAAGAACAGTCTTTACAAACACAGCACATTAAATGGAGTCCATTACCAGATAGTATGGTTCTTTGATTTAATTGATCTTGATTCACTGCCCACTGCAGTTTATGAAACACACACACACACACACACACACACACGCACAACTAGGGCAGGCCTGCTAAAATAGAATTGTTTGTCAGCTAATATGTGTGCTGAGCATCATGCTCATTGGTAATCCTAATGATCAACCGCATTCGAGTGAGATTTTTGGTTTACATGTGTGCTACTTATAAAGCTGTACACAATTTGTTACTAGGATTATGAGCCAAGTGCTGGAGATGTATATACAATGCTCTAGATCCAATCATGCAAATTTTGCACCATTTTCAGCAGTCAGAAACTGCAGTAAATCGTTCGTTGGAAACACCCTGAGAATTGCACAGGAGATTTGTGAATTAATTGTGAAATTTACAAGAGGTAGAGCAAAAATTTTTGCATTAGTATTTTCCTCATTGTTACAATCATCTTATTCAAAGAGTCATTTGTTGCTTTGGATTTGTGGGTTACTGTGAAAGGCTCTGTTGGGATTTTGTCCAAGTCAAACATCATCTTTATTTTTTATTTATTTTTTTATTTAATTTTTTTTTTTTTTTTTTTTTTTTTTTGCATGAGCTAACCCAAAGGGGAGGTATAAAGGGATCCTCTCTTTGCAAAGGGAGTATTGTGAGTTATTCGTACAGAATATGCCCCAATTTTGCCCGCCACTAATTATTTTATATTATCCCATTTGTCCCTAGGTACAGCTCAACTCCTGACACAAGGCACAGCTGACCTTTTGATTGACCTCTGCACTGAATTCTGGGATGGCATTGACCTCTATTCCCTGACAGACAATGAAAGGTAAGATATCTGCCCATCATTTGTTTCATAAATCCTAGAAAAAATATATAGGTCTGTTTCATATAAGGAAAACCATCATGGCGGACATTGATTTCCATGTACTCCCCCCCCCCCCCTCCCTTGTTGTTAAACATTCTATGACAGTAAAAATGTGTAACTCAGTATTTGTTTAGTAACCTTGCATTTTTATGACACTTAAAAATTCCAACTTTATGAATATGAACTTTTTGTTTTTATTGAAAGATTAACAATTGAAACTTATTTATGGTTTAAAGGAAGTTAATGTCAAAACGAGTAAAAAGAATACATATGAAGGCTTTTAAACTGTCTCAATGGTATAGAATGCTTTCATTAAAACCTGTAGTTTGTAAACAACATTGCTAAAAGTATCTAATACAATGTATATGTTTTCATTGAGATTTTTATTGATGTTAAAATGACAGGAAAAAGATCTTGGACTTCTACCAGAGGGCCACTCTCTCCTCCTACTGTACCTCCTTCGCCTATCAACCAATGGCAGAGTCCATAGACAGTCGTCTTGGCGACCAGTACATCGAGTTACCAGGCAACCAGAAAGATCCTCCATCTCAACCCTCAGCCGAGATTCCTGGTTTGGTCAGGTGAGACTCACAGCACAGATTGACATTGGATTAACCCGTTGAGGATGAATTGCTTTTGATATAACATGCATTTCCTATGGACACCTGCCTGAGTAAAATTGTACCTTGGGCCTGTTTCATAAAGAGTTGCGATTTATCTTACGCTCGATTTATTGAGCATGACTCGTTGAATCAAGCATAAGTTCGATATTGAGCATAAGTCCTTATTCACAAAGACACTAATTATACTTGATTCAAGAAAAATCAAGCGCAACTTTCAGGAGATTGAATGTTGCTTACGATCAATTGCAAAGTTGTGTATGAAACGCAATTTGCGATTGATTGCAATTTAAGTGTACGCTCAATCTTTTTGAAACAGGCCCCTAGTCTTCAATGGGTTGATATGTTATGGGAGTGGGTGACACAAACATGGCACTCAATACAAATGAGTTGACACAGTGGTAGCACATTATAGTGTTTGTGATCACATGGTTTTGATCAAGGGACAGGAAGGCTTTCTCTCTTGAGGTCGTTATGTGGTGGTAATGCTGATTGTGATGAGGATGATGATGATGATAATCTTGATACTGAATATGATGATGACAGTCATTATAATATTTTGATGGTGATGATGATGTGTGAAATCTACAATGATGATTGTTGTAATGTCATTTGCTGTGGATCTTGCTAAGATGATGGTTATGTATAAGATTATTTTAGCTGTTAATAAGTGGCTATGAACAAGATGATTATAAATCTCGTGACTAGGGAATATGGTGATGATATGATATTCATTAATGATTAATGATTATGATTTGTGTGACCTGTTCTTTTAACCCATGATACACAATACTATAGCATTGTTTAGAATGACTGAACCTCATGGCATTCATCTGATCCTGATACTTTAAACTTTGTGATATTCTTGATATTAAAAAATGGAAAATTTTAAAACCACTTTCTCTTCTGACAGGTCTTCTTGGGATGTGGATACCAGCCGAGAAGGCTCCATCTCTGATGTGAAGCGGACGAGGAAATATCACAGTTTAGACTCTGCCATGAACAAACTGGGCAGCATTAGAAATGCTGAAGAGTGTTACAGGTACATCTTTATATGTAGTTTGTAATTAGCTTGTGTGCACATTTGAACAAATTACCTTTCATTTTTGTCAGTTGATGAGGCAATGCTCTCATTTTTAAATCAAGATAATGCATAAGCTTGCCCAACTTTAAGATTTATGAAATTCATGTTCAAACAAAGAATCAAGGTAGACCAGGTGACCATAATGGCTTGTCATTTAAAACTTGGGGAAGGATCTATACCATTGTTTTGCATTGAATGCATTAACAAGAACTAATCACCACAGCATTCAGCTTGCTACTAGGTATCCATTGACAAACTGGAGCAGAGAGGACCATCATGGATAAGGTGTCCTGCTCAAAATATTCCCACAAAGGATGATAAATGGTATACGTAGGAATTGGGGTGTTTTCATGAACTGGTGACTCTTTTTCTTTCGTTTAAAGTGTGGAATTTACTCGTCATTTTGTATAAGCAACAGCAAAATGTTCTGTGTTAATCCCACTTTATCCTTTATGGGGCTCATTTTGTTTTTCCTCTGTACATGACATCAGGTCACAGTGTGGTCAGATCTTCATCGGCATGGTGACCAGCAATTACCAGGCCAAGCCAGACATTGTCTCTCTCATTGAACAGCTGGAAAATGCCTGCATTCGTTTTGTCCACTTCTCGCGTGACCAGGAGCTCCGCAGCAGGGTCAGTGTCGTGTGTAAAAAGGGGAACTTCCACAAGTTTATAGTGACGGAGAAGTTTCGATACAGGGAAAATCTTAATAAGGTGCACTCTATGTGCACCGACTGTAGGCCAACTTCAGGGAGTAGATACAATGGTACTAGTTGACAGCTCTACAGGCATGTGATGCCAGAAATATAATTTTGATGCCAGGAAAATTAGCCATTGCGATTGCATTTAATGAGGTGTTGTGATCTTTTTTTATCAGCAAATATGCAGCGTAAGTGCAGCAAAATCTATTCCTTGATTCAGAAGCGTATGGTTTCAGTGATCAGTTAATCTTAATTCTTAGTTTGTGGTGATCACTTCTATGGCAAGTAGTACAATATGAAATGGACTGTCTCAATCAGCTATCTAAACAAGATATTAAAAGAATTAAATATAATGTCCCATAACAGGAAATAAATCACTTTTTTTTTTACAGCTATATGTTATGCAAACATAGATGTTTAATTTAGTACAAGTAACTGAAGAATTCAGAAGGAAATTGTAGAATCAGTAAAATAAATCTTATACACAAAGGATGAAATGCTGTTCCTGGGAAACACTTGCATGAGTAGACAAGATTAAATTTTATTTCAGTGAATTTTGTTCTCTGCCATCAGGTTTTCTCTGAGAAGATGGGGTTAGAGGCGGGATGGAACTGCCACATCTCACTCCTCCCGCAGGATGGCACGGTCCCTCCCTCCTCAACATCCTCCTCCCACACCGCTCACCATGGTAATGCCCCCGTCAGCCGCCAGTACTCCAGCCACAGCAGCAGTTGCCATGACAACACCATCACGGATGGTGAGATGAGCAATAGACAGAGTGACAATGGGGACATACTTGTGTCGTCCAAGACTGACGGACCAGAACTCTCTCCGCGCTCTTCTGAGGAAATGCAGGTTTGAGAATTTTACTGTAGCTGAATAAGTGGGAATCTAACTCATATATATACATGTAGATTCAGTGAAAGCAGAAATACTGGTAGAACACATCAATGGACTTTGTGGAAAAATCAGGTAATTTGTTAAAATGTTGTTTTTCTGAAATTTTCATTAAATTTATGAACCATCATCAGTGGATGAGAAGGCTACAAAAACTTGTGATGCCACAGTAATAGAACAAGTTATGGAAATACAAAGAAACTTCCAAATACTTTCAGTTTTCAAGCATGATGATCGAACACTCTACCTATCCTTCACAAGGCTGGGGAAATAATGTTACCTCTATTATAGTCAGGGTCAAGGGAATATACACTTTTTTGAAAAAAAAATGAAATATTATGTAATCCCTGTTATATTTTGATAGTTTGATGTATAGAGACTTAACACTAGTGCATTTGTATCATTCTCCTTTTGTCTCCTCATACTCGTCTGTATCACTTTTCTATGCCATATTCCTCAGGTCACTATTGACGTTGAACCTCAGCGTGTCCACTTTGAGGATCGGGTAGAAGCAATAGAGCTGGAAATGGAAGAACTGACCTCAGAGGGTAAAACATCACCCAAAAGGGATGAGGTCGCTGAGCAACCTGGCAAAGCTGGAAAGATGAGCAGTGAGGATGATGGAGGCGAGGAAAAAGATGAGGCCATCGTAATGAGGACGTCCCCAGCCCAGCAACTGAACAGACCTTGCAGTAGGGATGCGGACACAGAAGATGCTAATGAGGACGAGGATGAAGATGATGATGGTGATGATGATGATGATGAAGCTGTCCACCGTCTGCTCCTGAAGCCGAAGGGAGCATCTTCCAGCCACAAGGAGAAGCCTGACCAATCTCATGAGAGACAGGCGCAGAACTCTGAGGACACCATGGCGACGGATGATGCAGCAAAATCAAGGAAGGCCAGTGAATCCCGAAGAGAGAGCGGTGGAAGCCACAGGCTGGTGTCAGATGTCTCTAGCTCCTCTCTCCCCGGATCCCAGAGGGTCTCCCGTAGCACCTCTCCAATGTCACCCGCTCCCAACAGCAACAACTCGGAGGATGCCAAGGAGAGTGATGCCCTCTTGGGTCGGTCATTGTCCGGCTCGGCCGTTGACCAGGTGGACCTGTCCAATCGCAGGAGGCAGATCTCAGAGACGCAGACGTTTAACAGCGACGTCTCCGTTGCTGAGACAGACACCCTAAGTCACCTGACCGAGAGTGAAACAGCTGGGGGATTTGATATCTCAAACAGGGTGAGCTGGCTCCTCCCTTGGATAGAATATCAATTCATCCTCTTCAACCATGACATTTCTTCTTTTTTTAAAGGAAAATTTATGCAATACTCTGTAATATCATTTATTTATGCAGCTTCTTTTTTTTTGACAAGAGTCTAAAATTTGTAATGTTTTTGTCTTTATATTTGTCATTATTAGACAGTCAGTGGATGTGGCTTCAGAATGAAGATATATGAAAGGATTGATAAAAATGCCTGGATTACTTACCATCCTTCTGTTTTCTTGACCTACAAAACTCAGTAGGATATAAATTCATCACCAATTTATTTATGCAAGATGTTGTAATTGATTTTGACTTGGATGTTTGTGAAGATGAAAACACACTTGTAGTCTACAGACATCATGAGATTTTAAATTTTTCCTTCAGGGACCTGTAATGATACTAATGTGGTTTCAATTCATTCTATCAGGCAAAGCTCCCCCGAGGAATTTCAAACATCCGACCTCATCTGGAGAACATTGACAACGTTCCTCTCCTTGTTCCACTCTTTACAGATGTCACTCCTGAAAGTGAGTTTGTCTCTTTTTCAGTTGATGTCATCATTGATTCCTTTATTCAGTCTGTTAGGAATTAATTTGTTTCCTTTTTTTTTAAAGCAAAGAGTTAGCTATTTTTTAGCCTGGAGGCAGTATGCAATTCTTACATTGCATTTATGACATAAGATGCATCATTTTATTTGTTTTGTGATTATCAGTCTACTTCTGAAATACAAAGAATAACAAACTACTTTGAAATACTCAACAGCATATGCAATAACACACCCGAGTCTGGATACTTCTAAAAGTACACTAACAGTAGAATTGATGGAACAAACATATTGATTTACCGTTTCCCAATTGAAATCAAGTGTGTGTCCTGCAACTCACCTTTTAGTTCTCATCCCATATATTGAATTTATGACTTGAGCACTATTCAAGTAGATGAATTGTTCTTAGTAGAACTCTGTGCCTATTCTCTGTACCTGCCCAAATCTGCCTTCCAGCCACTCGAGAGATGATCCAAATAATGCAGGAATACGGGGAGGTGGTGTGCTGCTTAGGAAGTAGTCTGAATCTTACCAACGCCCCCATCTTTGCTCAGGCAGACATCAGGTGAGTGTCACTGAGCAGCTCCTCTCAAAGTTCAACTTTTCTTTCATTAAATAAAATCAGGACTTATACAGATCAGTGAAAAGTATCACTAAAATCAGACTAGACAATCCCCATATGAGAAACATTCAAGAGAATATTTGTCTCAATCTCATATGTGAATAGGATTAAGTAATTGTATCATCATTGAAGTTTGATGTCTGAATTTCTGTCTTTGAAGATTATTCTCCAAAGAAGACATTGTATCATTCATATCAAATAGTATGAAAGCACTGATTGCCTTGTAAACTGAAGTACAATAGTCATGTAGCTGGATTGTAGACTAAGAAAAAGAATGCAGTTTGCATGTACAAACCAATGGAAGAGTTGGTCAGGGCATAAGAGGCTTGTTTCTTCCTTCAAAATAAGGATGCAATTAACCTAAATAATGGCTCATACGTACTTCTGTAGTGGCATTATGTTGAGACAAACTGTAACTAAAGTTATATTGCGCTGAGCTATGGAAAGCTAACATTGCACCATCAAAGTCTAATTCACTCCAACTAGACCATGTGTATAGTGACCATTACCTCTCCATTGCTTTTGGCAGCATTGGTCTCGAGCCCTTCCCACCACACGTGTGCATGAGCAATGAGGAGGCACTGTCCAAGCCCACACCAAACTGGACGTCTTCAGCCCAAGTCCAGTCTCCGATGGAAGTGACCTCACTGCTCACCAGTCTGCCCTGTTCTCTCTCCTTCCATCGCTCTGATAACATCAGTCTGGTGGCAATCATAAAAGAGGTCAGCTACCAGTCTTCTTCCATGCCTCCTTTGTGTGCAAGCAATTTCCTCATTGTTCTTTCTTTGTGTCATCATATTCCATTGTTCTGTATCGCTCATCTCATTACTTTCTATTTGGTACTGAAGAGATGACAAAGAAAAAAAAAATCAAGAGACAATTTACAATCATTGACGGGACGGTGTATATAATGGTCATTTTTAGTGGGACAAAATCATAGTTTGGGGGATTCCAGAAATATTTACAACAGACCATTTGTATTTCTCTTCCTGTTTTGTTTTTTTTTTTTATGATGATGAATCATTGTAAGACTTGGTAACATTGCCCTGGTTGCCATGGTCACCTGAGGATCTGATATTTACATGTATACATCAGAATAATCTGTAATGGCTCATTGGGATCTATCCGACACTCTTGCGAGAAAGGTGCAGGCTGTGCTTAAGGTACACAAGGACCTTTTTGCAGTGATGCACTTTCAGCCCATGTCTGTGATAAACATACTCTTTTAGAGATTCTACTTACTGATTGGTAGGACACCATAACTTGCATGAAATGAAATCATGCAGATACAACAAAAGAATTAAAAGCATCTCTCATTCCATTCAGTTCTTTTCAGTAAAAAGTGAGATGCATTCCAAATTTTACTATACAGTATTTTCCCTTTCTTTCTTTTCATTCATGTCCTGTTTTCACTTCCTTACAGTGAGATATTGCCAAAGGTGTCATATGCCATGTAAGAATACTCATGATAAGATGATATTGATCATAGTATACCTTTGTGCAGCAAATGGTACAACCCATCCCAAAGTCAGCTCATAACATTAAGTGTTTTCTGGGCCATTCCATTCTGCAGGCCAGGGGGATCTGCAACAGCATGGTGAACTGCTTCAACTTCATGCTGCTGGGACTGCTAGCAGTGAGCGGTGTCCAGCTGCTCTCCACACTTCTCTTCCTGCCTCCCCCACTCAGCGGCCGCCATGTTCTCTGGCTGGCTGCCGTCGTACTTCCACTCCTGGCTAGCTCCCTCATGGGGTCAAACTGCCAGTCAAAGGTCATGACCCAGGCCACCGGCAAGAACCTGAGGGAGAAGAACACGGACGTGAGTACCCTGGACTGTGTAGGGTAGAGATACAATGTACCTTAGAATAGTGGGCACTGTCCAGTCTCTTTATACTGGCACCTGTAAGGATCAACAGGGGTAAAAGGGAATAGGGAAAGGCCACTCAATACTGGCAGGTGTTATCAAGATTTTCAAGATATGTCTGTGGATACTGATGTTTGCTTAGATAGAGCCTCCTTGTACCGATAAATGAATCATTTCAAGTGATTGGCAAATTGCTTGTTATCAACATGATAAATAAAAACAGATTATTCAGTGTTTGGAGTAATCACTATTTTCATACTCCAAACACTGAATAATCATTGTTTATTTGCAGTGATAAAGGGCAATTTGACAGTCACTTTGCACTGAAAACAACTTGACTCAAAAATGATAAATTTGAATAAAATCATAGAAGGAACAGAAAGTACTGACAGAAATAATGAATGTGCCGTATCTACATCAAAGGCAATATTCTTGATAATTTACCCTTACTCTCTGTTTTCTCTCCCACTTGACAGCATGTTCTCATGTTTGGGTTTTCCTTCGTCTTCAAGTTCCTTGGTTCGGTGGTGATCTGTGTCCTCTGCCATGCTCTCACCCTGTATGCCTTCTGTCAGGAGTCGACCTCACTCCCAGGGGGATGTCATTTCATCCTCTTTAACAGGTGAGCCCGCCTCTAGCCCTGTGGCGGGGCTAGAGTGCTCATCTCTTCTCTCTCTTCAGATAACACCAGTGTTATGACTATTGGACCTGCAGAAAAAAATGTCTACATTCTATCACAGGTAGTGGTATTTTAATCTTTAAAAAAAAAAGAAGGAAAATATAGCATGTGATAAATATGTAAGTGAAGGGATATGAATGGTTGTGCAAGTTTATTCCTAGGAGGTTCTGCACAGTATTGCAAGAAAAACTTCAAATTTATCTGCATATCTCTTCATCTTCTTTGTGAGAGATTGGAAAATATTCTCTTTGCAGTCCTAGGTGGTATATTTATCTGCACTTTTTTCACTGTTTCATGGTTTCTTTGTCTTATCTTCTCTCTCTGCTTGTTTACTTGTTTTCTTTTGTTGCATGGTTAGAAACTCAACATCAGAGTGGAACGGACTTGGTGACGAGTTCTCATCTCATCTGGTTCTAGCACAAAACATCCAAACCTTTATTCTCATCCTCTTCCTTGGTAAGTCACAAATCTTTATTTGCACTCAGAATCTATCACCCACAAATGTCCCATAAACCTACTAGGTAAATGACCATAGGTCAGCAAAGAGTACTGACCTTTTCTTCCTATCAGAACACTGTGAGAGTGTGTCTATACCTTTTGTTTAATCCCTTGAGGATTAGCTGATTTTGCTTTGACACACACTTCCCATAGACACCTGCCGGAGTGTGCCAGGAACTAGCCTTCAAGAGGTCAAAATGGCAGGATTAAAAGTGAGGGGATGATGCTAGTGAAGTGAGATCTGTCATACATTTGAGATGCGGTTTTCTCACAAAGGAGATGCCAAGTGACAGTCCTGTGTGAGGTGTAAATTTTAGCCTGTTTACAGAGGGGGAAGATGTGCCGTCAATCAGCAGCTCAGTCCTAGGAATCCCTCAGAAAATTGAACCTGATACACTTATGTTTTGGGTGTTGTGGTGTGAGACACAGCATAGAATGAAAATGTAAATGAGAAGTGTATGCACTGAGAATTGGAAGGATAAGTTTCTTTATTCTTGTATCATTCAGATATATGTACAAACAGTTACATAATGCTTTGATTGTATGAGGACAAAGAGGCAAGTTGATGTGGTTACACGTAGCTCTACCAGTGTGGTGGTCCAAGGATGTTTGTATGATTTCGGTGAGCATGGGTAGCGGTTTGACAATGCGATGCTCTTTGTGTGGGACTGATGAAGAGTTGGTGGAAAGACCAGAATTAGGTGGGATAATTATTGTATTGTTATTTATTTATAGCTGAGTTTATGTAAAGTTCTATAGGTCCAAATGTTATCATTTCAACCCTTCATGGTCCAAGGAAACACTAGAACAAATATAAACAAAATCTGTGTGTAATATTTGCAGTCACTCACTCAAAATCTCCTCAAACTCACAATGAAGTCCTGTCTTTATTTACAGTTTCATCGTCAGCGAGTTTTGTGTACTGCCTCAAGCCAGTGTGGAGGAAACCACCATTCAGAAATCGTTTCTGGTGCTCTGTCATCATTGCCATGTGAGTTTTACTATGGACTGAAGCCTTTGTCTGCTGAATGATACTCATGCATGCACTTATTACAGAAATAAATCACATTAAATTCAGTTCATGTATTAGTCTGGAATTGACATCTCTTCCAATTCAACAGTTTTACAATACCCAGTTTGCAGTCCAAGGGGATTATTTTACATGCTCCCAATGTGAAATGAATCATTTGTCTCTGTCTAATGCATGTGAATTCCTTAGCATGAACATTATTACTTCTTTTTACCCTTTAGTGATCCCATCAACAAGGTCATTTGTGTGTCAAGTGCAAACTGTTAGAATTGTTAATGAACTAAACTGCCTCTTTGCAATTTATGTATTTGCTTGAAATAAGTACATGTACTACATTTTATGACATCAAATGCAGCTTTCCCTTAAACATGTATGTAATGTTGCCCTTCAAGGTATTATAACTACGCAAATGTGGTATTATTTTGTCACGTGTGGTATGTTCATTGATAGAGATTTTTCTCTCATTTTGTTCTGTTGTTTTGTTCTCCACTTTCATGTATGTATGTTAGATTGATTATGGAGGTCATCTACTTTGTAGCAGATGTGAGGATCTGGGGGTCACCAAACTTTGGGAAGATGACCATTGGTCTTGGAGCTATCCCCCTCTCGGTCTGGCTTCTGGCCTTTCTGTGGCCGTTGGCCGCCATGTTCCTCTGTGAGGCCATCAAACAGTATGAGATTCAGTAAGTTGACTATAAACTTCCCTCATGGTCACTTGACCCTGTCTTCTTCCTGTGTGTCAGGAGGAAACATGAAGTTTCAATGAAGTCTGTGCAATAAGTACATTTAGTCTAAATACCACATATCTGAGGGTTGATTTTGTATATTTTTAGCTCACCTAGGCCAAGTTGGTAATTGTGATCATTCATTGTGCAGCATCTGTCGTGCACAAACTTGCTGCATTTTAAGCTTCTTGTCACTGCCAGGAATTGGCTTTGGCTCAGTGGTAGTACTGCTTCCTGGTAAGCAGTATGTTATGGGTTCAAATCCCAGGCTACTGTAGTTTCTGCATTTAAGGGAAGTACTCACAGGTCATTTTGGATGTGATATTGAATGGTGATTTAGTGTTAACCAGCTGAGGACAGACTGATTTTGCCATAATAAGCATTTCCTGTAGACACTTTTCTGTGTGTACCAGGACTAGTCTTCAAATGGTTGCCAAGCTTCAAATATTTCCAGAAAACAAACCATGATTTTCTGGGAAATGTTACACAGCATGATAACATGGTCTACTAAAGGTTATTTGCCATTTTGTGCCTTTGAATGTTTCTACAGCATTATATGTAGCTATACAAATGCTGTGGATCATCATCATCATCATTCTATTCTTGTGTTTTTTATTTCTGGTGTAAAGTTAACAGAGCTGCAAAGTCTCCCTGACTTTTAGAAGGCTCCTTGAAAAACTATATCCCTATGTCATGAGTAAAGAATAAGACTCACAGCTTTTGTGATTTGTCAATTATTGCTGATGGAGATGCATGTGACATACAAGTACATGTATCTCTCTTTAAAACACTCAACAATCTCTCTTATTCTGAAATCTGAATTCTGACATCCCTGAGTTTGTTGTTAATGATTTTTCAGTTAATTCCTGTGTTTTTGTCGTTATCGCAGAGTATTTGTGAGATGGCAGAAGAGAACTCGGCTCCAGTTTGGCACCAAACTCGGGATGAACTCACCCTTCTAAGATGACTCCAGTCATCACAATTTACTGATCCTTCATCCAGACGTTGGTATCATGCACAACAATCAAATCTTGCAATAACTCCTGTCAACATGACTAAAAACTTGGAACAGTGGATCAGCTGTGAGTATTGTTGTCATGGTAGCCACCTTAGAAAGCTACAAGCATTGTCACAACTTTCAAGCAGTGAGCTTTTTATTTGCAATATATGAACAGTGAACACTGTTACTGACAGCTTGCTGACAAACTATGAGTGTCGTTGTTGTTACTATGTTGAAATTACTGCAATCATCGTATCTTAGATACCATGATTGGAGGTCTCTTTGTCAGGTTGCAGAGATGCCACCTGCTACTTTTTTCAGTATTTTGTATTGTTTTGTTTTTTTTGCCAAAAAATCTACAAGTTTCATGGAAAATAATGTTTTCCCCATATTGTAGTATCACACATATCCATTGCAAGAATGGTAAGAATGCAGTTTTTCCACAAAAATACACCTCTTTAGCTCTCAGAATACTGCAATGCTATTTTCAAGCTTTGCATCTGTGCTATTGGTGTGTGGAGAGCTGATCTGCCATTATTTGTGATTTATCAATGACTGTAAGCTTTGCCAGCGCACAGAGACGTCTAGATGGGTGCAGGTACAGTAGTCAAGAAATAGCAATATTGTTGGTGAGTTATCATCAAGCGCAGTGTGATTAGATAATCTGTGCATTCCACTCTTTGACTTTTTACAACGTCAGTTGCTGCATCATTGACCAGTCTATGATATCGTAGTGACAGAGGCGTATTCACAATGCAAGGTGACCAGTTTTGGCAGTGTCATGACACATATTATTTCTCTTTTACCAACTCAAGTGTCTCTAATTATTAGATGTGAACAGAAGAAACCTTAGCCAATGGAAAACACAAAAGAGGAAGAAATTTAACTTTTTTTATGTGATTTGTAGCCATGAGGAACTCTGTACCGTATCTCCCCCAAAAAATTACAACGGGAGCTCCGCAATGATGTCTTTAAAAATACTGAATCAATCTAAATACATATTCAGGGTATGAAACTATAACTCATTGCCCACATCTTTAATACAGAAAACCACATTCGATTTGCTTCAGGGGTCAAAGAGAAATGAGGAATTTTGTAGAGGATGTCAGGAATCTCTTCCCTCCAAGTTTTGTCTATTGTATTCACACACAAGAGCATCGAAGTGCTAAATTTGGAAGAATCAGACTCATGACATGCTTTACAACAATCCACATTTCTCTGTGACCGCTTAACCAAATTGAATGGGGTTTTCTGCAAAATAGAGCTAAGATGTTGTATTTTAAGACCTTGAAGTAGCATTTAGACAATTTAATCATATTGGGTGTTATCAATGCGAAAATCTGATTGTAATTTTTTTGGGACATACTGTATTGTGAAAGAGTGTAAATGATAAACATTGCAAGATGACATGGGCTGTACCAATCTCGGCTGTTCACGTTTCACACTATACAGAGGTACCACTTTATATGGAGGACCTAAAAGCCATTACAGTTTCCTTGTTATTTTAGGTTTCTTACTATATAAGGATACAAAAACAAAGAAATATATTAAAGAGTTGGGACATGCATGATCAGCACATTATTATACGTACAAATGATGTACAGGTCTGAGTGCGTCAGTCGCAATTGTGTGCATAAGGTAACTATGGAGTGCTTAACCCATGACGTGAATTCTGTAGTTACCGCATGCACACTATATTCCGACTGACGCACGAAAAGACATGTGCGTCATCTGTTATATAGAATGGGTAATTTTCTTGCCAAAAACCCATTTTTCTATCGTGTTACCCGATGATAAATTTACTGGGTGCATTTCCTTTTGGATTGCCATAGACGAGAGCCCCAAAACCATGCATCAGTTTTTACTGGACGCATGTTTTTTCTTCAGAACCATGCATCCAGTAAAAACTGATGCATGATTGTTTTAGCCAATAGGCATCTCGTACTGAGTGCGCGAACGCTTGCTTAGTGCGTGTACTCTTGCTACAAGTGCGCGATAACATGTTTACCACTGTGACTCAGCATGCGGCCAGTACAAATCAACACATAGCTCTCGACCAATGAGATCGCAGGATTCTCGCTACCCATTCTATAAAAGGGAATTTTGTTATATTCAACTTCTTTATGAGGGTCTACTGTACTCAACTTTCTCTCCCAAGAACCAAATAAGGTTTGAACATGATGATAACTTTCATCTAGCAGTATCTTGCAGTTAGAAATTCAATTTCACGCAAAGCCAGTTTGTGAATTGTTTGGGGTGAAGCTATTCATGTTTGCACTGTTGTGTACAAATTCATTTTGACTCAACAATCACTTTTATTTTTGTTCACAGTTGTTACAACCTGATGAGAATTTGTTGTGTGAATTTTGTTTCAGAGTGTGTGCACTGTGACCACCGTTTAAATCAACTGAAAGGATCAAGTTGTGTGATTTTTGTAGAAGTTTTGTACAGTTCATGCAGAGCATGACCTTTGACCTCATGTGAGATTAAGATGTTCTTGCAGTCAGTGAAATAGAAGAAGGTTCACCACTGTAGCAATACATGTCTTGACTTGTTTATGGTTTATGTGTGTGTGTTAACCCATTAAAGATTACCGGTATATGTGATAACCCATCGAAGACCAACCCGAGTATACTCGGGCAGGTGTCAATGGAAAATGTGTGTTATAGCAAAATCAGCCTGTCCTTTAAGCCCTCCGCACACTATACGACTCACAACCTATACGACCATGAGACATGGGGCCCCTTTCATAAAACTTGTCATCAGTGACAAGTTGTCATAGATGTGACAAGCTACTGAAATCCTTGCATCTGATTGGCTGAGAGCAAATTTGTCATAGAAATGTGGCAGTTGTTACCAATGACAAGTTTTATGAAACGGGCCCCAGGTCGTACAACCTGGCAACCCATACTATATGATGAGATTTCACAACTCTTCAGTACATTTTTACCATTGATCACAAAGTATGGAAGCTCACACAGTGCACATTGCGTGCACTTCTATACTCTTTGCATAACACTGTATCGTGATTTGCTGAAAGCCCACAACTGGTCATGGAAATTCAACAAGTCAAATCTGTACGACTGGCAACAAGACCCAGTCACACAACTAGAAACTGGCAAGACTGGTGACGTCCCATTTCCTGTCACGGTCATACAACCGGTCTGATCGTATAGTGAGCAGCGGGCTTAACAGTTTGATAATTGTCATACTGAGTGTTTTTGTAGGTTGAAAGTCCAGGGTATGTGCAATATAAAAAAGATGAGGACATATCACTCTCAATGTACTTCCAAGCCTAAGAAATGACACACATTTATAGCCAACCTATTTGAAAGTCCTGTAATATGGTATTAAAATGAGTCTAATAGTGCTGCATGTCCCAAGGTAGTTACTTCACACTGCAGCCCCTACACCCTTTAAAGAGAGTGAGTCTATGGGTGCATTTGGGTGCTTTCCTTAAGCATACCTTACCATACTCGCACTACAGGAACACTCGAATGTGTACCATGTGCCATACCGAGCTAAAAGTGTACCACTTCCCGATGTGCTCCAAAAGTTTACAGTGTACCATGGCCATACCAGAAGTTGACGTGAGACAAATGTGCATGACATGCACTACATCATAATACAAAGAGTTGAATCTCTTTATTAGGGCACCTGTATGTAGCGTAGGCACATGAGCTGAATATGTTGGTTGCTCTGAAACGTGTGAACCCTCTGACACGTGGCCAATATAGCTCATGAGGTATGCCCTCTCCACAGAGTGCTCAAATGCTCCCAATCTGGCATGGTACTCGTATAATGGTATGGAATGCATTGGTTTGATTAGGTTTGCTTTTTACAATAAGGGCTTGAATGCGTCCTGTCTGATAGAAAAGAAGTACATGTAGAGTGAAAGAAATATACACAGAATAACTTGGAGAGTATTTTGGGAGACACTTTCATTGATAACCTCACTAATTTTTTGTCCTCATGGATGTTAAGGAGTGTTGATCCCATCACTGTTTAGAAAGGACACCTTGCCTCTTTGTATGTTGTGATATTCATGACAAGTTTTGTACCTTCACCTCTGCCTATTTTTCATGCTTCTCATTCAATTTTATGACTTTGGTCTAACCAAAGAGAGAGATGTATATTTCTTGTCTGCTTGTATTATAGTCTCCCTACAGTTCAAAACTATGTTTCAGTTCAATCTTAATGGGACCCTGCATCACAAAACCAACAAAAAGCCGCCAGACATGGATTTCTGGTTAAGGGCAGATTTGGAAAGAGCAGACTCTAAGCTTTAAAATGATGTATAACTCAATTCAGATGGACTCCCCTAACCTACATGTATCTAAATACTGGAAAGAAAGCACACACTCTGGAAAAGTGTGAACTGAAAAAAGAGGCTCTGAAGTATAGGGCCTATTCAAGTGCTTAATCTTTACCAAGCCATGCTAGCTGCGCTATGAAAGGGACAAAACACAGGATGTAAACCACTGGAACAACAACAATGAAGGGATTATCAGATTAAAGTGAAATTGAGCATGTTCTATTAACACATTCGGTCCATGATTACTGCCAACTTTCATTGCAGTAGCATTATCCTTTCAGAAGTTATTAGAGTTGAAAGTGACAAGTGTGCAAAGGATTTCAAGAAATGGAAAGGGACCTCTGAGACATACATGGTACCTGATCATTCTACTCTCCCCCAAAAAAGTGTTGTAGAAAAAGTGCTGAAAACAAACTTTCCTATTTATGATCCCAAACTGAGGAATAATATAGGATAGGTCTTTCAGAAAATATGAACAGTCAAGATTGACTCAGCTGACCCATTTCACATTTTTTGAGTCCTCACTTAAATTCAAGGGGTGCGACATTTTGTTGGTTTGTATTGTGATGTACGGTCACAAATGAAGTGTGGAAAAAGAATTTACTGAAAAAGTGTAGGAAACAACAATGTCAGTAATACAGTGATCACAAGTTAGTGTTCACTTTGTGTCTGTGATCTGTATGTAGACTAACTGAGCATGTACTTACTATGCACAAGTGAATGCAATATGAATAGAGAAGCATATTATATATATTTATGATGGGCACTTTTCATTCATTTCAGACTGAATAAAGACCAGAAGTTTGTTCTGTAGTCACAATTGTCAGAAAATGTTTGCAGGTTTGTGAAATTTTTCTTCAGTCTTAATGAGTCTCTGTCTTTGTTTGTTTGTTTGTTTAATTTCAGCATTTTTCAAACAGACAAAACTGTGCATGACATGATGCTTAACCGTAAAGACAGGGGATTTTTATCACAATCATTTCCAAAATATCAACAACAACAAAATAAGAAGAAGAAGAAGTTGCGGTCTTTCATGACTTTTAAACTTAGAGCCTTGCACATCTTGATACAAAATTTTGATTCTTTTTTTAAAACAGTTGTCTCGTGACAGTGCATTTTACAGCAGTGCATGCAGCAAAAATGAATATGCTCCCCCCCCCCCTTCTTGGAAATAGCTCTTTAATAATAATGATTAAAAACATGTGTCATTATAAGTAGTTTCTTTGAATTGATGGTAGCCTCGTGAAAACAAATGTATTGGCTTTAAGGAAATATATTGGAAATACAACAAATAATAGGGAAGCAACTGAAAAGGATTGTTGCGCCTCAATCAAATTTACATATCTTGCTTTAATACCAACTATAAGAGTACTTTAGCTGTGAAACACAACACAACAAATCCTCAGTCATTCATACAGTATGCCCCCCAAAATTACAGACTTTTGCATGATAACTTCCAATATGATTAAACTGTCCGAATGCTATTTCAGGGTCTAAAAATATAACATCTTACTTATATTTTGCAGAAAACCCCATTCAATTTGATTAAGTGGTCACAGAGAAATGAGGATTGTTGTAAAGCATGTCATGGATGTGATTCTCCAAAGTTTAGCACTTAGATGCTCTTGGAACTGCATAATATTGAGTGAACACATATGGACAGAACTTGGAGGAAAGGGATTTCTGACATGCTCTACAAAGACCCTCATTTCTCTTTGACCAATGAAGCAAATCGGATGGGGTTTTCTGCAAGGCATGGGTAATAAATTATAGTTTCATACCCTGAAATTGTATTTGGATTGATTCACTGTTTGTAAAGTTATCATTGTGGAGGGTCCCATTGTAATTTGTTTTTATTTGTTTTTTGACATACAGTACAGACTTGCATTCAGTGGATGTAAAACAGCTGATCCTTGCCTTTACTATTTTATATCAGTTTGCTTGGAAATACTACACCCATAGACCAGTCATTCCAAATAAACACATCATTACACATTCCTACATTAGACACAATGCACAAGAGTATGTTAGCAGCAGCAGTACGTACAGTATCACACAGATTTATTGTTTATATAAATTATCAGGTAGATGTTTGAATTAGGAAAAAAACAACTAAAAAGAGAATTCCATTACTTCATCACAATTTCATTCTAAATTACATATGTACAAGCAAACTGGCCTTTTAATGACCACAGTACAGCACAATATTAGCAACAGTCAGGTTCATAAAAGCTTTGCCAATATTTACAATATTATATAACAATAGATTTCTATTTGTACAGCATATACAGATGTGCACACACATACACCGTTATTTCACTGTGTTGGGCTGCAACAAACATTGTTCATGTTTCATTATGAATTAAAACAATCTTATTTTTCAAATACATTGTACATGCATTACTTTAAAACGAGGAATGTTCACACGCATTTTAATTTCGTGAATTTTGCGAGAGCGAAGATCCGCAAAATTAAAATGCAAGCAGAAGTTCTTGTCTACACTATATGCATTGGATGCCGGTGGCAATTTGCGAAAATTTCATGCGGCGAAAGCTGATGTTGACAATACATGTGTGCCTTAAGGAATCATGTAAAAACCGGGGAAGTTAATTTAAAAACTTCAAGGTGGACACTACGTCTTGATGTAAATACATCAACATTTCAAACTTGACAGCACAATTGTGATACCACTAATATCAAGTTTCCATCACTGGATTATTTCATAATTTAACTTTTTTTTTGCAAATTATATTTTATATCACAAGTTTCTACGCTCAATTCCAGACGTTTTGATGCCAAATTTGAAAACATGAGAAAAATGTTATGATTAATGCATGTCATGTAACACTCAACTACAATTTTCAGCCGAGTGAGTCAACTTAGCTGTATCTGCACACAATACAATATTGTAGTAGGTCACATTGCCTTAGCGCTTTTAACTTTTTGTGAGATACAAGGAAACCACTTATGAAATGTTACAGAGCATACAATTCTATGAGGAATTAATAATTTATTAGATGAAAATTGGTTTTGAAATGGCTGAGATATCCAAAAACAAAGTAAAACAAAGCAATCCTTATAAAAGGTTGTTCCCACCTTTTATTGGGATCCCTTTGTTCTGAATATCTCAGCCATTTTAAAACCAATTTACATCAAATAAACTTTGAATCCGCCTTAGAATATATACTCTTTCACATTTCATAAGAGGATTCTAATGCGATCTTAACAAATTTAATTTGTAGAGGGAGACAAAGTGAAGAAACTCGCACCTGAACCTTCACCCCTCTGAATAATATCTTTCTTTCAGGATTCTAATTATCTCGCACAACAGTTGGAAAGCCAAAGCCCCATTTCAACCAAAACTGTACCATCCCTTCAGTGGCTGCACAACATATTTAAACTTGACAACCCCTAAATATCCAGAAAAGTGACACGTAGGTCTGGTTGTCTCAAACAATCACATCTAGACATGTACTTGACTTTCTGAGAAAACATGTATGTAAAGCAGAAAAAAACAACGCATGTACTGAATGGTATGCGCTTAGCAGCTTTCTTTTACGTCTTATGTATGTGTACAAGGCAAAAATTACACATGTAAAAATAAGCAAGAACAGAACAAAGCTGTAAGCTCTGTCCTGTTAGTATGCATCATATTTTCAAACACACAACAGACAGTAAAGATACAGAAAAGGCAGAGTTGACATGTTTTCCTTCCGTACATGAACACTACTCATTCCACTTGACTTGTATTTGAAATTGCATTTGGTCCATGTGAAAACCACCTATTGTTTTTAGGTGAATAAATGTATTTTAAAGATATGACGTAAGAATGCATACTCTGTACAAGCATGTTCAATTTAGGAGTTTGTAATAATTATTTGTTGCCATAATTACTATAGTTACTATGACAGCAGCAAGCAATCAACCAATCCCCTCTGAGCATTTTAGCTATTACTATGGTAACCACAATCATAGTAACTCAACCATCACTGCCAACATCTCCACAAACTAACTGCAACATTGTTCAGTAGATTTTTCTTAAAGTACATTAATTGTTTTATATCATCACTCATTTCTAAATCATTTTGACATTTACGCTGGTTTCAGAGACAGAGTACAAATAAAATGAACCAGGAACAAGCAAGGAAGAGTCAGCGCAGGAAGAAATAAGCATAGGATTCCACAAAAGGAAGTGAGAAAAGAACAGCCAGCAATACTGATCACTTACGTGCACAATATGCAAATTTTGATGCAAGTAATAAGCCCAATTTCAATCTCTGGAGACTTCATTCTTGAAGAAAATTATGAAAAATAATATTTTTCGGATTTTTTTTTTCATTAAGGATTTGGAAAGGAGTAACCATCACATTGAACATGTCCTGTTTTTGACAACATCTCGATTGAAAGCTTATCTCATATTGAAGTAATGTTAGATGGGGGTAATTGAACACACCAGCTTTGCACAAAATCAGAAAGAAGTTCACAAAACTTTGGCAAGTTGAGACACAGGAACAGTATTAGGCCTACAGATTGTGGTGCATCTACTGTAAAAGTGAATATTTTCCCCCGGGGTGGAAATATTTTTGCACATTTCATGTGACCAGAAACTAGGGCAAATGTAAATGCACACAAATATCTTTGCTTGTTATACGTACCGCTATGTAAGGTCATGATTCCACGGAATTAAAAGCTTGTGCAAAATTCATCTTACTTGGACGAGCGTAAACAATTTTACAGTATTTTACAGTATAACATTATTACCAAGGATGTACACTGTACATGGTGATGTATAATCTGAATGGTAGCTTACTTGATTCACAACCAAGGTTTGACTACTGTCACACCAAGCAAGTTGCCACTTAAAAAAATCCATGTTTGCAAAAGGCCTCAAACAAATCCCTCATAAAAGACTCAATTTATATGAGATGATTCAGCCTGGTCTAGTTGAATTATTATACAGCTTTGTGTCAAAACTTAATACATGAGTAAAGACGGGGAAGCGTGAATATACGTATGTGCGGCTTTCAAGTGTTTGCAATATTTCTAAATTCGACTAGAATATCACAATGAGTTATATCAGTATATCATCTGTTTTTTATTCTTGCCCAATTGTGAATATTCAAAGAGAATTGATACACCAAGACAAATTAAGAAATCTGAAATTCAGCAGAACTTTCACTTGCTACTTCATATAAAAATACAGTGCAATTTCCAACAATAACAACATCAAAATCTGCCCATGCTCCACTCAAAACATTGTACAGACCTCGACCCTCATGCTGTTTAATTTCACACTGTAGACTGTATGTATAATTCAGTATAACAAAGTAAAGAGGGATCCATAATGCATTCATTACTATAAATTGAAGCATTTTGAACAGTTTGTATTGCAAACTGCATTTGAAAACGTG
This sequence comes from Diadema setosum, assembly GCF_964275005.1. NCBI lineage: Eukaryota > Metazoa > Echinodermata > Echinoidea > Diadematoida > Diadematidae > Diadema > Diadema setosum. The sequence continues at coordinate 39,865,753 of NC_092692.1, read as the reverse complement.
AAAGGAGATGAACTGTGTTTTGTAATAGAATAACTGAATGGATAGAGGTTTTTAATCAGAATTACAATGGCCTTGCTCAATTCATCATGAGCTCAAAAAGCTCCATTTTTCATCTTACAATTGAAACGATGTTCACATCTTAATGCTTTAAATTGGCAGCAATCAAGCCATTGGAGGAAATCTAGTGTTACAATATTCAGACATGAAGTTGCACACTCAGGAAAACAAAACAGCATAGAATTAGAGTAACTCTTTTTCTTTAACAAAATAAGGAAAATAAGTTGAACAATGTTTCAGATAATTCATGTAGATGATGCATTTTCTACAAACACTTTTCCCAGACCTTACATGAAACATATATTACATCAGTTGTCAAGTACTAAAAAGTAATGCATTGCATATTTGTCCATTGACGTACGCACATGACTTGCAGAAGAAAGAAACATTTGATCTGCATCTCTTCACAAACGATTGCACGCGTATGAATCTTCGTAGAGAGATAGAATATAGGCACATCTTCATTTTTGTCGTCTTTTAATGTCAGTTCTCTTCATCTCCATCAACATCATCATCATCATCACGGGTCATCCTGACTCCGGTGTCAGCTCGTATCTTCTTCCCACGGTGTGATAAGATTCTTCTTCACCGTCGTCCCCTTGCTGCCGTATCCAAGGAACGATAGCTCCAGCTGAGTCTCTGACATCCGTTTGGCGTTGCTGGTGGTACCGTTGTGACCAATGCCAGCCCTTTCCACGCCCCCTAGTGACCCGTGCCGCTTCAGCTGACTAGAGTTCATTGGCTGCAGTGAGGCAAACCTGGAAAACAGCAACAATGAATATCTCCAAAATAAGTCCATACTTCAGACCTTCTCCTAACGAAGAAATATGACCTATTACATACTGAACAAAACGGAATTGGTTAAATTATCTTCTTTTTTTGTGTGTGGGGGGGGGGGGGCTTGGCCAATGTCATTTCAATTTCAAATTATTTTTATATTTCTCAAGAGAAAACATACAAAAATAGAAAGCAATTATACAAAACATACAAAAGACTAATTAGGTGACAGATTCATCTAATATGACATCTTTCATATGGAATGTAGAGCACAAGTAACTATTCAGACCAAACAACTGAACAAAGCACAAAGATTTTGAACATTTAACATTGCAAAGTATTTCACAATTATCATAATCGAACAGTAATTTTGGTGCACAGAATATAAATGCAAATATAAACCAAAAGAGATATCAGACAAGAACAATGAGCTTATAATTTAGCCATATTAGTTTGCTTCATGTAAAAAAAAAAATATTCAGTCAGGGTAAAGTGAAATTTCTTTTAAATTCACATGTTCAAAGAACACATCATCCTGTAATACATTCACACTTACCTTGATGACTTCACTGGAGGGTATGGGTTTCCGTCCTTGCGTCCATTTTCACCATTTTTCAACCTAAAAATGGGTTTCATAATTAAAGGAAAGAAAATGTCACATTAGATATAAAAATGCTGATGTTTGTCCTTCTAAGCTTCATAGAGAGATTAAACGACTTTGTACAAAATATCTACACTCTACCAAACGCTATCTCTTACTTCATCATCTTTCACTACAAAACAAAATACTTATATTGGGATGCCAAAGCCACATTCTAATTTTACTTGAAACAGCCCACCTTATCTTACATGTAAAACTGCCAATAATCTTTCCTGCTTATTTTAGGAACCATTCACGAAGTCAAAATTTCCACAAAAGAGATCATGAAGTATATCAATCTAATGTTTTCTTTACATCATTTTACGTGTTATATATAAGTAAATATTTTTGCATTTCTTGATTACTTGTTTTATAATACCTTTTTAAACTTCTTCAGTAGATGTTGACTCTTGTATATGATTGTATATTATGTTTGCAATTTTGCTGCGTATATAATCCATTACGCAATGTAAAACACAGCCTTGCTGATAAAACAACAGCTGTATGAATAAAATGCACTTGATTCGATTCATCTCTCTTTTCATTTCCTCCTCACTGTTCCTCCCACACTCTCAAGAACCAAGAATACATATATTCCTATCCCCATCCCACCAACAAAGCCTTATAAAGTCACCAAAAGACAAATTTCCTGTGTGGGTTCATTGTAGAGAAGCAGTAGAATATTTCCATTCTTCCATTAAACATTCTAAAGGTCAAACATTTTGAATCCATGCATAGGTATTAAAAGCAATTGCAGTCATTCCACTCCTTTAGTATGGATTTCTAAAAATCATGTAGGGGCCTATACAGTACTGTATAAGCTGTTATTTTTGCGTACACGTTATTATATTTTAGCGAATCAGAAGGTCAGAGACATTTTCACGATGTGTTGTTATCGTCAATTGACACCGAGGCTATCATAAGTGCACTATTACACTAATGCATGGCAACATTTTTGCATGTTGTTAAATTCGCAGTTCAACAGCAATTTGCGAAAACTCGCAAAAATTAAACCCTCGTGAAAAATAACAGCTTATACAGTATCTGATTTGCACCTGTCCTTTGAAAAGGACATGAAATGGAGGTTCCATGTGTGAGACAGTCAAGGCTCATGAAATTAAAAGATACCACCCTTCACAGCCTCACAAGAAACATGGTGCAAACCCTTTACAATGGTCTGCCTCACACCTCATTTAAGGGGTGCCAAACCCTCTGGTTTGCCCCAGATACCTACAAATGTAGCAAAAGTACAGTGCACTCCCGTTATGACGAACACGGTTATAACGAAATTCTGGTTACAACGAAATGAAAATTCAAGCCGCAAAATTATCCACTCTCTTTTGTATTGTTGATTTGTTCGGTTATTACGAAATTTTGTTATAACGAAAGAAAATTGCCAGTCCCAAGGACTTTGTTAACAGGAGTCCACTGTATACAAATAGTGAATGGTCTCAAGTGCAATGGTACAAGATTTTGCACGAGGCGAAAGATAGAGGTGCTCTATTCAAGGAGGTGAAGCTGAGTTCAATAGCGCGCCTCATCTTTCACTGACTGCGAAATCTTTTTCCGCTGTATGAGTAAAGACCATACACTATTTGTTTTATACAGCACCTCGAACGTTAAGAGATGTAGTCCACACAGATTCTTGAATTTACCACAGAAATGGCAACCATTTTCATGATGACAGCAAATGAGTAGTTGCACAAGTCAGCCATATGTACACGGTACACGAAACTGATCGGTTGAAGTTGTTTACAAAAATGAGTGACAAAAGTACACGCTTGCAAGCACACATGAGTGCATGCAGCAAATGTTTGTTTATTGTGACATCAGGGCCATGCAATGGAAAACCATCATTATCCATTTTTGCTGAAAGAAAATCGCATGGCTGACAGCCACAGCTTGTGGTGGTACTTTTAACTGAGCATCATGTGATGAGCAATCAACCAATCAGACAGCTGTAATATTTTTAGGTGTTGTATAATCAGTAATACAGTCCATCCCGACCTGCAGTGCCAAGAATATAGAATGAAAAGACTGATATGTATACTCTACTCACATCATGTTGTTCAATTCAAAGTCCTGTAAGTTGCTTGCACTGAGAGAATGAGTGATGCCAGGCTTGTCCCCAGTCAAATCTGAGTTGTCTGTCCCAAAGCTGCCCCGCCGGTGAAAGCCCAGAGGGCTGATGTCTGGTGTGACCTTCGCTGACCTCAAGAACCGCCCACCAAATGTGAAAAATCTTCAAACACACAGATTTAGAAAAATAGGTATGAATTATCCTGTTCACTTGTCACAAACTACTGCAAATATGCCTATTTTTTAAATTCCTTATCATTGCAGTTTGTTTCATTCTTGTTAAGAAGATGAAAGGGACCCCTGGAGACAAACTTAATACTCAAAGGAAACCACACAGAATACAGGGCAACTTACAGAGTATACATGTCTGTTAAGGGTTTGTTTTAAATCCCAGGTCAAAAACCATCATCCTAGCTTTTAAATCTTGCAAAATCTTATTTTAAAAGCTTAAGAAATATTCATGTAACTGCCAAATCTTATTTTAAAAGCTTAAGAAATATTCACGTAACTGCCAAAGAAAAATTGAATGGTTTAATTATCACAGTGATCCAATAATATCCTACACTTCATCTTTTCCTTGAAAACTACAAAATAATAAATATCAGGAAGGATAATAATCATATCTTCTAGTTTCAATATCCAGATAGATATGGGGTATTTCGGTCTTTCTGTTTTTCAAGATTACATGTGATGAAAAGGAAAAGACTGATAAAATGGTGGATGAGGTATCAGAGATACAGAGGTGGATTCCAATACTGATAAATGAAGCAATGAGTGATTAACGTCTCTTTCTCTTGTCATATGGTTATGTATGTATAAATATGCACAGAAATGTTTATCTATATATTTACATTAACATATAGTACTTACATGCACATATAATCAAATGCTTTGATAAAAACAGATATTGCCATTGACGGAGACACATTTGTACTGATAGGTATAGGTTGGTGTACAGATAGGAAAAGAACACACAGTAAGATGGATTCACATTCATTTATATATGAATTGATATATAAACCATTCAATGATATATAAATGTCAAGAGTCGTAGATGGGTAGATAGGCAGTTATACTGGTATATATCAAGAAAAGATACGATCAGATGGATGGATGGAAGAAGCAATTGAGAAATCTCCAAGTTTAACGGCATGTTGAGAGTTTCTGAAGGGTAGAATTAATGACAGAGATGAAGAAGAACCAGGGCCCCATTTCATAAAAAGTTGATATGATAGCAAATCTTACTGGAATAACAATTGTCATGGTAATGACAAGAATCCAGCTTCCTGATTGGCTGTTGCTATTGAAAGTTGCCATTCTAGCAAGAGTTCCTATCCTAACATCTTTTATGAAATGGTGCCCAGAAGTCATTACAATGTTGCTTGAAATATAAAACTAATCAATCTTCCTTATGAGTCCATGGGATGTTAGCTCAAACCAATCTCAGATGTTATCTCGACTCTGTGTGAAAGCCTCATACATCCTCACATACCATCCACTAATGTGCCTATTGTATCACATCATTGCAAGCATCATCAAACTTTTACCAATAAAAATCACACCAAACAGGATTCTGTCAATGTCGCTTTTAACATTTCAAATCATTTCATCATTCCCATGATGTCCATGAGGGTCCCATCGATCTCTTCTCCATCTGAATCACCGTATCATCAAACATGTTATATCACTGTATCATGAAGTACGCTATGTTTTTGTAACGGCCAACTATCAAACACGATATTTTTGCAAATTTTGCGAGGAGCAAAGATTTGCGAAAGTAAAATGTATGCAAAAAGAATTATCTGCCAAAAGTTTTATCTGCACAATGCACTGAATACCAGTGGCAAGTCAAGGAAATTTCATGCCATTAAAAAAATATGGCTGTTGGTTCCTTTCTGTGAAATTTTCATGCCGCAAACATTTCTGGTTTTACAGTATCTCCACAGCTTCTATTCTCCATCAGCATTACTGACGATTCTTATTACTGACAACAAACCAGGCAGAGGCTAACCTTCATTGAATATTTACATGCTCTATTCATCTCTATCTTCTAAAGTTTCTCTGCCTTCTCCAATCATCAAAAATTTGTATAAACAATGGCTAGATAGCTTACAGATAGATTTGATGGGATGGGAGGGGTCATATGATAAATATTTGTGTGAGCTTGAGTGAAATCTCTACATGAGCTAAACATCATAGAGTGGTAGTATTTTGTGGGATTATTCATGATTTCATCAAAAGAATTATGATGTGCCAAGCCTGGCCTACTCACTTCCTCTTAGTACCATTCTGCATGGCCCGTGCCAGCAGGCCTTTGTACGTGTCGGATTTGAGAAAGCGCTGATATGAGTCCTTCTTCATCAGGAGGAAGATGTGCTGCTGCGCTGCCTCAAAGGCAAAGCGGGTTGGTTTCCTTAGCGACTGCTGGGTCAGCTCCATCGTCCGTCCATCCACGTTGATCTCGCACGGAGCACCAGGGGCGAGGAATGTCCTGGAATAATTCAAGGAGAGATGTAAGTCTTCCAATATTTCATGACTTATTACTCTTGAACTGGCTTCCATATCATATCAAACAATTCAAAAATAATTAGCAATTTTAGATCACATTTGAAAACTTGTCTCATTCATATATTTCCTACATGAGTTGGATATACTACATTTTCTTCAAATCTCTCTAATCATCTTTACATGTGATTGTAGATAATTTATAGAAACAAAGATAAACAAATAATAATTTAATAACAACAATAGATAAGATATCATTGAAAAGTAAAGCTCAGAAGCTACATCGAGCCAGACTATCTTCATTTAGGATATCATTATCATAATAGAAAAATTAGTTCAAACGGATGGTTGATAAATACAGATAAAGAGTTCTCTAGACATATCCAAAAGTTGTATTTACCTGTGACAGTTTCGACGATGGGCTGTCATCTTTCTCAAAAGATGGCTAACTGGCAATTGATGATTTATGATGGCGCTATCACCAGGATGGCACACCCGGGTGATTGCTGATTGGCGCCAAATCATCAGTTGCCAATTTGCCAGCGTTTGAGAAAGATGACAGCCCATCATCGAAACTGTCACAGGTAAATACAACTTTTAGATGTGTCTAGAGAACACTTTATCTACATTATTGCAATGTTTTTCAGATCTCCACCAATCAACGATGCTGCCACTGACCTGTAGATTTCATGCACCATCTCCGGCACCATGGATTGGGGGGCAGACTTGAGGGATTCACAGGCCGACCAGAACCGGATGTTCTCCTGACTATACTCTTTCTGGAGGAACTTCTCAAACTCGTGCCTCCCCGTGGCGTCCGACACCAGCTCCCGGAAGCTGATGGCCCACCGACGCACCCTCCTCTCAGTGGGCGTGTCCACTCTGTGGGGATGAAAGGGGTGAGAGAAGGTGGGCCGGGCACACACTCAAAGCCTTTCTACGGGCCTTGAAATTGTGATACTGGGTTGAACTCATGACAGAGAACACCAGATTCTATTTAAGTGCTATTTTGTCAGTTTGTGGGTAAATGCGTGTGTGTTTGTGTATATACCAGCAAACCACAATCACAGTGTAAATGCAGTCATTCCCATTACCTATTGGTTGTGTTAAGATTCACTTCTTGAATTTCTTGAAGACAAAGTGAACACAGTGACTTACAAAGAACAAAAGATAAATGCTGACCAACCATCCCAGTTAAGAGCAGCCAAGTATGTGAAGCTGACAGCAGTGTATGATATCATTTTTAATAAATATTTGATCATCTGCATGCTGATTTAGTGATTGAATAATTAGATTTACAAATGAGGGGATTCACATTACTAATCTAAAATGATCAAAATTCCACCATCACAATGGTAACCTATTTCGAGATGTGTTTACATCTACCAAAGATATGTGTTCACATCTACTGAAGATATCACAACATTTGCATTTATGCTCTCAGATAGTTAATCTCTATCAGGTCGGCACAGAGAGTATTGAATAAAAATTTGATTTGATTTGATATGAAATGGGTTTATAGATTTAGTTCCAAAAGGGTAACAAGATGGGTAACAAGAATTTGCAGATTTATTGTCATTGAACAGGAACTCACTGACTCTGAGTTTTGGGATTGTAAGAAAGGTTCACCTGAAATCATCTTATGACTACATCTAGAATGTCATTGACTAATTGAAAGAAGTTCATTTGCTGATAGTTTGAAATATAATCTATGCATGAGCGAGAATGTTAATCTTGAAGAACCTCCACAACTGTAGAGAAGGGTATATGTCAAAATGTAATATTTGTATGCAGAGATTCTCACGATACTCTTGTATCTTACATTCACTTCTAAATGGAAAAGCCCATTTTTAAAACAAATGATAAAGCATACACATCCATCAGACTCCGATGATTTTCTTTTCTCCAATGTCTCCACTTGTGCCCCCTCCCCCCAAAAAGGCTACTCTCATATGAGAACATTTATTTCAAACTGCCATGACAACTATTCATTACGAAATTGATTTCCTTACAGCATGATGTTGAGGGTCCACATGGTGGTGTCATCACTGATCCATGGGTTGCTAGGCTGCGCCCCGGAGATGAATGGGTCGTGCTCAGCAAACCGCTCACACTGTTTCATTAACCTAAATGTTCACCATAGTGGAGTAAAGATACAAGGGAGAAAATAGATAGTTATATGGCACGTACAAGTAAACACTCGGTGAACATCTTTGCAATGATTGTGTGTGTCATAGGCTGCAAAATGAGATGGTGGCTGTAGTTCCCACACTTTATTCTTGTGTGTGTGAGTGTGTGTGTGTGTGTGTCCAACAACAGCATTCCTTGGCTTAGCAGCCTAACATCTTGGGAGAGATTTCACTTTGTCGTTACATATTATGTAAGGACAGATATTATACAATTTTCAATATCTTTATAGCAAAAGAAAAAGAAGAAGAGAAAGTCTATATCATTCTTTGCAAAAACAAAACAAACTAACAAATTTCTTTTTTTTTTTGCGAATGTGTTTTTGCTACTTTTTGTAGGTCTACATTATTAGTCGAGGTTTATACACATAAGTGGTATTAACCCTTACATGTCTGTAGTGTGCTAATGAATGTGCTTGTGTGCACAGAGCAAATCTTAACCCATTGAGGACGATTCCCGTGAATACTCGGGCAGGTGTCAATGGTAAATGTGTGTTAAAGCAAAATCAGTCCATCCTCGATGGATTAAGTAGGTACAGTTTAGGAGCAGTATCAAGTAGAGAATCCTAGATTAGAGAGAGAGAGAGGATTGACACCAGTAAGTCTAGCCACATTAGATTCTACAGAGCAACCAGACAGATTGATATAACCCAAGTCAGTGCCACATATAAAGAGAGTCTGGCCAACTCGATTTTCGGCTCATGAGTTTTGAAGCCTGCGATTGGTCAAAACTGGTCCCATGATCTTCGTGGAGCCATGTCATTACCAAAGTGTGCTCATACACAGTGCCCATTGTTAACTACACCTTATTTGGCTTGGTCATATTGTTACGTCTGCGCATACACACTAACCCTCTTAACGCGTAATACATGGCGTCCAATTAGCAGTTGGCCAGACTCTCTTTATATACTGCACTGACCTAAGTCAATAGAGAATCCAACAAAGAAACTGTATTATTGACAGAATATCGCAAGTTAATGATGGAGTTGAGGCTCAATATCCACAATTTGCATATTGAAGGCTGCCCTCAGTGTCCATAACTAAAGATACCAGAGCACTCACAATGCTCTGGGGTAATTAATAATTGAATGAATGACGCCAAATTCACACAATCCACTCTCACTTGGTATTTTCTGTTAGCTACATGCTTTATCGGATTTTTTATATAATAATAATAACAGTAAGGTACATTTCTATAGCACGGCTACTATTGTATGATACATTCTACTGCAACGTACGCTATATGAGATACCTGTCCGTATGACTTTTTTTTTTTAAATCATACTCAAAACATTTAAAAGTATATAAAAACGAAAACATCTTTTTAAAGGTGACTTATTTCAAAAATGTTTACTGTACCACAGATATAGAGGAAACTGGAACCCCCTTATCATGTTGTGGACAGAACGAACTCATTACATATTTGCTAAAAGTCTTGACAGAAAGAAATGTAGAAAAGATAACAGAAAGAGAGATAGAAAGCGAGAGAAAGATGAAGAGAAAGATGAATTCTAAGATGGATAAATCAAGAGAAAATAATGATGAAATCATTCTATCCAGGGTAGCCTCTTTGGTGGTAGATTTGCTTTTCCATTACCATCACCACTATAATGCCGGGTAAGCTTCTTCACACCTGTGCTAAGAGGGACATACGTTGTAGTGTAGATGTAGGCACCAGATGCAGGATTTAGAACCAGGATTTCCCCTTCCACAGTTTACAGTATCATCTATTAGACTACAATGATCCTATGGATTATAAGATTTCTACTTCCCAAAGATGAGAAAGGGGTTGTTCTAATCTGAACGTAACCGGCTGAGGATGGACTGATTTTGCTACAACATGCATTTCCCATTGACACCTGCCCGAGTATACTTGGGACTCGTCCTCAATGGGTTAAAACAAGCTCTACTGATAATACACAGTTGGACTTCAAAGAAAAGTAGAAAGGACTGCATGAAAAAAAAAAGGTTGCAGAAAAAGTTGAAGTCAGAAAAAGGAGTAAGGAATAAATGAAGAGAAAAGAGTAAATAAGTAGCATAAATCCAATTCAAGTCAATTCATTTTCCCAACACAAGACAGAACAAAAAGCATACACAAATGTACACATTACACTCAGACACAAGTGTCATATATGAACCTATGGATAAAAGCACAATATTATGATTAATAACCGAGATGAAACAGCAGGAAAGTATATGAGACTATCCCTGAGTGTAGGCTGACCCATCCACAAATAGATGTGCATACAAAACAAAAACAAAAAAAAAAATGGGGAGACTGGCTTCACAATGCAAGTTAGAAAATATGACTTCCTTTAATAGAAAAAAGCAAGCCACACGCTAAGCACGGATTGAGGCAAGGATCAACATATGAGAGATGTACATTTTCTCTCCCTGTGCTTGGCTCAAAGCCCCTTGCCAACATGTGCAGACAGAGAAAAGAGCAATTACTTTAGTGCTTCAAAATAATTCTAAAATGTTAGTTTGGGATACAAATCACCACCATGAAAATGTTAATCACTTTAATGAATGATAAGTATTGTTAAATATACAAAATGTGAACAACAGTTTTGGTGAAAACCATTTCTAGAATAAACCATCACCGTGCCAGTTTATTGAGAAAATAAGTAATATCTCCTTATATTTGTGGCCTTATTGCACAATTTTTGTACGGTATGGTGCTCTGTGATACAATTGAACTATAAAACCATCAAATGTGATAATTCAGACATCACTTCTCCCAGTGTTAAATAGTGGCTTTAAGATCAAATAAATCAAAACACCTCCAACCTAAGTACAATATAAGGTGGCCTCACTGGAAGATTTGAAAGCCCAGACTGAAAAGAGAAGATTTTATACCAACAAGGTTTGCCAGACTGCATCATGGCCATTTTATACCCAATCATTGGAAAGAGAGTTCAGAGAGGCAGAGGTTTTATTTCATTTCAGGGATACAGTCAGATCAGAAGAATATAAAAACACAGAATGTACCCAGTTCTTTCACCCTGAAAGAACTCAAAAGCATCCCACTCAATTTCCATGGTTACTCAATTACTCCGTGCTCAATGAATGACGTGGCAAACAGAGATATGATTTATGCATTTTGCATTGTGATACAAAAATTACCATGAGTTCCCACTCATTCCTGTAACACAGGAGAGTTCAGACAAAACTGTGCCATGTCATAGGCACTAACAGAGATTTGAACACAATGAATGTCAAAAGTGAAACCATGCAAGTTATGTGTGACATAATGGTCCTGTTATATAACCATGAGTCAGTGTGTCACCTTGGAAAGCTCACAATAACATCAATTGAGGTGAAAAGATGTACACCTATATGGAATCTTAGATCTTTATGGACAAAATGGATTCTTTTCCAACAAGTACATGCCTTTGGTCACAAGGAAAGTCTAAGAGTAGCCAAGAGAATTAGGAGCCCATTGATAAAGAGGCATGTATGACTATTATCAGCACCATCTTAAAAAAAAAAAAAAAAAAACTTTGATAACTTCACCTAGGCAAACCATTACATTTCCTACCTCACTACTCAGAGCACTACCACAGCTGATCAGAGAAGATGCTATCTAGCATCATATTTTCTGGTCTCTAGCTACACTTATGACCTGCTGACAGAAATGTTAATGACTGGATATCATTTATTGAGGATTTGGAATAGGAAGGTTGATATGACCTCAAAAAGGCCATTACTGGTAATCCATGAATATATCTGCACACATTTACATTGAAATTATCATACAGTCCTCTGCTGGTCATCTATCCAGTAGAAATATTTCTACTTACATGTCTATTGCCTTGGACGTCTTAATGGTCATCTTGGAGAGGCGGTTTTGCAGGAAGGTGACCTTGAGAAGACAAAACAAAATGAATTCTCGTTGGTATTTGAAAATGTAAAGGGAATTAAACATATTGTGACGGTTTTTGAAATAAGAATAATGCTGCATACGATTATGTTGTACGTGTACCACTATTCACCTATATTCGCCATGTGTATAATGCTGCATACGATTATGTTGTACGTGTACCACTATTCACCTATATTCGCCATGTGTATTCACGAACCCTGTTTGACCCCTTCGATGTGATTGTTAAATGCTGACACCATCATGTTTCGAACTGCTATGCTGACACCATCATGTTTCGAACTGCTACAGTTTCATCTAATAAGGCATCCCTGATCCGATTCTCCATCCATAGAACTAGTTCGGCCCGATACCAAATAGCTGGTCCAGTTGCATACTCACTAGATCGGTCCGCCCTGATTCTAAAACTGCCCTTTCTCGACCAAGCTTGAATGTAGACCAGACCGACTTGATCTCAGAAAGATATAGGTCATGACCCAGTTTTACATCCACGCGCCTCTGCCTTCTTTGAGAATCTGGATGACCCAGTTACACATCGTTCGCATGGTAACTGGATCGCCCAGCTTTATGGCACGCGACATCCCCAGATCGTATATAAACGTCTGTTTTGGTAATTACGGGAGGAGAAGAGAAGAGAAAAAGATTCCCTTTGCGCTTTGCTTTTACGAGACTGGACTAGGAGTTAGTAGTTCGAGGCCGCACGATGTGTTAGCCCTTTTAATGTCTCGCTGTTACATAATTATGTGATGTTGTTTTGACGCTCGTCTTTTCAGTATACGTGATGTCTTCTTTTAATAAAATACGAATAAAGTGAACTCGATACTTCTGTTGTTATTAATTCAACTCTCTTCTACGACGAATTGTATGGGATATGCGTGTGCGTGAAATGACAATTTGAACCCTCGCCATCCATGACATGCATCCACAACTCTCATCACGAACGCACCCAGAAAATTCGTCGCAATGGTGTCAGGAGTGGGATTAGCGATCTTTAACACGTGTCTCAATTGTGCTATTTGATGGATTGACTGACGAGCAATAATATAGTTATTAATTGAATGGACTGCTCCATGGCACCTCCAAATTGATTCAGCGAATATTTGTTGGCATTGTTTTCCGCGAACTCATACCATTTATGAAGGAGCAGATTGCGACCATAACAATCTGAATTTCGATTTGATACGGAGAACTATTTAGTCGATTAATCTACAATGTCTACCAGACCTAAGAGGAAAGCAGAGCTCCAGCGTGAGCTCAGACATTTGCAAGACGAATTGGATGCCGCAAGACGGGAGCTGCATGAACTAAAAGACACCATTCGCCATGACTGCGATGACGAGGAGGTGGTGGTCGCACCACAGCACGACTACGCGGGAAAGATGGACGTACAGCTGCCACAGCAAGATTCATTCGACGGATCGAGGCCGTGGAGCAGTTTTGTGGCCTCGTTTACTAATTTAGCTGCCGCCTGTGGTTGGGATGACCACGAAAAACGATTCAGACTGTTGGCGTGTCTGCGAGGCGACGCAGCAGACTACGCCTACCAGCAGCTACCCGACGACGTTGTCAATGACTATGGGAGGTTGACAAACGCATTGGTTGACCGATTTGCAGCGAGAAGGACCCCGGCAACGTTCATCGCGCAGCTCGAGTCGAGACGGTTGGCACCACGGGAGTCGCTCGTCGATTTCGCAGCCGACATAAAGAAACTAACCACGTTTGGATATCCAACCGCCGACGTCGCGACAATAGAGAGCATCGCGACCAGGCACTTCTTACGCGGCCTGGGGGATAACCAAATGACTTTAACAATTGGTATGCAGGAGCCGCAAACGCTGCAAGAGGCACGAGACATTACCGAGAGGTACCTCAGCCTCAGGGAGGAAACGGCCAGGAGGCCTATTCGTTCGATCTCCACTTCGAATTCGGTATCAGACGTGGTCACCGAAGATCATTTTCTTTCGTTTGAAAAGCGAGTGATGGAAACGATTGAGAGGAGGTTGAATGCCCTCACGGAAAAGGGAGGCTCGGGTCGTGATCGCAATGGTGGCCAAAGGAGCAATCGGGATCGTAGTGGCGGTGGACGTTGCTATGAATGTAACAAAGAGGGACACTTCGCGAGGCAGTGCCCGATTAGATACCAGCGGTATGAAAGACAGGCGCAACGACCACGGTCGGAATATCAACAGTGGCTGCCTCCTAATACCTCATTTCAACAGTGGCAGCAACCCCAGCAACAACAATCCTGGCAACAGCACTGGCAACCACCTCAACAACAACAACAACAGTGGCACCCACAGCCGCCACCACTACCTCAGCCGTCACAACAGCGGGACATGCCACCATCGAACGCTCAGGATCAACCGACATTGAATCGTGCTTCTCAATCGGGAAACTAAGCGGGGCCGAAACCGTCGACCAGGGACCGGCCCTCCCTTTTCCACCAATTGAAATTATTAGGATAAGCGAACGCTCAGGAGTGTCTGCTAGCATTAATTCAATTTTAAATGGTGCAAATACACGATTACTGGTCGATTCAGGAGCCGCCGCCACTGTAATTTCCCCAAAATTACTTGCTGCCATGCCTGAAGAAACTCGCCCGAAGTTGCGACAATTGACTGAAAATGTACAACTCCAGGCAGCAGACAGCGGACTGCTCACTGTGTATGGGGAAGTTGACATTGATATTAGTTTAGAATCTGATGTTTTTCCATGGTATGCATACGTCGCCGATATCCCTGACGATGGATTGATAGGCTTTGATTTTCTTCATCACTATGACTGTGTTCTCGAAGCTAGGCGAGGACTTCGCATTGGCAAAAGACTGTATGAAACTGCTGTAAATAGAGAATTTAACATGTGTACTGTGTATGTTAAGTCTGATACCATAATACCGGCGAACTGTGAATACATTGTTTGTGGAACTGCTGAAAACTTCGAGTTTGATTGTGACAACCCGTTTGGAGTGATTGAGCCTATTCAAGTTGATGCGCTGCCACTCCATGTTGCTCATTCCGTGGTCGATGTCGCCCGTATGCGTGCTGGTAGTGGTATTCCAGTAAGAGTTGCGAATATAAACGATGATGATGTACAACTTTTCTCCGGAACGAGGATAGCATTCATTCAGCCCGTTGTTTCGATTGTGGATGTCGCTGAAGACTTTGAAAACAGTGATTCATCACCCAAGACTTCGACCCCGATCCGCAGTTTAAGGTCTGGTGACCAAACAAACTTCGACAGCTGGTCGGATGAGCTCAAGGAACTGTACACTCGTAGTTGTAAAGGACTTGACATCGGCGAGCGTCAACGACTTGCTGCACTATTGGACAAACATAGGAAATCATTTGCGATGTCGGCCGACGATCACGGTCGCACTTCGATCGTTCGACATGCAATAGATACTGGTGATGCAGCACCCATCAAACAACGACCGCGACGACCACCACGGGCCTTCGAAGGGGAGGAAGAGCAGATTATCGCGGACCAGTTGAAATCAGGAGTTATTCGTGAGTCATCGAGCCCGTGGTCGAGTCCACTGGTGTATGTGAAAAAGAAAGACGGGACTACGAGGCAGTGCGTAGATTACCGGAAACTAAACGAAGTCACAAAGAAAGACGCATACCCGTTACCTCGAATGGAAGACTGTTTAGATTGTCTTGGTGGTTCTCATGTTTTCTCGACACTCGATCTCCAGTCTGGTTTTTGGCAGATCAAGATCGAGGAAGAGGATCGCCAGAAAACAGCATTCAACACCCGAAACGGACACTACGAATATGTGACAATGCCATTTGGCTTGTGTAACGCGCCAAGTACATTTGAACGAGCAATGGAATTACTCATGAAAGGCCTCCAGTGGAAGACGCTGATATTGTATCTCGATGACATCATTGTCATGGCCCCATCCTTCGACGACCACCTGATTCGACTAGATGAAGTTTTGTCGCGATTATCTACAGCAGGCCTTAAACTGAAGCCCAGCAAGTGCAGTTTATTTCGCCAAGAGGTTGCTTACCTGGGACATATTGTGAGCAAAAATGGAATCAGACCCGATCCTGACAAAATTCGTCGAATCAAAAGCTGGGCGACGCCGACGTCGATCACGGACGTCAGGTCGTTTCTCGGACTTTGCTCATATTATCGGCGATTTATTCGCGGATTTTCATCAATAGCGGCCCCTTTGAACAAATTGCTTGAGAAATCGAACAGATTTGAATGGGATGACGATTGTGATCGGGCCTTCAACGATCTCAAGACGACACTCGTCAGTGATAGCGTGATGGCCTACCCCCGGGATAGCGGATTATTCATTCTGGACACAGATGCTTCCGCGACCGGCATTGGTGCTGTTTTGTCCCAAATGCAGTGGGATGAAACGAGCCAAACGGAAGTCGAGCGGCCTATTGCCTACGCTAGTCGAACTCTTACCCGATCCCAACGACGATATTGTACTACACGGAGAGAATTGCTGGCAGTGGTTTCATTTGTTCGTCATTTTCGTCACTATCTCCTCGGACGCAAATTTCTTATTCGAACAGACCACTCATCACTGCGGTGGATAATGTCGTTTAGAGAGCCCACAGATCAGATGGCGCGCTGGTTGGAAATCCTGTCACAGTTCGACTTCGACATCGAACACCGAGCGGGCAAGAAACACGGAAATGCGGACTCATTATCTCGTATGCCGTGTGACCCTGATTCATGCGACTGTTACGACGGGTCTACTATCTTGTCAGATTTGCCATGTGGAGGCTGCACAACATGTCATCGACGACATCGAGAATGGTCCGACTTCTTTAGTGTCGATGACGTCATCCCGTTGTCATCAAAGAGTGTGAAGACCATTCACACGAATAAACCCGGAAGTGATAATGTCAATCGAACCTACTCTGCCAAAGTTAACTGTTGTGCCGACATGATCTTTTATGCCGGCTCCGTCATCGTTTTTCTTCTTGGACTGTTATCGTATAATTTGAATAACTTGCGCATTGGATTGTGTAGTGCTATTGTGTGCCTAATTTTGAGCCTCGCAGTTGTGATTAGGGGAACGAGTGATGCATTTTCGTTTTTGAGCAGGGGACATTGGCCTACCCCGGGATTTCTGAGTTTATGTGTGAAGAAATGTGCATCGATATCGCGAGTGAAGGCACGAATAAAACGCAAGAACGCTGTCGACATCGCAAAGAATGACTCTCTGTCCTGCGTCTCCGAAACAGGCGCCGTCGCTGGAGATTTCTCCGGGCCGCAGGGACAATTTCTATGCAATATCGAACGCAATGAAATGATAACCAAGCAGAAGAACGATCCCGACATCGGAATTATCTACGAGTGGCTGGTCGAGTCAGCAGACAGACCTGATCGAAGCCGGGTTCACGACAAAAGTCCAGCAGTGCGTAATTTGTGGTTACTGTGGAAACAACTACAGATAATTGATGGAGTACTGTATAAGCGGAATTATACGAACAACAGGCTGACAACGAGTTTACAGCTCGTCGTCCCGGCAAGTCTTCGTGATGAAGTCATGAAGGCCAACCATTCCTCAAAAATGTCTGGCCACCTGGGAATTAAGAAAACTTTGAGCAAAACATCACGAGGTTTCTACTGGTTTAACATGAAGCAGTCAGTGAAATTATATTTGGCTAACTGCGTATCGTGTGGAGCGAGGAAGAAGCCGACGACCAAACCACGAGCTCCACTCGGAGAATACACGCCTGGGTCGCCGATGGATCGCGTCGCAATGGACATATTAGGCCCATTTCCGACCAGTGCGAAAGGGAACCGATACGTACTCGTCATTGGTGATATGTTTACCAAGTGGACAGAGGCCTACGCCATCGCGGACCAGACAGCCCCGACAATCGCGAACGCGATCGTACATGAGTTTATAGCTAGATTTGGAACGCCCTTAGAGATCCACACGGACCAAGGGAGAAACTTCGAATCCGACCTCATGCACGAGCTTTGCCGACTTCTCGAGATTACCAAAACACGCACTAGCCCTTACAGACCTAATTCGAACGGGATGATCGAACGGTTTAACAAGACGCTTGTCGACATGATTACGGCGTTCGTCGACAAGAAACAGACGAATTGGGACGAAAACCTATCCCTCCTTACGTCAGCGTATCGCAGCACCGAGCACGAATCAACCCGATTTTCTCCGAATTTTCTTATGCTCGGTCGTGAGGTCCGAACGCCAATCGAGGTCGCCATGGGGATAGGACAGCCAGATGACGACAACGGTGGTCATCTCCCTAACGAACACGCAGTTGGATTAGTCTCCGCGATGACCGACGCATCGAAATTAGCTAGGGACTACCTCGGAAAAGCACGGGAACGACAGAAAAACGACTATGATGCTAGGATTTCTATCAATAACTTCAAAGTGGGTGACTTTGTTTATTATGTGGATTCTACACGAAAGAAAGGACTGTCGCCTAAACTTAATCCACATAAATTTGTTGGTCCATGTGTCGTTGTCCGAATTCATAACGACGTCAACTTCGAAATTCGGACAAGTGCCAAATGTAAGGGGAAAACGTTGCATCATGACAGACTTAGACCATATATTAATAACGACATACCACAGTGGGCAATGAATTTGTCGCAAAGAGTGAAAATTTTTGACCCAAACATGCGACAGACTGGAACTCAGACTAATGTGAAGGACATACTGACCCCAAGAAGATCAACTCGAACCCGCTGCCCCCCTGACCGTTTTGGTCACTCTTTATAATGTCACAGCCGGAATAAGACAGAAATCGTTCGCTCTCGCTCTCTCTTTCTCAACGCAATCAGCTACCGTTTTGTATTTTTACCAGCCCATTCATTTCTGGAATCTTTTATTCCATCACCGTTTTGGGCACGAATGTGTTGAAGCTTTCTTTTTTTTTAAGCCATAATGGATGTGAGCGAATTCATCTCTAAACTAGTCTCCTCCGAGATGCCGCCGACACCACTATAGCTCCATCAAGACCGGCTGCGACGCCCCCATCGAACTTAAGAACACCAGCGGCGACCTCCACAACGGCTTTCTCGCCGATTTCGGAAGCGGGCGATGATGCCACCGGGTACGATTTTAATCCGGACCCCCTTCCTGACCCACCCCCACCGGTTTCAGCTTTTGTACCCACCGCCCCCAATAGACATGTCCCCCAACGGCCCCAGCCAAATCTAAGCCATGTCATGGAAGCCATCGCCGAAATGGAAAGTAAAATAACGCGGCGGATAGAGAAAGTGGCAGCCGATGTCGACGATCTCCGTCGGAACTTCGAGGTCCTAGGCGCCACCGTTCACCGCGGCTCGCTCGAGTCAAGGCTCTGCGCTGAAAAGCTAAACAACAACCTTCGGTCCGGATTTAGCCACGTCTCTGGTTTGGTGGTAAACGAGAAGCGAGCCATCAAAAGAGCAGCCTCTACGCTTCAGTGTCTTCTTGACCCACCCCCCGAGAAGGCTATGAGGTCGTCCATGACGACAGCGGTCCCGACGACAACTCCCCCTTCGACGACGGTTCCAGTCACGGCAACAGCCGGGACGCCATTGCTTGACGAAATGGAGTAATTCAAATCATCGGACTCATGGGCGATTTTTTTGTTCTTTTAATATCCACGAGGAAACTCTAAAGGGAAAAAAAATTATAACCATCGTTTGTTTGTTCTACTCTGATGTTCGAAGTTGGATTATACTTCATTCGAGAACTGACTCGTGATCATGATCCCAATTGGTTCGGAACATTGAATTTGTTACGAGTGAGAAACATCACTTTTGGACAATGAACTCATGCATGTTGACCAAAAGGGACAAATAATGACTTTGTGCATTTTATCATGTTTACCTGAAACGTGGAATGTTTATGCACTCATTTTGGAGATTAACATGTTTGTTTTAATGATTATACGTTGTTCGCCCACACATTGCAGATGTTATTTTCTATTGTATGCACTATGTCTTTATGTTGATTTGCATGTAGTAACGGTTATTTGCTCAAGATTTTATCAGTGCCTATAATATTTTGCTGCAAGTGACAGATCTACATACTTTTTCTTGTCATTTTTTTTTTGTTTCCGAAAATCGAAAGAAGAAACGACTCAATTGGCTTTCTCGTATGCATTTTCAGCAAAACTGTGCTATGCTGCATCTGCCGAAATCTTGCGGAAAGGGAAAATCCAAAATCATCCAATTAAGTGTGGATGGAAACGGTATTTTCGTCCATCCATGTTTGCGCACGTTATCTTGAATATTTCTCCCCCCCCCCCACTCTCTCCAATTTTCTGCCCCTTTGCTGTCCTATCTTCTCTCCTTTCCACTATAATCTATAATCCTACTATATTTCATATACCGATGCGGGGTTATACGAATTGTTTGTTTTGTTTAAAAATTTGTTTTGCTATCATCGCTTTTGATTGTCGAATCATGATAAGTCATTAATTTTGCATTATGAACGAAGCCAATCATTTTTTAACCTATGTATTCTGCCTTTTGTGTTTACATGTTTTTGTTGCTGTTACTAATGTTAGTCCGTTAGTCAAGATTTTAATGTGAAAAAAAAAAATGGTAATCGCTATAAAAAAAAAAAAAAAAAAAAAAAAAAAAACCGGACAAATTGCAGATTGGTTCAAATCGTGAATGGTTTGTTTTGCTCGTGTTTGTTATGTTTTCGAGCACATTTATTCTTATTTGTTAACTACAAAATGGATAAAGTTTGATATGTGTCGTCATGTGTACTTTTAAGTTTGTATTTTGTCCGTTTTACATATTTTATTTTGCGTTGAAACTTTCGTGGTGGAAACTTTCATTTTTGTTCACTTCCAGAGGCGAAATTCATATGTGTCCTTACTACGTTGTCTTGACCACGTATTTTTTTTTTCTCTTTCAGACACCCATGATTTATCGCCCCACGCCATTACACAGGTGGCCCGGGTAGGGTGAAATGTAGGCAACGTTATGTCATTTGCGAGAGGCTGAGCCTTGAATCGCACTCCCAACACTTGAGATAGGCTAAAGCGCAGAGTCCGACATTCCTTAAAATGTATCGAATGTGCCCGATTTTACTTCGGTCAGTTTCCTCCGCTTTCTTCTCAAAAATAAAAAGTTGACCAAGGACACACTGTTTTGCCTCTGCAGTGATACAAGTTTGCTGACTGGCATGTTCTCGTTTTACGTATGCCACGTTGTCCCCGCCTTGCGGAGGGCAGTGGTGCCTTTGTATTTTCTGACTCGATGCCGTGTTCTGACTTTCTCATTTTTATTTTTATTTGAACATAACGATTGTTTCTTATAATCTTTGTTGTAAATTTTGTACATACAGTTACACTTTTCCGGTTTTTTTTACGTTGTAGTATATCGATGCATTTCGTGTATATCGAAATGTTGGTACCCGCCATTATAATGTATATGTATTTTTCAGTTTCAACTTAATTCCTTCGTATGTATTCACCGCGTTGTTTTATCTAAATTTTTTAAAATACAATTTTTGTGTGTTTATTCCCATCTCGCTCCGCTTTAGGAGTTCTGATCCAATTGACGACAAAAACAAACAATTATACAAAAAAAAAATAAGTGCATCAGAATTTTACATTGCGATTCAGACGTGTTCATCTAAATTGACAATGCTATGTTAATATTACGTAGTTTTCAGCATAGAACCTACATCTACCGAAAAAAAAAAAATACTCTTCCAAAGTTATTTTTGATATTCGAACCTTTCATCTTAATCCATGATCGGGGACGATCATTTTTTTTAGAGGAAAGCATTGTGACGGTTTTTGAAATAAGAATAATGCTGCATACGATTATGTTGTACGTGTACCACTATTCACCTATATTCGCCATGTGTATAATGCTGCATACGATTATGTTGTACGTGTACCACTATTCACCTATATTCGCCATGTGTATTCACGAACCCTGTTTGACCCCTTCGATGTGATTGTTAAATGCTGACACCATCATGTTTCGAACTGCTATGCTGACACCATCATGTTTCGAACTGCTACAGTTTCATCTAATAAGGCATCCCTGATCCGATTCTCCATCCATAGAACTAGTTCGGCCCGATACCAAATAGCTGGTCCAGTTGCATACTCACTAGATCGGTCCGCCCTGATTCTAAAACTGCCCTTTCTCGACCAAGCTTGAATGTAGACCAGACCGACTTGATCTCAGAAAGATATAGGTCATGACCCAGTTTTACATCCACGCGCCTCTGCCTTCTTTGAGAATCTGGATGACCCAGTTACACATTGTTCGCATGGTAACTGGATCGCCCAGCTTTATGGCACGCGACATCCCCAGATCGTATATAAACGTCTGTTTTGGTAATTACGGGAGGAGAAGAGAAGAGAAAAAGATTCCCTTTGCGCTTTGCTTTTACGAGACTGGACTAGGAGTTAGTAGTTCGAGGCCGCACGATGTGTTAGCCCTTTTAATGTCTCGCTGTTACATAATTATGTGATGTTGTTTTGACGCTCGTCTTTTCAGTATACGTGATGTCTTCTTTTAATAAAATACGAATAAAGTGAACTCGATACTTCTGTTGTTATTAATTCAACTCTCTTCTACGACGAATTGTATGGGATATGCGTGTGCGTGAAATGACAATTTGAACCCTCGCCATCCATGACATGCATCCACAACTCTCATCACGAACGCACCCAGAAAATTCGTCGCAATATTTTCATTTTCTAGCATAGTGAAAGAGCAACTGACTTACCTCTTTTTAGAAAGCAGGGGGATAACATTTCCCTAACATGTATACAGTATGTCACAGTTAAACAAGTTAAAGGATTGAATTGGTACTATTCATGAAAAAAAAATTATGGAATTCTCTTTTTTTTATATCACTGTTCTGCGGTGATGTCACAAACTGTTACAGTCTGCTCATCCAGCAATGACAACCTCCAAAATTTTAAAATTCTTTACTTTTGAACGGATCATACAACATGTTCCTCAAACTTCACACAGGTGTTCTACTAGTACTACTTCATTCCCTCAATCCAAATATATAATCGGTATCACTCTCCTTTGATTCTCCTTTTGATTCTCCACTTCAGCACATACAGAACACTGCTGCCCGTATTATCACTTGTACTAGGAAGTACAATCGCATCACCCCTGTCATCCGCAATCTGCACTGGCTGTTAATTCCACAATGAATCAAGTTCAAGATCCTTTTTATCACCTACAACATCATCCATAACTGTTCACCCATATATCTAATTGACCTGATCTCATCGAAACCCATACCGGCTACACACATGGACCTAAGATCATCATCTGCAACCCAGCTTAAACTTGGCCCTCGCATCCACAACCGTTAAGGTGACTGTGCTTTCTCCGTTTGTGCCCCTCTGCTTTGGAACACTCTCGCTACTCATATTCAGACCTCCACCTCTGTTGACATCTTCAAAAAGAAACTTAAAATCCATTTATTTTTAGAGCAGAATTAATGATTATGTATGCATTTGTAGTAAATTATTTGTTATTCCAAGCTGATTTGTATGTTTGTTTGTTTGGTTGTTTAGCATTGTAAAGCGCTTTGAAACATGTTGTATTAAGTGCTAAATAAATATTTCATATCATTATTACTACTTCCATCATCAATCATCAGCATCGCCATGGTTACACAAGCTTTCATCAAATGTCGTACTTTTCTCCCTCAAATGTTGCAATCATAACCAATCATTAGCATCACGCAGACCCAAATGAATAAATGTATTGATTCTTCAATACCATTGGGCCCCACTGTTCAATTCAGAATACAGGCGTGTGCATGAGACATGATTACACTGCATTTTATTATGCCATTTTGTTAGTACTTCCTAGCAAAATGCAGACTTATGCTTAGCTATACAGGGCCTTAAAAAATATAAATTCATTAATTTTTAGGGAATTGCAACAATTATGCAAGGTCAAATTGACTTGATTAAAATTCCAGCGAGTATGATTATAGCACAGTCTTCCAAGCATACACACATGCTATCACAGTCATTTTATCTTTATCTCCCCTTTCTCTCTTTCTCCTAAGTTTTACTCTTCTTTCCTTTTTCAATCTATTTCTCTCCCCTTCTCTTTCTCTTTCACTTTCACTATCACAATCTATCTTTCCTTTCTTCTATCTCTCTTGCTTTTCTTTTGTTTGCTAGCTTTTCATTAATCATCTCCATCCTTCAATTTTCTACTGAAGTGTTATCTCTTTTGTCAATGCATATCATACATTTCTCTCTTCTGTTGTCTATATTCTGTACACTATAACTCTGTTTCTCTTTCATTTAACCATTCACTTTTTTTATCTCTTCCCTGTTTCTGCATCTCTTTCTCTCTTAGTCTGTTCTCACACTGACTCCTTTTCACACTGTTCCATTTCTCTTACTGTAAAGCAAGAATATTTGTGGCATGAAATTTTCGCAAATTGGAGCCAATGACCTTTTTTTGCAGCACGAATTTTTTTTTTTTTTGCGAACAAGAACCTTCAAACGCATTTCAATTTCACGACTCTTGCCTGCTGTGAAACTTGCAAAAATTGAAATGCACACAAAAATTGCTGGTTTTAGAGTATTTTCACTCGCCATGCTGCAGTGCTTCACTTTCTCCTCTCTCTCTCCTCTCTCTCTGTGGAATAAACTACACTCTCTTTACATTTTTTTACTAAGAACACACTATTGCATCTATCCCTCAGTAAGCAGAATACTGCAAAATTAATCATACAGAGTCTGCAGTGGAATCTGTTGGCTAGCAAAAGGCTTTCGTAACAATGTCATCACGTGCAAGGCAAGAGGACATCACGTGGGCAGTGGAGAAAAAAAAAAACTCTGAAAGCCACGTAGGGTCAGGCTTATAATAACTTAACATAAAATGGTGACATAAAGCTGAGAGAGATAGAAAGAGAAAGAGAGAACACATGCAGGAGAAAGACAGAAATAGAGAAAAAAACTGAAAAAGGGGAAGAAAAAGAGAGAGCAAAAAATCAGAATGAGTCAGAAGAAATAAAAGCACTGATCAGAAGAATCTACCGCTGTGGGAGAATTTTTCACTCATTTCATAACTCTATGATTTTAAAATCAGCACAATCCTTTCAAGAACAACTTCATTCTTCACCCTATGCAAACACCATGCACCTGGATGAATCGGCGTAGCAACCCTGCATCACAAACACACACACACAGACACACCAAACATGTGTCCTACCTGCACACAAATGTACATTATGCATCTATTTCTGAAAGCTGCTAACTTGCCAATATCGCACAAACTGTACACTCAGATGAATGAAGTCAGTTGATGTAAGATTGATGAAATCACATGTGTCATAGATAGATTTGAACTCCACACTCAGAAGTACCTGGGCAGCAAGGATTTGAGGTAATGGACTGATTAGCATTTTATAGCATAAACAGCAAATGTGCCTGGGCAAAGAACACATCTTGGCTATAGGGTAGGGAGGGAAGATAATCCCTGAATTTAGCTGGCTGATCCATTTTACAGTAAACTTCTGCCATTAGGTGATCCTTTGTGAATCATTTGCACATGATAAAGAAAATAGTGTGATTTCTCTTAATGTCTAGAATCAGGACACCTTCCCCATAATCTCTTTTAAATTGTTAATGGATCTCCACAGCATGCTGATTTATCCAACCATTTTTCTTCCTATGTACTTGCTTGAAGATAATAAGTCACTTTTTCTTTTTGGTGACAAGGCTCTACCACTGTATAGGACATACATTGCATTTAGTGAGTCTAATCTTTTGCAAGTCAGGATTCCAAACAATTTTGCAATTCCCGATTGTGGAGTACAGTTCTGAGTGGAAAAATGCATGCATGCACATCAGAGTTGATTTCTTTTTTTACCTTTAAATTCGTAAATAGTACCAAACTCACTAAATTCGCTAAAATAAAACCTCACAAAACATTTGGTTTACAGAGTATATTACATGAAGGTGTCTGAAGTAGCTAACTCTGTATGCATTCCCATATTCTCATCTCTTCTTCTATAATTATCTTTTCCACATACTCTAGCTACATCATATCATCTCCCACAACTAAACCCTGTCTTTCAATATCTCACAAATTTACCAGATCTACTTCAGAGACTTATATTTTCCTTCCAGATGGTTAAAAATCTACACACACAAATACACACACTTTCTTTTTTTAAATGATGTTTTTTTATTAGAATTCCGTTTGATGTCAACGTCGTTTTCACAATGAAACTAATACTATTATATTCAATGTAATCAAACTGAAAAAAAAAACTTCTTACTCATACAAGATATACAAATGAAATAACAGCATGACACACACACACACACACACACATACTTCGACTTACATGTCTTTATGATCTGCTTGGTTAATTATACATATCCATGTCGTTGCGACATTAATTGCTATTAATTACGTCATAATCACTGAGAATTATCTTCCCTGGAAGTTCCTATAATTGCACTTCACTTGAGCTAGCGGGGATCCAGGACTTGGCCTCAAGGCGTGTCAAACTCTGCCTCTCTTTTGCCAAGTCTTCCACTAAACTAGAAATTGGTAAAAACTGGTTCATGGTAAACGATTGCACAAGATCTTCAAGACATACAAAGTTGTACAAAGAACCTAGGTGCCGCACCAACCATTACAAAAATAGCCCAGTACCATTCATGACTAAAGTATTGAATTCCAAATGATGTTATACAGGTCTTATGTTTGTTTTCCATCATGTTCATCGGCAATTATAATTTCCTTGTAATGTTTCTTTGTATTGTGAGCATAATTGTTTTGCCAGCTTTCTTAAAATTGCTCGGAAATTGTTATCAATGTTGTACCTTTACTCATGATGGTATTTTATGCAGCCCTTTGTGTTTTACCGTATCATTGCTTTCTTTGTACGATACTGATAACGGTTAACTTTATACAGCATATTCATGTCACGAGAAGTATAATAATCTCACGCAAAACAATTTTTGGTGCATGGGTATTTGGATGACGAACCAACGATATTTTGATCAAGTTTTATGACCACTGACTGGTTGTCCCCCTTTTATCTACATGTGTATACTGCATTGATGATATGTTTTTGTATATTCAATGATGTGGGGTTTATATGACATTTCATTTCGTAGCTTTTGATTTGCAATGGGTATGTTTCTATTTCCCGTTGTGTGTATATTACAATCAATACTCCTATTTCCCGTTCTCTCTTGACCTTTACGGTTTCTCTCATATTCGGCTTTAAGCAGTGCTTTTTGTACTGTATGATTGTAATATGTTTTCTTAATGCAATAATAATTACATTTAACTGTATATATTTCTGTTACGAGAAGGAGAACTAGTTTACCCAATATTATGTTGCTTTTCGTATTCGGATAACGAGTTTCTAGTTACTTTGATCAAATTTTATTTTCATTGATCTGATCCCTTTTATTCCTTCCTATTTACACCACAATGATGATATTTTGTATAAAGAGGTATAACGTACACGTGTAGAGTCTGTGGCTTACACTTATGAAAGCGTTAATTTTGCGTGTTATTTTAATTATTGAATAATGTGTTTGTGATAATACACAATGTACAGGTGTCACGTACCACTCAGAACAGCGTAATACTTGCTGCAGCCGACATTTCGATTTCTATTCCTCTCTTGACCTCCCTTGGTCCACGCATATATCCCACACAATAGGCGTTTTGTTGCTATACACCTTCTTCTTTTTTCTTCTTTTTTATCCTCTCTGTTTCTTCCGCTTACCCAGTTTTGTCTCTATCTCTCCTTCCAACCCATACCCCTCTTTCCTTATTCTTCTATCCATCTCTACTCAACTACACCAATTCATTGTTTGGAGCATGTTTTGCTGTTTTCCACCCTTTTTTGGGGTGGAAATATAATAAACATTGTACATTTTAGAATCTCCCGTAATCAATTCAGTGCAATATATTTCAATAGGCATTCATTGTGCATATCTCCCGAGAAGAATCTCATTGATCAGTATAGGCTTTGATGATCAGGTGTTCATAAGTGATCACTGGGGTGTAACGAGAATCGGAAACCAGCAGGTCTGTTAATGTAGTAATATATTTTGTGAGTGTAGTGGTGCGTATGCAAAAACACGAGAGAAAGAGCGAGTGAAAGTGACAAAGGGCGAAAGGGAGTGTGATAGTGTGTGAGGCAGGTGTCGAAAGAGTGTGTGAATACCGAACCCTGATCATCTTTGTTTTTGTTATGATGTTATGTTTACGGCTTGCTCAGTTTGTAGGTATACATGTCCTGTCGTATGACCTTGTTTCTTAATGTCAGTATTTTACGTTTTTTTTTTTTTTGTATGAATACTTGTGCTGTAATATCTGCTGTCTCTTTTACGATGTAATTCTACGTGCAATTCAGTCGTATGACTGCGAGACATGAATACTTCAATAAAATACCATTCATCTATCTATCTAGCTATCATACAGATTGACCACAACTGCAAGTGCGCATGCTAATAAGACGTGCACAATGCCTCTACTTAGATACCACATGCGCGTTACCAGAAACATCCCTATGACTACCACTTGTGTATGTGCAGAATAGAGTCATCTTGTTTATTTTCAACTGTTCATGTTGACCCTGAAGAAGATGAGTGTATGCATCGAAAATTTGGTTAGAATAAATAGCACTGAAATGCTTTACTACCCTACTTCATATAGATAGATGGATAGACAGATAGATAATAGATAGATAGATACATACATACATAGATAAATAGATAGATAGATAGATAGATAGATAGATATATAGATAGATAGATAGATACTGTAAACGTGGATAATGTTATTTCCGCACGACTAATTTTTCACGCTTGGCCGGGCAAGAAGATTTTCGCATGCTTTTATTTTTGCGCTAGGTTCTGGTTGCGCGAAATGCACAAAAATGTCATCACCATGAAATTTTTCACTTTTACAGTAGATAGACACAACATATTCTACACATTTAATGACTCTGTAATAATACAATGTATGCAATGCCAATTACTTCACTATAGTTGAAGAATATCACAGTTGGGATTTGCTACACTTGTTGACATCTTGAAGAGACATATCAAGAAGAATAAAAGCTACAAATACTTCACTGCACCTGGGAAATGGACACAGACTCACATCTTTGGAATATTCTTCTCAAAGAAATGTAATAGTATTTAAGAAAAAAAATTTAAAACAAAAAGTCTTACTTGTTTCCGGGATTCTTCAGCGGACGGCTTCTTTGTTCGGACCGGCTGCGAACTCTTACATGTTCTCCTGATGTCCGTTTCAAGGCAGTTAGTCTGACCGGGCTTATGGAGAAATAGCACCAGTAGGAAATTTGGTAAATCAAATGTTTATATTACATGTATGGTGCATGTTGAAAGCCAATCAGCGGCCCGTTTCATAAAACTTGTCATCAGTGACAAGTTGTCATAGATGTGACAAGCTGCTGAAATCCTTGCATCTGATTTGCTGAGAGCAAATTTGTCACAGAAATGTGGCAGTTGTCACTGATGACAAGTTTTATGAAACGGGCCCCAGATCAACAACATGGAAATGAGGAAAAAATGCATTGAGAAACATATCTAAATATATACAATGTATCTCACTGTTTGCACCTTTCCTATAGCTCATATCATTCCCTCTAACTGTGATATAATTTGAAAGCAGTCTTTTTATTGATGTATTTCTTTGCTTTGCTTACACTCTATGCTTGTCATAAATGATGACAAAAATGCTAGTGATTAGAAACATTATGATTATAACATTTTTAAAAACAACAATGTTCAAAAAACAATAATACCCACAATAAATTCACTATATCATTTTTGTCACCACACATTTACCATTCATTATCATTATCATTATTTTGAAAACAAACATTGTTATTCAATTCAATTCAATTTATTTTCATATTTCTCAATGAAGGAATGTACATCAAATATAATAAAACACAATGAATCATAGTATCCGGCTTGGATGCACAGTAAATTAAATGTAAACATATAAAACATAGCGGTCAATCATCGTACGTTTGGTTCTATGTATAACGCTAAAGAAATATGATGGAACCTACATAAAAGCGAGCTTGTTAAGCGTAGGACCCAAATTCCGAACAGAATTGGACCTATTATTAGTAAAATACCTTGATAACTTTACAATCATGACTTCATTAACCAGTCCAGATTTGGCAAAGTCACATCAACTACTGTATACCTCAAATATTTCGTGAGGTTTTCATTTTTTTGCGAATTTTGCGTGTCAGGTGCTATTCACGAAATTAAAGACATGCAAAAAATATTGACTCCAATCCCGATGTGAACATGACGTACATGTACACAATTCTCCGTTCAGTACAGCTAGACTCCACGATCGCGAATTTAACCACTCGGCAAATCGTTGGGAATTCCTGGTTCACGAAAATTTAGACTCGCGAAATATATGGCGTATACAGTATCCATTCCAATGATTATGAGAGCAAAATCACAATTATTGCAGTTTGACCCTTTATGCACCCAGACACAAATTTCTAACTTGTCACACTTTCCTCTACATGACTGTAAGTTACTGTATTAGCTGTTATTTTCACACACAGATATTTTCCCAATTAAATGAGGAGGTCACAGACATTTTCTGAAGATGTTGTTTTCACACTTTGACACTGAGGCTATCATAAGTGCATTATTATCCTAGCAGATAATGGTGACATTTTTGCATGTTGTGAAATTTATCGTCTAACGAAATTCACGAAAATAATAGCTTATACAATTTGCCTCGGTCTAACAGAAAGGCGATGGTGGTACAATATGGTTCAGAGGCATTAGGTAGTCTCTCTTAATTCATTGACAATTAGTATCTAGACATATGTACCAATTCTCTCATTGCATATAAATGTAAACATTCGGGTCACGTCCATATGCCTGCGGTACGTTACGTGCATATGTATGAGGTGATCATTACATGCGCTAATGCACAACACATGGAGCTTAAGTGGGGTCACACTTTTGGTGTTGACTTGTGTACTTCCGGTAATGTGGAGTTACGGTGCAATAGGCACAGGCAGAGCATATGTGATACTTGATCTAATTTTACCCTTTTTATGCAGGACTAAAATGTTGTCACTTTACAATAGAAATGCATTTTAGAGCTTATAAACAGATATTCCTTTTCCAAACATGTAACAACTGCTGAGGAAATCTCCAAAATCATTTTGATAATATGGAGATAAGAGATCAAACAGAGCTCATGCTCTGTACTGCACAGTGTTGTCAATGCTTCAGTACCAAAATTAGATAGCGCCGCCATTGTTTCAGTTTTTACAGTTACTGTATACGCCAAATATTTTGCGAGGTTCTAATTTTCGCGAATTTCGCGAGTCAGGTGCTATTCACAAAATTAAAGACACGCAAAAATATTGACTCTGATCCCGATGTGAATGTGACATACGCGTGTACACTTCTCCGTTCAGTACAGGACTCCACGATCGTGAATGTAACCACTCGCGAATTCATCGGGAATTCCCAATTCGCAAAAATCTAGACCTGCGAAATATATGGCACGTACAGTATATGTGCGATAGAGAGAATAGTACGGACAGCACTCCAGTGGATGTGCCTATTGGCACACACAGTAGAGTGAGGGTCGAGTTATATGGAGCTAATCTAATGTAGTTGAAACTCAAGAAGACTATGTGTACTTTCACAGTGACGTATGCACTGTGATTAAATGAGTTTATATTAAAGGGATTGCATAGTATTAGTTGAGACCTAACTTCAGGTGTCTGACATTTTTCAGTGAGATAATGAGAAACTTCTCATAAAATATGAAAGAGCATGTACTTCCATGAGGAATTCAACATTTATTTGACAGAAACAGAGCAATCCTAATAGAAGCTGGGAACCACTTTTTATTACAACTGTTTTGTTTTTATACTTTGTTTTGGAATGTCTAAACCATTCCAAAACTGATTTTCATCATTGTAAACTTTGAATGCCACTTAGAATGGTATTTTGTGTATTATTTCATTAGTGGTTTCCTGGTATCTAGCAAAAAGTTAAGAGCCCATTTCTCATCTCCACCAATACCATACCATCCCTTTAATGTATGACGCAAGATGCCATTATTTTTTTTCTCTCTCTCTCTCTCTCTTGATTAGATAGTACAATACATCATGGTTGCCATTTTGGAAGAAAAAAAAAAAAACTATGGTCAGAACAGATAAAGAGTGACCTTGTATAACGTATCCCAATGAATAAATTATGGTTGATGGTCATTGATATGAATAGCAGGTATCAGTTGTTGAAAGTTAATTCTGTTATCTAAAGCAAACACAAGGGTTGGAGATGCTGAATACTGGAGGCAAAAGCTGTAGTAGAATTTTGACATGAGTCACAAGCTTTATACAGCATAGTGGAGAGCATTCATCTTCAATTCACTGAAAAGAAATAATGAAATGTGGTGAATTTCATCACTCACATTAAATCAATTGCTTATTAAAGTGAAACTCATTTTGAGATAATGGATCGGATGATGGAGGACATGTTGAGGAATCAATTTGCTGAAGTCCTAACCAAAACAAGGAAAAGTAGAAATTACGCGGTGCGTAATATATGTCCCCGCCGGAAGTAGCATTTTGTAGCAAAATGTGCAATATAGGTAAAAAATCAAGGTCAAAGGTCAAAGAAGTCAAAGGTCAAAATTCTGTGTAAAAGTTTTGAAGCCCTCACCTAGTGCCATCACATAAAGTAAACGGAATCGAAATCGGGTTAGAAATGGCAAAGGAGTAGCATTTTATAGCCAATGTACAATACTTGTAAAAATCAAGGTCAAAGGTCAAAGAAGGCAAAGGTCAAAATTCTGTGTAACGTTTTGAAGCCCTCACCTAGTGCCATCACATAAAGCAAACGGAATCGAAATCAGGTTAGAAATGGCGAAGGAGTAGCATTTTGTAGCCAATGTACAATACAGGTCAAAAATCAAGGTCAAAGGTCAAAGAAGGCAAAGGTCAAAATTCTGTGTAGAAGTTTTGAAGCCCTCACCTAGTGCCATCACATAAAGCAAACGGAATCGAAATCGGGTTAGAAATGGCGAAGGAGTAGCATTTTGTAGCAAAATGTAGGTCAAAAATCAAGGTCAAAGGTCAAAAAAGGCAAAGGTCAAAATTCTGTGTAACGTTTTGAAGCCCTCACCTAGTGCCATCACATAAAGCAAACGGAATCGAAATCGGGTTAGAAATGGCGAAGGAGTAGCATTTTGCAGCAAAATGTACAATATAGGTCAAAAATCAAGGTCAAAGGTCAAAGAAGTCAAAGGTCAAAATTCTATGTAGAAGGTTTGAAGCCCTCACCTAGTGCCACCACATAAAGCAAACGGAATCGAAATCGGGTTAGAAATGGCAAAGGAGTAGCATATTGTAGCAAAATGTACAATATAGGTCAAAAATCAAGGTCAAAGGTCAAAGAAGGCAAAGGTCAAAATTCTGTGTAGAAGTTTTGAAGCCCTCACCTAGTGCCATCACATAAAGCAAACGGAATCGAAATCGGGTTAGAAATGGCGAAGGAGTAGCATTTTGTAGCAAAATGTACAATATAGGTCAAAAATCAAGGTCAAAGGTCAAAGAAGTCAAAGGTCAAAATTCTGTGTAGAAGTTTTGAAGCCCTCACCTAGTGCCATCATATAAAGCAAACGGAATCGAAATCGGGTTAGAAATGGCGAAGGAGTAGCATTTTGTAGCAAAATGTACAATATAGGTCAAAGGTCAAGGTCAAAGGTCACGACTGAAATTCTGTGTAGAAGTTTCAAAGCTCCCATGTAGTGCTATCATATAAAGCAAACAGAATCAAAATTGGCTCATAAATGACAGAGAAGTAGCAAATTGAAGATTTTGATCACACACGGACGCACACACGGACACACGGACGCACGGACGGACGCACGGACGGACGCACGGACGGACGGACACACACACGTACGGAGCCCGTTTTATAGTCCCCTGCTCGAACTCGTTCGGCGGGGACAATAAAACCTCTGAAATTCTGTCCTCGACAATTTTTTGGAATTTTGCTCTTTAGGGAGAATAATAGCAGATGATGTTTAGCCTTGTGTCTTCCTTTATTCTACATTAAAAAGGTATTTGGTTTAGCTTCTTTGTACCAGAGAGAGAGAGAGAGAGACATTACAAACTTATTTCCCTAAATGTGAAATCATCAGAGCAAATATAAGATGCATGATGCCACAGTTTGCAGTATGTGTACAAGTTGTATGGTTACAGAAATACGTTACAGTATGCCCCCCAAAGAGAAAATAATAATAATGAATGAATGAATGAATGAATGAATTAATTAATGAATGAATGAATGAATGAATGAATGAATGGATGAATGGATGAATGAATGGATGGATGGATGGATGGATGGATGAATGAATGAATGAATGAATGAATGAATGAATGAATGAATGAATGAATGAATAAATGAATGAATAAATAAATAAATAAATGAATAAATAAATAAATAAATAAAATACAGTGGGATTTCCAGATAACTTCCAATATGATTAAACTGTCTGAATGCTATTTCAGGGTCCAAAAATATAACATTTTTACCTAGATTTTGCAGAAAAACCCCATTCAATGTAATTATGTGGTCACAGAGAAATGTGGATCACTGTAAAGCATGTCATGGGTCTGTTTCTTCCAAGTTTAGCACTTGGATGCTCCTGGAACTGCATATTATTGTTTGAACACATTGGACAGAACTTGGAAAGAAGGGATTCCTGACATGCTCTACATGATACATATCCTTATTTCTCTTTGACCACTGAAGAAAATCGGATGTGGTTTTCTGTAAGATGGGGGTAATAAGTTACAGTTTCATTACTTGAAATTGTATGTGGATTGATTCACTATTTTTAGACTTATTGTTGTGGAGGGTCCCGCTGTATTTTTTTTTTTTTTTTTGGGGGGGGGGACATACGGTATGATACACCTCTTTAGTACAGTATGCCAACACAGTCTCATGAACAGAGATAAAACAAGCTATGATTCCTTTGACATTGATATCTGAAGTCAAATGAATGGTAAAAGCAGAGGTAGAAATCATTGTTTTAAACCATTACTTGGGCTGCAACTCATCAAATCTTCTGTTACCATGCAGACAAAGATATCACCATTAAGAATTTGATGTAAGAAACCTTTGTAAGATTTGGAAATGTAGAGAAATATCAAAATAACTATGTACCTTTATATAAGTATATACACTTATATTCCTGTATATGAACATATGAATACATTACAATTAATGAGGTCTATCATATCAGTGCTTCTCATCCTGTGGGCTGCAATGTTACTCAAAAATGAAAAAAAAAATATTCGATTTAACTGGACCTCAAAAGATAAAGACTAAAGGAGCCAAAGTGGGCCTTGGGTTAAAAATGGTTAAGAGGTGCTGTAATATATGGTGGCAGTTATCTTCAATTAATAGGAGTCATTTCTTGATGACCGCTAGGTTAGGCAGGCCCTTTGCAAGCCCTTGGAATCATATTCCCTTGAAAAGGAGAATGAAATATCCATCTTTATGTCCATACTTGCTTTTCGGGGAGGGCAAGTGAATCAATGTCCAATGTCATCATCTAACTGCATCATTCTGTCATTAAAATAACAATAAAAGCTCCCATGATTTAATATATAACTACTGCAGTTATTGTTTTTTTTTTCTATTGCAGATGATGCTGATGCAGTTGCTTTGTGCATGTGACTAGACATTGCTTCCAAGACTGCATACACTCACCGGAGGGTAGTGCACACGCCAAAAGGCTCGTTCCTGCGAGTCTAAGACAAGTCTGTCCGCTTTCTTCCTGTGCTTGGCTAACCTGCAATATTGAGGGAGAAAATGGTTTAGAAGCATTGAAGAAATCGAGAGCAGACTGAGATAAGGTGAGAGAGAGAGATACGGTCAGAGTTAAGTCATGATCAAAGGAAGGAGACTGGCAGGGAAAAAGGGAGGGAAAATGAGAAATTGCCGGGCAAATATTTGTACAACACCCTTTAATGCAGCGCGTAGCATCTAGCTGATGGCGGGGTGACAATTGGGGGAGAACACGGTCTGTTTGCACTCGGGCTGGGTGTCTGTTTGATCAGTATGAGGCAAAATGGATCTAAAAGACCAAGAGAGAGATGGACAAACTACCTTCTCCTCCAATTCTACCTGAATAGAGTATGAGCATTCTGGACTCTGCTGCCGTCATTTTTGAGAGAACTGAACATCAAAAGTTGCTGGTATTTCGATCCCTACCTTGCAGCTAGTTAAAGTAAATGGAAGGAGAAGCAAGGCACACTATGCACATTGATCTGTGTATACACACCAACCTTTTTGACAATCAACTAATGGATTTGAGATTGTATTGCAACTTCAGAGCTTGTCCTGTAAAAACAATTCCACATACCATCTCTACACAATGTCTGAAACATGATAGCATTACAACTGTGAGAGAAAGAAATAAGAGCAGCCAGAAATAATGCAGACTTGTATTTCCTCATTAATTTCTATGTTTAGTTAGATATATAGTCAGTGCAAACACTGGGCTGCTTAGTTCTTAAAGGACAAGTCCACCTTTGTAGACACATGGATTGAGTGAATGCAACAATATTAGTAGAACACATGAGTGAAAGTTTGGGGAAAATCAGACAGTCTGTTCAAAAGTTATGAATTTTTAAAATATCTGCACAGTCACTGCTGGATGAGAACACTACTACAGTGCATGATGTTATATGCATACAACGATATAAAGAAAATAAAAAGAGAATTTCACAAAACTTCACTTTTTGAAGAAAGCGTGCATTTCTTCGACTTGTTACTGACATATGTTAAAGGTAATATTAATGTCCCTGTCTTCTGAAAGAGAGAAGTCAAGTGTTCTTTTGTTATGCGAGAAAAGTGAAAATATGTTGAATTTTCTTTATTCTTTCTTTATATCGTTGTACACATGTGACATCACAAGCTATGATAGTCTTCTCTTCCAACCATGAGTGAGCAGAAACTTCAAAAATTCATAACTTTTGAACGGATTGTCCTATTTTCCTCAAACTCTCACTGATGTGTTCTACTAATATTGCTGCATTCACTCAAGCCACATGTCTATGAAGGTAACTTGTCCTTTAAACTGTTGAAGACTAGTCCTGGGTATACTGAGGCAAGTATCTACAGGAAATGCATGTTGTAGCAAAATCAGCCGATCCTCAAAGGGTTGATATCATAAAACTAACTGTGAAGTCCTCTAGCATGTAAAAAACACAAAAATGAAACTTTAGAACCGTGGTTTTGTTTTTAAAATGTGATCAGCTATGTGTTTGTTTTTGTGTTCTTTTTGTTTGAGAAAGTAGTAAATGATAAGAGAATCAATTTTGCAAATTTACAGCAGGTGTATGCATGGAAATAACACCTCCAGAACCCAAAACATCTCATTATCACATGCTGCGAGGTCATAATTGACATTATTGAATACTGTATAAGCTGTTATTTTCACGAGGGTTTAATTTTCGCGAATTTCGCGAATCACAGTTGGATCACAAATTTAACAACATGTCTTCATGCCTTGTGTTACTATAGCATTAACGTAAGCATCGGCGTCGATTCGCGAAAACAACATCGCGCAAAAAAGTCTATGACCTCGTTACATTCGCAAAAATATCTTTACGCGAAAATAACAGCATATACAGTAAATCTTGCACCAAGTATTTTATGTCCCTTGCCAATTCACAACACAAGTAGTACACATTATATAACGCCTGAAGAGATCCTTACTCATTTGATTGGTTGTTTGACATTGATCATTCGGCCCATTTCACTATTAAGTCATCGTCCGTGCAATTGTGGCTCCATTTACCGTGCAATTTTGGATCCATACGATTTGCTCCATTGCACGCTCGCTGAGAGCCCGTGGCATACTGCGCATGTCAAACACGCTTGCGTTTGCAGTGTGTGTATGGGACACCGCGCTAGCGTAAAGCGCTCAGTGAGCACTCTCGCGATCTCAGATTCTCTCTTGTTTCTAAATTGATAAAACATCAAATGACAAGGATCTATTTTGGGCGTTATATAAAACAAATAATAAATGTTTTTCATTCGTGCAATGGACAGAATATTTAATTCGGTGAAAGATGAAATGTTTGATCCATTCAACTCGGCTGCGCCTCGTTGAATGGATCATTTCATCTTTCACCTCATGAAATATTCTGTCCATATTGCACTCATAAACATTCATTATTAATTTTGTATACCATGCACATGGTATGGGCTTTTATGTGAGTTATTATCCCTCTGCAAAGTTGGAAAAGTAAAAAATATCCCTGGTTGTGTTTCCTTATTTCACACACAGGGTTGCATCAACTGGAAAATTCCTTTTCAATCTTTTACTGGTCTACATTTCGTCAATACTCTCATGGCAAGTCTATATCATGATGTGTACTTTTACGCCCATATAACATATCCTACCAGTGGCGGATCCAGAAGGGGACACAACCGGCGCACAACCCCCCCCCCCCCCCACTTTATCTTTCATTAAAAACAAAAGAAAAAAAAATGAAATGAAACCTGGAAGTGACACCAGAAATATTAGTTGTGCCCCCCCCCCCTTACAGAATTCCTGGATCCGCCCCTGCCTTCATTGTGTTTTCCCACCCTGAAATTTGTTGTTTGTTTAACAGTGACCACATTGCAGCGACCTATTCCCTTTTTCAAATCAAATATTCAATTTTCTATCCATTGTTCTCATGTTGTGATGGTTTTTAATGATTTTTCTTTGTAACAGAGCAGAAAACATTTATTTCAAACCCTGAACAAAGAAATGATAAATACGTTGATGAGTCTTGAGTGTGCTATAAGTGACAGGACTCAGTCCCTAAAGGTTTCTGAGTAATCTAATGCTGATATGAAATGACCAGCAGGGACATGTCAATTAACCTTGACCAGCACGTGCATGGACACTTGTCAGGGCTCTATAGACACATATGCATCAACCTTGTTGTGGTCATTTGGTCATTTGGTCATTTGGTCCCTTTCATCATCTTGATGAATAGACCACTGTGTTCGGCCAACGCATTTTTTTTTTTTTTTTTAATCAAGCCATCACTTTTTGCCACTACAGCGACCTTTCTGGTGACCACTCTTCACAGCTGTGTTCTTTTAGCTTAGCAGCCACTTTATTTACCTTATATCAATGTCATTTCATTTAAACAATGCTTATGCTTAATTTCAAGTCTACCAGCACTCCTGCACGAGGCTTGCTGTGCGACTCACATGACATCATGTAATATCACCTGATATATTTTTACAAGCCTGGAAACGTATTACAGTTGCATAATTACGTAAAAGATATGCTTATGTTTTCTCTTTGTAATTAGCCACCTGAGCTTTCAATATGCATATCATAGCATAGGTACAGCATTACAACAGAAAACCACTCTAAAGAATGCTGCTATACATTGCAGATCAAACATATACGAGATGAAGAAAATGATTCACACTAAAAATATATTTCACAGATAAGCAAGATATTCTGATTCCAACAGAAGAATTGTACATTTAAGCACGCTTCACAGAATTTCAGGAAATGTATATTTTTGTTAAAAAAATGATATTTTTCTCTTTTGGATGAAAAAATGAATACAAATGAAAGGAAAAATACTAGATGGCAAGTATGTGTACATGTACAGCTCTCTGAAGTACATATCACACTACAAATAAACAATGTGTTTGCGATATGTTTAATGTCTTTTCAATATCAATGTTGCCTTTCACAAGAAGTGACACTTATAGCAAAATCAGGGCAAAATACAGCCTTTAGACTTCAGTTTTGAATTTTTCATGGGTTAGATATCAGTTGTCAGTTGATTTGATTGTAAAATGCAATATTTAGCAAAAGGCAGTTCAGTGACCTGATTTCTTTTTGAGGAATATATGCCTAAGTTAATGACCTGATTTCTATGCAAATGGCCTGTTTGCTTGAACAAACAGCCTAACAGTGGCAGGTTTGCTTGAAAAAACAGCCTAACAATGGCAGAGAGGAAAGTATACAAATCAATAGAGTTCTTTTTATTTGTTTGTTGTTTTTTTTTGTGTGTGGGTCAGGTGTAATAGATGCCATATCAATTACAGTTTGACAGAGAGATTCTTTGGGATTTGATTAAAGACCTTATGTAAGCCACCTGGGCATGATGAGCTGAGCGGACTACCTGTGACTAATATTTCACCTAATTTTTTTGTGACTTCAAAAAAAAAAAAAAAAAAAAGGAAGCGCCTTTTGCCCTGCCCTGCATTAAGGCATGCCAGTGCATGCTATCTAGTGGCATATAGCCCATTTTTTGGTCATGTCAAATTTACCAATAGGTTATGAAATGATGCACCATCTGCAGGTTGCGCATTCTACATCATATTTATTATATTTTTATACACTGCTTTTACCACTGGTATGTACCGGTATTGCCACAACATACTTGCAGTGGTCCCTTTTTTTGTTATCTTTTTGTTGCAAAAACTGGTTCTGACACGCACTGGCATATGCACTGCATGAAATGGCTAGCATACGCGTTCACACGTTCCAAGAAGTTTGAACACATTACCCCAATCATCCAGTCACTTCATTGGTTGCCAATAAAGGAACGTATTATCTTCAAAGTTCTCCTCCTTGTCTACAAAGCTATCCATAACCAAGCCCCTTCATACCTACAGAACCTAATCTCTCTCCGATCCTCATCAACTTCTTCTGCATCTAGACGTCTGTGCTCCCATGTTACTGCCCATCTTCAACTGTTACCCGGACCTCGCACTAGGACACGGTATGGAGAATGCTCATACGCGGTTATTGCACCCAAGCTTTGGAACAATCTACCCATTCATATACGACAACCCCCATCAGTAGAATCACTTAAGGCACTTCTTAAAACTCATCTTTTCCCATATTCATTTCTTCCCGAAGTTAATGTGCTGAGTGTAATTTAATTATTGTGTGTGTTTGATTACTGGTACACATTGAATTATGTCATGTTACAATTACTTGTGTTTTGACCTGCCTGTTTTCCATCATTTTTCATATTTCCTTTCGTATTTTCCCTGTGCGCTTATAGAAACATTGTATTAAGCACATTACAAATGTAATGTATTATTATTATTATTATTATTGTTGTTGTTCACAGAGGGTTCACCAAAGTTGTGCATGCCCATCTGAATTCAGTTGTGCCAAAATTTTGAACGTGTTGATCATTGTGTCACACATTTCACGTATTGACCATATTGGCCAGCATCCTCCAAACCATTACCACTGCTTCCCGCATTGGCAAGAGATGATAAGTGCCAATGATATGTGCCAAGGTGTAAACCATGTGTAAACTCAAATGCATGCAATATTGTCAGGATGGCTTATGTCGGTAAACCTACCTGATTGACAAATTGCCCTACATCGACATAAATAAGCACTGAATTGATCAGTGTTTTAGAAGTATCCATGATAAAAAATCATGGGCATACGTACTCGAGCAGGATTTGTCTACGACCTCCTGATTTCCAGACAGGTGTCATCTCCACTAGACCACCGAGCTTTCGCCCGACAGCAAGTGTTGGTTCTAAGGCCAAAAAAAAAAAATTGTTGCATTGGCGTAACCCGCCCGACCCTAAAAATTCCGCCAACCCCATGTTTTTTTATTATTTTTTTTGCTATCGATATCAAATATCTTGTTGATTGCGATCGCGATCGCACAAACCCGGAAGTGGAAACGGCTCTGGGGATATCGGATGTACGAGGGAGAGATCTAGCGCCTCGCATAAGCCTTCCTTGATCAGTACGTCATCTGTTTCCAACACGGACACATACACTCTAACAAGATTTATTCAGTGTATACGTAGCATTCAGACTGCGATGTATTGTGCACAGTTTTGCTGTAGGTTTCTTGTGTGGAGAACATACACGAATCTGTATATGTGGGACTGTAATAGAGATCGCCGTGTGCGATGAAAAGATCGTACATATGGGTCAATTTGCATCTATCTTATCTAAGTCAAAATAGTAAAATATGAAGTGAAAACATTCAGGATAGGGATTTCAACATCTTTAAATTCTGTGAAGGGGTATAATTCCAGTAATATCGGCCTCATAAATGATTTGTAGAATAGAAGAACACAGCACATTCGGTGCAGCAGTTGTAACTGTTTACTGAGCTGAGCACGAGTTTTACACGTAATATGCAGGTAGCAAAAAAAAAAAAATCCGCCCGACCGACCCTATTTGAAAATCTCATGTTACGCCAATGCAACAATTTTTTTTTTTTTGGCCTAATCCTTATAGTATTGCAGCGGGTACAGCGTAATTATTCAAATTCATGAAGTAGGTTTGAATCCTGCTCGAGTACATACACTCATGATTTTTTATCATGGTTACTAATAAAAACACTGATCAATTCGGTGCTTATTTACGTCGATGTGGGGCAATTTGTCAATCAGTTGCAATGAAAACATCTCGACGGAAGAATTTCATGAATTTGAATAACAAAGCAGTACCCGCTGCATGCTATAAGGATTAGAACCTACACTTGCTGTCGGGCGAAAGCTCGGTGGTCTAGTGGAGATGACGCCTGTCCGGTGATCAGGAGGTCGTAGGTTCGAATCCTGCTCGAGTATGTACGCCCATGATTTTTTATCATGGCTACTACTAAAACACTGATCAATTCAGTGCTTATTTACGTCGATGTGGGACAATTTGTCAATCAGTTGCAATGAAAACATCTCGACTGAAGAATTTCATGAAATTGAATAAACCTACCTGAGCTGTTCCTGTGCTTGCATAAGAATGAACTCCCACTTGTGGCCCAACATTCGCTGCAAATTGTTGTAGGCAGTCTGCACATCAGCAATGGAGGAAGAAGAGAGAGAGGAAGAAAAATAAAAAGAAAGTGTTCGCTGAGAATACTTTGAGGTGACATGGTTGACTGATAATGGTCACAGATATACAAGGATAGGTTGGGGTTGAAAAGAACACTTTTTGTTTGGGTAGGTGTTGCAGTTTTAGCTACAGATGTCCTGGAATCATTTCACCTGGCCTTGATTAAGTTGAAAAAGGGAATTCTCATCTAAGTCAATGACATCTGATACAGGGTTCTGCATGTTTGCAAACAATCAAATTCTGGCGGATACGGAGGTCAAAACAAAACCATTTCAATTAGTAGGTCAGTTTGTCAATCCACACTAAGGGCACCATGCACGTAAAAGGACCCTGGTGCATATCTTGGACTGGTACGTCAACTAGTGACCTTTTCTTACCACAATAGTTAATTTCACCCAACATTTCTGGACCTGTACTACCACTCCCTGTTCCACAATTCATATACATATCATATGAGAAAAATCAGGGGTAAAATTGTATTTTTCTGAATTTAAAAACAAAATCAAACTTGCTCTGACACAAACTTCATGGTATCTTTGAATTAACACACATCTTCCTCCTAAACAACAGACAAGCAATCTCTGAACATGTTTTTGTTCTATCAACAGTCCATATTTACAATGAGAGATGGTTGTTTATCAACAGCCACAGTACATAGAAATACACATTATTTATAGTAAAGTACAGATGTAATATGTATGTGTTTATACGTTTATTTATACATATGTATGAATGTATGCATAAATGTTTAGGTATGCATACACAGTTTGTTCAGAGCTGACATCAGAAATAAGAATTCCATAATTTATTCTCCAACTAAAGTGGCAGCACCAAACTCAAAACAGATACAAAATGGATTATTTGTATCAAGTAGTTTATTTTTCTTATTTTTGTCCTTTAAAACAGCATGTAAAATGTGGTGTAATACCAAGAATGTTTTTCCCATAGACCACTTCAATATTATAAAAAAAAGCGGCCAGTGTTATAAGAGTGACGTAAGGGTAGTCTCAAGTGCACTTGAGCAGAAGCAATTAAATCGCAAGAACAGCCTGCTCTAAGCCATCGCTGCAAACTGGGCGATAACATCGGAAATCCCA
The DNA here is from genome assembly GCF_964275005.1 of Diadema setosum. Taxonomy (NCBI): domain Eukaryota; kingdom Metazoa; phylum Echinodermata; class Echinoidea; order Diadematoida; family Diadematidae; genus Diadema; species Diadema setosum. Next base: position 39,821,626 of record NC_092692.1, on the reverse strand, counting down.
AAGAGTTTCCATGTGAACAGAATAACTACAAGACTAAATTGAGTGACACTACCCTACGTGCATACAGGACCACTTAATTTGATTACCTGCCAAACGTCTACCGGATCATGATTTTAATCACTGAATGGTGAAGAACTGGATGAAAGTTTTGACATGCAGTTAATCATTTGATCTAGATAGTGATCATCACACACCAGTAGACACAATGATTTCATGAAATATTGTCAATTTTTGCCCTCTGGTAGGCATGATATCTTCTAGTGTCCTATTCAATGTCATCAAGTATGTATATATATATATGTATAATATATATACATATATATATATATCTAATATGTGTGTTATATGCCTTCGAGTATACTGTAAAACGAGGAATGTCTGCATGCATTTTAATTTCACAAATTTCAAGAGAGCCAAGATTCACGAAATTAAAATGCACACAAAAGTTTTTGTCTACACTATATTCATTGAATGTTATGGGCAACTCGCAAAATTTCATGCCCCGAAAAAGGCCGTCGGCTCCAATTCACAAAAATTTTATGCTGCAAAAATATCATGTTTTATAGTAGTCATTGCCATGTGTCCAGGAGAACAAAGCAAACGCAAATGATTCAATCACGAGCCTTTGCATCATTCTCCCAGGCCCTTGACATCACGAAGACATTTGATGGATTATCCGTTTTATAATTTTGCTAGGGACCTCCTCTGGCTATCTTAACCTAAAAGTGACAGAATAAATCATTCACTCCTTGGTTGTGAAATCTACAAAGACTTTGCACAGGACTTAACAGGTCCGTGAGGAGCAGAGGGTTAATTGAGTGTGTGGGCAGTTTGTATCATTCTGTGCATATAGGACTATATTCCTCTGGACTTTCATTCTCTGGCATACTGTATAATAACAATAGTTTCAATTTGTATTGTACCAAATCTATTAAATGAAATGCTCAAGGTGCACTAGGAGATGAAAGAATAAATCTACGAGAAAAAAAAAGGGAAAAGCTCAAACATTATGAAACAAATCAGTTTTAAACTCATTTTCATGAATCTGTCAATAACTCATTTCTGATGTAAGGTACTCTGGCAATGAATTCCACAGTAATGGCCCGGCAGCACATGCAAAGCCCCCCCCCCCCCCCCCCCACACACTTACTATATGCATGAACCACAAGTAACGCAGAGTCTTCTGACAATAGTGATAGAAAAGCATCCTATATATTCACTAATAAAGCACTATATATAGGGGCAGAACACACAATTGAAAACAGACACTAAAATTCTGAATGTAATGCACTGTGTGATTGGTCATTGATGTAATGACTTCAAAATAGGATTGATGTGGGTGTATTTTGTAATTTTTGGAGTTGAACCAATTTTATGTTAGGTAAGTTATACAAAAGGGCATTCACAAAATCAAGGTGCTATGATATTTGTATGTGCACTAGTGAAAAAAAAGTAGGGTGAGTTAAAGTACTTGCGGATAAAACCCAGATTTAGCAGATGGAACCCCACAGATTTGCATACTCTTGATATCTGACAAGACATGGACATTAGATGAATCAAACATAATGCCAAGATTCTAACAAGAATCTGAGACTTTTGTGAGAGTATCAGAAATCATGATTGACTTTTAAAAATACATATTTTGCCCAGAGGAACGTCTGAACCAAATAATAAAACTCTGGTTTTTCATTATTCAATTTAAGGGAATGCAAAGTCAACCAATCAGCAATAAATCCTGAAAGGAAATTTTAATTTATGCATGTCTCTAGTTTCACAATATATAATGTATATAAAAGACACTTCATATTCTTACACTTTACATATACTACACATAAAAATTAGTAATGTAGTCAGATACGAAGTTTAAGAATATATGACTTCGTCATTGTTCATATTTTTTCAATTTTAGTTGCACAATGCAGTAGGAGACACGTCTACATAGAACGTTCATTATGATGTATATTATACAACTACATGTACCAGTTAAAATGGTAAAGCACACCCGTCCATTACAATTGGATACACAGTCCTCACTCATACAATATTGACATCCTGAAGGTAAAAAGCAAAGTTCCATGTTGCCACGACAACAGCACTTCAATCAATATTGGTTCCATCTACAGGTTGTTAGAGAATAAGAGAATAAATAATCAAGCAGAGAATCCAAAGTTGTGATTGTGACCACTTTCTACAACCGCAGGTATAAGCATTAAGTGACACATCGTACAATCTATCCGCATATGATTATGCATCTTCATAACTTGATTATATTTGAATAAGTTTCCATATCTTTTGTAACCCCTAATGCAAGCAAACATTGCTGCCTGCTCAGCAGAAGGGTCTAAGGTTTGTGTGTATATATATATATATATATTAAAAAAAAAGAATCACCAAAAAAGAGATGATTACATCATAATTATGAAGAGCTTTTAAAACACTAAAATAGAAATATGTCACAACCACAATTCAATTTCAGGCTGAAATTTCATGTAACAGCTCTTTTGCCGGGCAGGCAACAACTTCTGCTATGCATAAGATTCATTCTGACAGAACTTAATAACTGAATTAGCCTCGTAAATGTCATGGTGCTGCATTGAAATCAATTCAAAAGTCAGATCTATGGTGGTCATCACAGTGGGTGTGTAGTAAAAAGTTCAATATTGAGAGTCTTTTTAAATGTAAATTGCACTGGAAGCTACAATTTCATAACAACCTAATGACATTTTTGCTGGATTAAAAAAAAAAAAAATCATCTTTACAATGAATCAGTGCTACTAGATGTTTCTGTGATGGAATACAAGTCTGCCAATAAAGACATGCTGACTTATGATGATTATTGAATGCCTTGGAGTTGTTGGGTTGTTGTTGTTTGTTTGTTTGTTTGTTTGTTTGTTTGTTTGGGTTTTTTTTTTGGGGGGGGGGGGTAGAACGCATGAATTGTAGCTATTCACAGTCTTAGACAAATAAGAAGGAAATGAAGAAAGTGATTTCATTTTTATTATCTTCAGGTCAGACTTTCATAAGCCAAAGAATGATACAAACACATGCAGTCATAATAAACCCTTTTGCTCTCAGAAATACTATCTCAAAATATCACTAACATTATACTCAAGCAGCTTGCTGAACGTAGCACTTTGCACACTGTATTCATGGCAAACATGATATTTTGTGAATCAGGACTTTAAAAAATCAAGAAATGGTTGAATCACTCCTGAGAACCATAGTAACTATACAAGAAAGATTATCCCTTGCTAAAAAGCATAGTCAGTGATTGCTTACTTTGAAGATGATACTCATATCATGCTTTGATTTCATTTTATTTCATTTACAACAGAAAGCATTTACATACACATGGTAACACAGAATCAGTACAATGTTACAACCAAGAAAAATACTGTCAAATGACAATAAATGCTGTGGCTTTTCTGATTTTACTGAATTAATATCAAATTTGTTGGAAATCAAATGCTTCAAATAGCAACATTTATGTTGCTAAGCATCTGAAATAATGAAACAATTCAATTCAATAGTTTATCTATTTCCATTAAAAAACTATTCAAAGTGGTACATGTGACAATTTGACTTTCATTCAACCGATAAGGACAGTTCACTGAACACAATTATTATGTGCACGGATTATAACAAACAAAAGAAACAATGCACATTTTGCCATATTAACAAAAAAGAAGAAGTAACCACTGAGAATATATGGTGCATACAGCACAAAATATTGTCAGTCCCATCATCCACCTGTTCACATGAGAATGTCAATGGCACATTGGGATGTTGGTCCTGGAAGGGTTAATAAGACTGGATATGATTCTGTTGGTAGATTTCACATTAAGGATCTGTGATATATATACACCTGTCAACGAGTGGTGACCATTAAACCTTTCAGCATTGATAATGGTCCTAGGTAATCCAATGTAAGTATGTGCACCTGTTCCATGGAGCTCTCTACAAATAATCTGCGTGGGCCAATAATACAAAGCAAAAACAAAACAAAAAACAAAAAAACTCAACAAATAAGACAATTTCGATTCAATGGAAAATCAATTCTCAAGTGGATATTCGGTAAATATAAGATATGCACTTGTTTATGTTTCTTTTCATTTGTGCCTTAATCAAAGCACAGAAGTCCTTATTATCGCAATTGAATGTTTCGTGTTGATAATCTGGGCCTTACATGTAGTAAAAGGTAAACGTTCGGTCATGATTAGCTAGTGGCTTTTTTTTTTTCTTCTCTTTTTTTTTAATGCCAAACCTCTCCTCTTACTTGCATCTGAATCTAATTACTGTAAAACAATGAATGTTTGCATGCGGTTCAGTTTTGCAAATTTCATGAGAGCCTCGATTCACAAAATTAAAATGCATGTAAAGGTTCATTGTCTACAATATACGTACGCATTAAATGTTAGAGGGAACTCGCGAAAATTTCATGCCACAAAAAAAGGCCGTCAACTCCAATTCATAAAAATTTCATGCCTCAAAAATGTTGTGTTCTGCAGTACTTTCTTTACAGCAAGATAAGAATGAATGACAACGAACAAGGCCATACTTGGAGAAAACTTAATCAATATCTTATCAAAACTAACCTATGATGTATAGATTCATTTTAACCAGTTGAGGATGGACTGATTTTGCTACAACACACATTTCTCATAGACACCTGCCCGAGTATACTCGGGACTCGTCCTCAAGGGGTTAAAGGTAACATATTTCATGCATATCCATAAATGACTTTCCTGATTTCAAGGTCTATTTCACATGGAATAAACCAAGATACACAAATATTTTGCTTGTTTTATCTCAGTCACGGCATCCTCTTGATAGGAAGCTCTGTACAATTTACATGGAAAAACTTCAAAGTATGCATGTCCAAATTGAAGAGTAAAGGAAAAACAAAGATGAGATAATTTGCGCATTTACCTCACAGGATCTAGAGATTATCTTAATGCAAATCTTATGTGAAAATAGAAGGTTTCTCTTTTCTACTAGTTCAAAATTTTCATCAGTCATACACCACCAGGTTTATATGAAGCATGCTCATATTTCTGTCAGCCCTATCCTAGAAATATATTCTAGGAGTCAATGAGTTAAAAAAGCCATCTTTGTCCTTGAGAGGGAGTCCCAGGTAGCACTAATATCTAAACATGTGCAGATCTGATAGCCTCTCAAAGCATTTCCGATGTTAACTCTTGGAGTGCTCAGGATCATAAATCATTTTTTAATCTTTTTTTATTCATCCTCCCATACTTGATGGCACATTTTACGACACCATCTTCCATCCAGTGATTAATGCTAAAGAAGCCAGGAAGGTAATAGGTAACCTAGATGCAGGTTTGCCTCATCAAAATGGATCTTTTTTTTTTTTTTTTTTTGTACTCGTAAAAGATACGGAGTAACAGATGATCAATCATCGTTGTGATCTTCTGGATTGCACATTGCAGAAGTCAATGGTTCAAGTCCCACCATAATACCTGCAGTGAGTAATAAATATCTTAGTAGTTTTCAAGTCTGAATAACTCATCGTTCACATGTTTAAATGGGTACCTGGTAAGAAACCAAATGTTAATTCAGAGAGATTTAGTTCATATGAGTGGTATAATTACCCACTTTAAATAAAATTCTACAAGGGAGTGAAAATTCAAAACACACTTTTATTGCACATTTGATTCTAGTGAATGGTAAGGGCAATGATGGTCTGATTTCGAAATATGTATTATGATATTTGTGAATGAAAGCCGAATAAATAATAATAATAATAATAATAATAATAATAATAATAATAATAATAATAATAATAATAATAATAATAATAATAATGATTATGATGTAAAAAGCTTTTTGAGTTCCAAAGTGTGATGGAAAGGCACAAAACTGAAAATGACTGTTACTCTAATTTGCTGTCATTCTTTAATACTCTTCATCTGGTCTGGCTCCATACAGTCAGTGTATTCAACCCACCTACTTTGGGTAAGAAATGAAGAGTTTGTTTGCAAAAACCGATAAGTCCATTTTTGAAGATTTTGAAGTACGGTCTCTGACATAAAGTACAAAATAATACCTTTTGAATGATATATTGGTCACTACATATAAAGGTATATTTCTAAAGTTATGGTCAAAAGAAGCAAAAATTTTCTTATTCCCTTTATTTTTCTTGACCTTTAATCGTAAATATCTCCATTTGACAAATATGGACTTATCCGTTTTTGCAAACAAACTCTTCAAATGCTGTGGGATATTTACATCACTTATTTGACTTCCTCATAGACTTCTATAGGACAGTTTGTTGTGTTCTAGCTGCGCAAAAATATGTTTTCAAATCTTAAAGGGGAATGAAACCCAAATATACATGTCAATTAAAGTGAATGTAGCAACAATAATAGAACACATCAGTGAAAGTTTGAGGAAAATTGGACAATTTCAAGATTCAGTGCCACCATGCATTACTGAAATAATGAGAAGACTATTACAGATCATGATTTCACAATTGGAAAATAATATTAAGAAAAGAAAGAGAATTCCACAAAATATGGTTTTATTGGAAAAGTACACATTCCCTCAATTTGTTACTGACATATGTCATATGTAATATTATTCTCCCTGCTTTCTGAAAGCTCAGGTAAGTCTAGTGCTCTTTTGCTGTAGGCACCCTACTATAAAAGGGAGAAAATGTTGAATTTTTTATTTTCTTATTGTTTATTATGTAACATCAGGATCTGTCTTCTCATCCAGTGGTGGATTCACCAAACTTTAAAACTTCATAACTTTTAAATTATTCTGATTTTTCTCAAACTTTCACTGTTGTGTTCTATCAATATTGCTACATTTACTCCATCCACATGTCTACTTGGGTTTTATTCCCCTTTAATAACAGAATGCCCAGAGATGGTATGCTACACTGACTCAGCTTGTCTCAAAGGAGTTTTGAACCAAGAACCTCATGTATGAGACATGCATGTAGTCAACTAGGCCAACATGCTTCCATCACCAAGCACTAGTGCCGATTCCTGATGTGCACAAGAACAACAAAAAAACAAAAAACAAAAAACTACTGATTCCCATTGTGCCTTTTCAAAAGATAGTAATGTGTTGTGAAGACAAGTCAAAAATTCTTTGATCAGCATTGATCCTTAAATGTCAAAGAAATTCAGCTTAACTTGCCATTTGAGCTTAAAATCAGCATATAGTAATCCTACCAAACTTAACCTCAAGCTAAAGACAGCATGGTTATTCAGATGTAAGAAGGCTGGCAATTTTATATCGCAGGATAAAAGAAAGGGGAAAATGCAAAAAATTGGTTAGTTTCAGCTTGATTACGAAGTCAAGTAAGGACTGTAAATCTACAAATGTGGCGCCAAATTGACTACTACCTCAATCCTAGCTCTGTATACCATGACAACATGTTTGATAATAAAACTTGATGGTGCGTGTAGTGATGGCGTGCACTTTGGGTATTAAAAAAAAAATGGGACTATAACAAACAGCCACATCAGGCCCATGATTTCATTTAATTAGCGTGCTGCTAACGAGTAACAAAAGAAGGCTTGTTGGTGTCAGGGACAACCAAGCTGTTTTACTGAGTACGGTGCCCTTCACGGGTGCGTTTCTATGGCTCCTCACAAAGACACCAATGATTCACCCTCTTCATTATGATGTTCATTACCGTAGTACATCTTCTATCAGACTACATTACATATTTGAAGAATTTCATTGCAAAACTGGCTATAAAGCACCATTTTAAACATTTTAAAGTAAGCTATTCCATCAAGAGATAGAGTGAAATAAAACCTTTCCAGTGATATCTCATTTGTATCATAACAAGAAATGTTCTTGAAGTTATGCTTAAAAATATACATTTGACTATTTCCACTGTTTTTAGCAGCTTTAATTGCAAAGTTGAGATGAAGTGAACACTGATTTACAACCATGAACATTTGCCGAGAGGTAGTATGATACATTATACTTGTGGTATTTGTATACTCTATACAGTGCATAGGTTATAATAAACGTCATCAGGCCTCCTGCTCTTTACTTGATATGTTTGATTTGATTGCTTTCTTTAGCATTTGATTTCATTTATTGTTTGCCTAGTAAAATAGATATAACATTAAGACATGGATCATTGTTGCACATCAAGTTGCACATTAGGAATGATGCATTAAAATTGTTAACTCCCAAAATAAATCCACAGACTTGATCTGTCTTCGATGATGATATGTATCTTCTTTCATATGAATATGATTGCACAGTGTATACTAAAATTATTTTCAAATTGAGCTAAATCTTCCCACTGAAATTAGAATATTGTGATATATGATTGATCTTATTGAAACAACAGGATTCAGTGGCAGATCCAGACAAGGGCACAACCGGCACATACCCCTCTCCCTTTATTTTTCGTTAAAAACAAAAGAAATAAAAATAAAAAAATAAAATGAAACCCGGAAGTGGCACCACAAATATTAGTTGCACCCCCCCCCCCCCTTTACAAAATTCCTGGATCCACCCCTGGAATTAATACAGCATGTTCTATGACATGAAAACACTCTTGTGTTTACTAGCATCAGACCTTAGGTGACTGATGAATTTGACATTTATAAATCTGACAGAAATCTTTTTCTGAAACAGGCTAGGAATTCTGAGTCAAAATAATGCAAAGAAAGTGCTAATATTTAGAATCAGATACAGGAACCACATCAGAAATTTTCCATTTGCCTCATCTTCACATACTGCTGGATCACTTTGGCAAAAAGATATGATTCAACCACACTCCAAAATGTCTCTGAATATGCCAGGTGAAGTATTTATGCTTTCATTATTCATCGGGCAAGACTAGAAAGATGAATATTGCATCACTCTCTCACAATGCAATTATGATTGTGATGAAAGAATAAGATTTCAAAATGAGCAAACCCGAGACCTTCTAAGCAAAGCTGCCACTTTTACAATCATGAAACGAATCTCACGTGGGTGTATTTTCCTGAGGAATGCATCTATAAATGTCAAAGATTTTTAGCACAGGAGACAGACCAATCATACAATAAAAAAAAAAGCTGCCTTCCTCTTTGCAATTACTGCAAAGCCAATAAGAATTTAAATCCCGCCTCCAGTGTGTGTGTGTGTGTGTGTGAGTGTGTGTGTGTGTATGTGTATATGCAATGCAATGCAATAGGAAGAAAGGCAACTTTGCACTAAGGTATCCATTATTGTACTTTTTTTCACTGAGTCATACATGTTAGATTCTATCAGGTAAAAGTTCAGAACCATAGTCACAAAATTACCTCATAGGGAGTACAGCTCTGAGTTAGTATAGATGATGCCGAAATGTCACGTTAGAAGAAATTTCATACAGTCAAGACAAACATGTCTGGGTATGGTGAATGCATGTTTTAACCCTTTGAGGATGAGTCCCGAGTATTGACAGATTCGGGTTCGTTGAGGGCAGCAGACATTTTATGGCACTGGGCGCAGCCATGAGCTCAAATTGCGGTGTCTCAGCCGACCCCCCCTGCTCTCCCCCACTCCCAGGGCAACATGTTTATCGCGCACTTGTAACAAAGGTTCGCGCACTAAGCAAGCATTCGCGCACTCAGTACGAGATGCCCATTGGCTGAAACAACCATGCATCAGTTTTTCATTCTGCGCGCGTGAGAGGGGTGGGGAGAGAGGAGGGGGGGTCGGATGATACACTGCAGTAATGGCGCTGCCCATGCCAAAAATACACATAGCGCGTCACAGAATCGGTCAATACTCAGACTCAGGCAGGTGTCTATGGGAAATGTGTGTTGTAGCAAAATTAGCCTGTCCTCAACGGGTGAAAATGATGCACCAGCATCTTTCATTTAGTTTACGTGGGTGAACTCATCTGCAAGAAATATGAAAAGGTGTGCTAAACATATATTTCTGTATGGGTAGCACAGGTATGGGGTTGCACAAGAAAGTACAGTTTATGAGAAAATCATTGAAAAAAGAAACACAGATCAAAGGACAACAAAATTAAGGAAAAAAATAATTCTTTATTACCATAATTTTGTTGTTCTTTGATCTGCGTTTCTTTTCTCAACATTTAAAGATTAAAAAGCTGTTGATAGGAATAGTGAGAGAGAAAGCACAGTGAAATGGAAAGATTTTGAAAGAGATGTACTGCATGCAACAGGAAACGCAAGTTACAGAGAACATCAGAGATGGAATAAAGCAGGCAAGAGAGGAGTGAGAGTAAAGATGAAATATTTAAAGATATAGTACAGAAAGAATTAAAAGTTCTACACAAATGAAACAGAAAGAGGAAAGAAGAACAAAAAAGATGGAAGTAGAGATATTAAATTTTTATGGTGCACTATAGAAAGAAGAAAGTTGACCATATATTATGTACTTAGGCTCTTTGCATAATCAACAATCTATTCTTTACAGTGGTTCTACTCTGTGGAATTCTCTCCCCCTTGTAATACATAATGCTAACTCTTTGAATATATTTAAATCTAGTTATAAAAAGATTCTCCTCAATAATTACACCCAAACTCATTTAAGTTAAGAGTATCAATTTTTATCCCTTCTGTTATGTGACATCATTTTGCTATTTGCCATTGTATGTTGATCGTTTTGTCTTTGTCTTGTCCTGTTCTTATGTTTTACTCGCTTCGAACACATTGGTAACAGAAATTCAATGAATGTTTTTAGGTCAGCCGAAAATAAGGGTCATTTCCTTTCTGGCTGCTGCCTACCATGGCATTTCCTTTTACACTGTTAATCTGATATGTTTGTAATTGTATTCTAATGTTGATGTATGTGTTTGTTTGTTTTTTTCATATCTTCTTTACTTTGGTGAAATAAAGAAACTTGAAACTTAATTTGCCAAGCTTTTACACCAGCATTTATTAATCCATCCAAACTTGACTAGAGGGATTAGATAATCTCTATTCATTGACAATTTGTTTCAAAATATCAGCGCCAATCAGCAAAACCAGCACAATAAGGATTAAAGCAGTGAATGAAATTTAAAACTGAAACAAAAGGAAAGGGGCAAGAGAGAGAGAGAGAGATAACAAAAGAGTGAAGGAAGACACAGAAAAAAATAGAAACAAAGTGAAGGAGATTGACATACAAGCAAAATATTTTTGGATTAAGAAAATACAAGCTATCCAAAAGGAAATTGGGTGACTTAAAGGCATGTTCTAAAATAAGAGTTAGGGATAGAAACAACCAATGCACAAATTTGAATCGGTATAATCAATGTTAATAATCATTTAATATACAAAATGTGAACAATAGTTATAATAGAAATGTTTCCTGACTTAACCGTCTCTAGTTACGGTTTATTAAGAAAAATAGTGATATCTCCGTATATTTTAGGCTTTATTGCAAAACTTTTATACGGTAGGATGTTTTGTGATATAACTGACCTACACATATGCATAAAATGTGATATCTTAAACAATTTTTTAAATTACTCCTTCCTAAAGGTGAACAGGACCTTTAAGGATCTCAACACAGAGATACAGACATGAGAGACAGACGTAGACATAAAAAGAGAAAGAAGAGAAAGATAATGCCATGTAGAAAAGGGAAACAAAGAAAAAGAGAGGGATAGAAGGACTCTGGAGAAGGATGGAGAAAAAAACTGTCCAATCATGTCTTTCTTATTAAACCCAACCTCATAAAAAAACACACAAATAAACATGACCTTTCTTGCAACTACCTTGGGTCTTTGTTCTGCATGTTCAAAGGTTTACAAAGCCTTCAATAAATGCTTTGGTGTACGCTGGACGCAGGCCTTACTCATGAATGCCCTTTCTGAATATTGTCAGGACAGCTCTTATTAGATGTTGGGACCTTCGTAACACAAGCCAGTCTGTAAACACTTGATTCTGCCACCTGAAGGACACCTCTATTCTCTTGCCTTCTCAGGAGAACCACACCAAAATTAAGTGGCATGAAATTGCATTTGGGAAAATCATACATTAATTTTGTTGTGCATGTCATTAACAGCAGGGCATCAAGATCATGTATCGTACAGTAACTTATCTATTGTCCAAGCAATGCTCCAAATATTCAACACTTAGATCAAGTGTGTAAAACCACAATGGGGCCACCAAAATCCTCAATTTCAAAGTTTTGGTGGCCCGAAAAAAACACAAAACATTAAAAGTCCTGTTTTTTTTTTTAATGAGTCAAATATTTAAGTTTTATCATAGTAAGAATTGGAAGTTGGACATATCTACTCATAAATAAACCTCAACAAACTCGCAACACTCATTCAGTCCTTTTCATCCATCCTTTAAACAAATTTGACTGCTAATTTCCGGCGCAAAAAGTTACAAATTTATTGACATACTTTAAAAAAAAAAAAAACAAACAGGGTATACTGGTGGCAACTTTATGATTTCAAACTCAGAAGGCACAAAAATATGTGCCATTACAAGCTTCAGTAGATTCATAAATCTGAGTCAATTCATTATGATGAATAATAAATTCAGTACTCTATAGTAGAATAAACAAGACAAATAGAAGAACAGGAACTTTGCTTCATTTTTCTTGAATACTTTTTGTTCTATAAAAATCTGTGAAGTGGCCACCTGTCATTCTTGGCATTCATTGTAATTTTTCCTTTCTCTTGAATATCCAGATGTGATTTGCTCAGTTTAACAAAAGACAAAATGGAAAGAAAACTTACAATGGATGAAGCTCCTACAAAAATTTGTCTGTAGGGAACACCCCCTGTCCACAAACTTTGACCTTGTAAATTTAATTTCATTTACAGGTTTCCTTTTTTCCCTCATTTTTGTTAAAGATTTCATTCCCTTTATTCTTAGAGATTTTATGTGTAAGAGATTCTAAATTAGATACAAGTTGATAAACTTTATCATTCTTGATATCACATCTGCAAGTGAAATTGTTTATGCATGAGCAAACAGGTTGTTAGTGGCATTCGAAAACACAGACTATGGTTCCTGATGTCATTCTCTTCTCTTGCCTAAAGAATTCAGCAGTTTGCTATCTGTTTTAAAGCTATATACCTCTAACTACGACAGTTTTGGTACTCAGCAACTCTCTGCTCTCTCTTATGATTTGCATGTTGGTTCTGATACACACAAAAAGATACATCAGAAATCTGAACAACATTGACACTGTAAAAATCAGAGATGGTAACAACCCTGTCATGACAGATGAAATGACATGAACAGGCAAAGAGAAAATAATCAATATAAATGTTTCCATGTACAGGTACTTCATATTCACATCACAGGGAGTAGTATTTCCATTTCTAATCATTTCCAGATGTGGAAGTAACGAAGGTATCAGAAGAAAAAATATATATATTATATCTCATTCAACCTTCAGCAAGTTAACCCATCATAAAAAATAATGTAAATCTTGAGCAACCTCTCATAGTAAAATGTCTTCCATCTGATTGTGAATGGCCATTTTATCTTTCTCTAGTAACTGAACAAAAATCTGGGGCAGCATTGTGGTTCTTGTGAAAAAAAAATGGACTAGTTGAAAAGCAGAGAATCAGCAAAAAAAAAAAAAAAGAAGAAAAATTTATTTAGTCAAATTTAGTCAATACTGCCTGACTTATACAACTCTCTCCCCCCCCCCCCCCATACCAACCCTTAAGAGAGCTGGTCATAATAGAAGCATATTCACAGACTGATTCATGATTGAATCAATGGCACTTGTTTGGTGAACTGATTTTTTTTTTCTACCCTCACTGACTAAACATAGCTTGTACAGAATTTATGGCTGCCCCTAATACATAAGGGACATTTTGAAAACTACTAGTTTTAATATCATAATGTGGTCAAATTATAAATGTTCAATCATGCTAATGGTTTTGGCAAATTGTTTGCATCTTTTTTGTGTGCACTAAATGATGTCTGCTCTGATTAAAGCATTTTGATGTTTTCTGCCATACATGCACAGCCAGTTCAGATTGATATTTTTCTCATAAAGTACACTGATAATACCTCACCAAGATGAAACTGCTCTGCAAATTGAAAGAAAAGTCCAACCCAAATAGATTTTGATGATGATAATGAGAAAAAAAAAATCAGCAGAATGCACTTTATGGAAATCAGACAAACAGTGTGAAACTTTGGAATGTATTTTTTTTTAACAGCAATAATACAGCATCAAATATAATATGCAAGTCAGGTGAGATGATGATGTTCAATCATTTCATTGAGCATTTTTTGGTCCATAAATTTAGAATTGATTTATAATTGACAAAAAAAAAACTTAATCAATTTAGTTCTGACATTTGTGCAAATTTTATGATTTCAATTAGTTCAATATATTTTTGTTAATATGAGATATCCATGGATTTTAAAGCTGCAAATGTAGTGCTACTTCAATTATTTTTGCAGCAAACTTTCACCAGGATTTGATGGGTTGAATCAATAAATCATCTCTTTTCCCCTTCTGCAACAGTTCATCCCCTAATAACATTATCAATTGTTCAGATATCATAACACTGTAGTATGCTGAAAACATCTCAGTTATCACACAAGGAAAAGTAGAAATTACGCGGTGCGTAATATATGTCCCCGCCGGAAGTAGCATTTTGTAGCAAAATGTACAATATAGGAAAAAATCAAGGTCAAAGGTCAAAGAAGTCAAAGGTCAAAATTCTGTATAGAAGTTTTGAAGCCCTCACCTAGTGCCATCACATAAAGCAAACGGAATCGAAACCGGGTTAGAAATGGCGAAGGAGTAGCATTTTGTACCCAATGTACAATATAGGTCAAAAATCAAGGTCAAAGGTCAAAGAAGTCAAAGGTCAAAATTCTGTGTAGAAGTTTTGAAGCCCTCACCTAGTGCCATCACATAAAGCAAACGGAATCGAAATCGGGTTAGAAATGATGAAGGAGTAGCATTTTGTAGCAAAATGTACAATATAGGTCAAAAATCGAGGTCAAAGGTCAAAGAAGTCAAAGGTCAAAATTCTGTGTAGAAGTTTGGAAGCCCTCACCTCAAACAAAATCGAAATCGGGTTTGAAATGGTGAAGGAGTAGCATTTTGTAGCAAAATGTACAATATAGGTCAAAGGTCAAGGTCAAAGGTCACAACTGAAATTCTGTGTAGAAATGTCAAAGCTCCCATGTAGTGCTATCATATAAAGCAAACAGAATCAAAATTGGCTCATAAATGACAGAGGAGTAGCAAATTGAACATTTTGATCACACACGGACGCACACACAGACGGACGCACAGACACATACACGTACGGAGCCCGTTTCATAATCCCCTACTCGAACTCGTTCGGCGGGGACAATAAACACAGTCTGGCCTATGACAGTCCACTGCAGCTATCATACACGAAAACTACAATGGAAAAGTGGCCTTGTCGTTACCAATAACACCCCATGGTAAACAACATCAATAACAACTTCAGTGTACAGAATTATCCTTCAGGACTCAATGCACATGATTGTTTATGGTGCATATTGTGGGTATACATGCAAGGGGAGGGGAGTTATTGTTTTGTTTTATTTTGTTTTGTTTTGTTTTGTGTGGGGTATCTTTAAAGGGATGGTAACAGTATTGGTGGAGATGAGAATTGGGCTTTTAACTTTTTGCGAGATATCAAGAAAACACCTATGATATAGTACAGGGCATACCATTTTAAGAGGAATTCAAAGTTTATTTGATGAAAATCGGGTTTGGAATGACTGAAACATCCAAAAACAAAGTAAAACAAAGCAATCATAATAAAGTGTGGGTCCCACACTTATCAGAATCGCTCTTTTTTGGATATCTCAGCCATTTCAAAACCAATTTTCATCAAATAAAAGGTGAATTCCTCATAGAATTACATGCTCTTTCATATTTTATAAGAGGTTTCTCATTATCTCACCAAAAAATGGTAGAAACCTGAAATTAGGTCTCAACCAAAACTGTACGATCCCTTTAAGGGATGTGTATGTCCCAGATGCTGCATGGTTTTTATGTTCATCACTTTAACCTTCTGAAGAACACCACTTAACCCGTTCCATACTGAATTCTGAAATGCCCTTAGACTTAATACGCAGGCCACCAGGTTCCCGTACAGAACGGGTTAACAATGTCAGTGACGAAGCACACAAGCATGCCATTGAGGGCATATGATGAAGACAATGCATCCAACTCACTTTCTTATCTGTGCAATAAAGACAGCAATCCTGGGGATTTATGTGTATTGATTCAGTCGAACAATGACCTTTAATGGTGCTGGGTGTCAGCTTTGTTTTGTGTCTTTTCCATGAGAACCGAAGCTCTCAAGGTTATGTACTCACGTTTTCATATTCCTCCAGACCAAACTGTTGCTTGTTCCTCATTGTACGCTTGGCAAGGTACAGAGCTGTCAAGAGAGAAAAAGAAGAAGGGGAAAAGGAATAAAATGGAACAGGGTTATCTGAGGCTACATGTACTGAATGAAGATAACAGTTATAATCACTCTAGTAATATTGATCAAGGTAGATGCAGAGGGGTGAATTAATTTGATCAGGGAATATTCTATCACATACATGTGTTGAAGATGATGACGCAGATGATGGTGATGATGTTGGTAGAGGAAATGATGGGGGGAATAATTTGGTCAAGGATGGTACTGATGTTTGTGCTGCTAATTTTATGATGGAGATGTTGGCCTTGATGATGGTGGTGATGATATAAGAGTTCGTAATGGTTGGGGTATTATGATGGATGTATGATAGGCATAATGAAAATGCTACAGATGACACTGGTAATAGGAATAATAATGTACCAATGATAAGGTTCTTTTATAGTGCATATCAATGCCATTGATTGTGTGTCCATTCTTTAAGGACGACAAATATAGAGACAACTTTATGCTATCAAATGCATTATGCAATAAAATCATTTAAAATGTTTTGAAATGAATACATTTCCTGTACTACTGTTTTAAACTTTGGAGTAAGTTGTTTCTGAGTTCTTAAAGTGAGATGGAATAGAATTTCAAAGTAAAGGGGCAACGTGAGATCAAGATCGCCACCATAAAACTTGGTCTGAGTAACAGGACAATGCAAAATATCTTTTTGAGCACATCTGAGATTGCAGCAGGAGGGCACATACTTTATCAAATATTCACTGGGATATTTTGAAGCCACTGGAGACCTTCTTAAATCAGTAATAGTGGTAATAGAAATGCTGGTTGTGGGAGAAACCACATTTATGATACACTGAAAAATCATGAAGTATAAAAGGTACCTGATGTGTTTGTTACACTAGATCCTAATATGTTTGTAAAATCAAACATGTTTTCACTTCATTGTTTCACTTCATGAAAACCATTGAAATCATCTAAGAGCCATATTACTTTTTTTTTTCATCTATGACATTAAGTCAATTAAGAATGTGCATGTAATAATGAGCTCTTAACCCATTTGATTTTGCTACAACACAAATTTCCCATAGATGCTTTCCCAAGTATACTTGGCACTCGTCCTCAATGGGTTAAAATGTTTCATAGCAATTTCACCAATTATGGAGAAAATACTGCCTGCAAATACTAACATTTTATGGCTGCCACAATTGGCTTCCTTTCTAACAAGGGACTGGTCAGACTTTGGAGTCTGTTGAGTGATAGAAAATGTGCAGCTGCTGGCATTTTTGTGAATTATCAACCTTTCCTTGGAAATGTGGCAGCAAAGCACATCCATCATGTGTCACTTGCACCGACAGTAATATCATGTGAGACAGACAGACAGACAGATGGACAGACAGACAGATGGAGGAAGAGAGAAAGAGAGAGAGAGAGAGAGGGATGGGGAAAAGGTGGGAGAGTATGTTTTTGTAAGAGAAATGTCAAGAGAGTGAGATTTTAATTCATTAAAAAAGGGGGACCTTTGGACTTTGCAGGGCCTGCCAGTTGTCAATGGCAACTCTACGCGTGGTATCTAGAAGGCTGGTTCCTTTACAATCACACCGGTCAGCGATTCATGACACGGTCTCTTTCGCGATTGAGTCTCAAAAGGTAGCACTCTCAGTAATGAAATTGCCTCCGCTCGTGTATAGACGGTATATACCACTGCTTGGATGTGCTTTGGTTTCCATGGCAACCACATGCTCTGGGCATGCAGCCCAAACATCATCAGCAAGGCAGAAAATTGGTGGGATTTGCATGCTTTAAAGACATTCTTTACAAAAATGCAATGCCATGTCCCTGGCGGGTATGCTACATTATGCATGTGATCATGACTCGTGGTTGAGCTCTTGGCAACTTTAGCGGCTGTTTACTATGAAATATTTGTGACCAAAATCCAGGAAATGATCTGCAAGGCCATTTCAGAGTTAAAGGTACATGTATTTTAAGGCACAATTTCCATATACCCTGCTGAAACTTTCAATTTTTGCACTAAAATGGATGCATATGAATAGATTTTTGTGAATGAATGCTTGTTTAATTTGATTTCAATTGGGGAACAACAAAAATGGAAAATATTAGCCAAAAATTAGGCATGCTAAAAGTATTGCAATCTGAGAACAAATTTGATCATGGTTGCTATGTTATGTTTTATAACTGATTTCAAGTCAGATCAAACAGTAGGCCTATGCATTGATCTGCAGCTTGTTTGGAAATACTATTGCTTGGGCATGATCGATTATCATGTAACGTTGTGCCTTAAAGTTGGGTACTCCACTCTCAATTACCTTAATTATATCTCTAATCTCAAAATACTCAAAAACAACTCATTATCTTGGCAAATCACATCAGAAAGTTTCTTGGTAGACCCTTTGGATATACTGCATGCAAATTCCAAATGGTGGAAGATGAATTTTGAGCCCTTTTGAGAGCTAAGTTTTACCTTTAATGATATAGACATTAATGAACTCTAGGGCAGCTTGGAGTATACGTCAAGGCATTTTTAAAATAATCATCACTATATGTAGGTACTAACATCAATATTCATTGTTACAGATTATTTGCAACTTCCTCATTACAATAAATTATATATATGCACTTAACAATTTGATAAACATTTTCATTACTATAGCAACACTTATACACAAATGATTTTACAGTTTCACTTCACTGTCACCTGGATCAAAACTCAGAGCAGTAAATTGTTCTTCTGTGAAATGTGTTTTGTCAGGATCAATTGGGATTTTCAATTTTGAGCATCATTGCTCCAAAAGCATACAACATTCATGATCTTTCCTGAGAACTTTTTTCCCTTCCATGTTGATTTTTTTTTGGAAAAGATAGCAGTCCTTCTAAATAAGTTAATACAACAAAAAAAATCTAAATCCAATATGTAAACATTTGCATCAACTACATCTTGCAGGACATAGACTAATTATCATTCTTACCATAGTCTGTGTTGTCATGTGGTCGATCTTGCGACGTCCAAAAATATGGACTTTGGAACCGGTATAGCGTGTTATCTTCTTTGATTGAGAAACATTTGGTTGGCTCTACAGGGTAGATGTAACCATACTGAGCAAGTAAGGTCGCAAGATGTGTGGCTTCAGTAGTGCTATGGACATCAAGGGATTTTGTAATCCAGTCTATTAAATCAATACCTGTAAGTAAAGAATGAAATAATAAAACAGAATGATGGATGAAATGCAACTGTCTGTACATAGAAGTCCTGATTTTCTCTTTTTTTCACAACAAAGTTTGAATTTTTCAAATTAATGATTTCCTTCCGTCGAGACGGAAGAAAATCATTAATTTGAATAACAAAGCAGTACCCGCTGCATACTATAAGGATTAGAACCAACACTTGCTTTCGGGCGAAAGCTCGGTGGTCTAGTGGAGATGACGCCTGTCCAGTGATCAGGAGGTCGTGGGTTCAAATCCTGCTCGAGTATGTACGCCCATGAATTTTTATCATGGCTACTACTAAAACACTGATTAATTCAGTGCTTACTTACGTCGATGTAGGGCAATTTGTCAATCAGTTGCAAAGTTTGAATTGTTCAAAATTGTTGTACAACAATCACAACCAAAATTTTGATTTTCTAAAAAGAAAAAACATGGACATAAAATGACAATTTATTGCAAGTGGCAATTCAATTAGGCATCATGTATGTAAGCTCTTGAAAGCTGCAGTTCTAGATACACAACAACATATTACTGGCATACAAATAAGTAAAAGTAAAAGTGAAAATTTTAGCGCCCATTTCACATAACATGAAACTATATTGTACAAAAACGATTCAAACACATCAATTTTCTTTTTTGCTTGCCATCAAAGTACTTTATGATTTGATTCTGCAGAACTAAAAACATGCAGACTTCATCTTACAAAGCTGATCACAACAAAAACTTACTTGCTCAAAAATTTCCACTTTCACAGTCTGTAAAAGTAAAATTACAACTAGCATCCATGCTTTGCACAATGATAGGATATAAAGAGTTTGTTCACAAAAACTGATAAGTCCATATTTGCCAAATGGAGATATTTGCGATTAAAGGTCAAGAAAAATAAAGAGAATAATAAGAAAATTGTTGCTTCTTTTGACCATAACTTCAAATATGTACCTTTATATGTAGTGACCAATATATCCTTTAAAAGGTATTATTTTGTACTTTATGACAGAGACCGTGCTTCAAAATCTTCAAGGATGGACTTATCGGTTTTTGCAAACAAACTCTTCATATATCTCTCTCATGAAACTTGTGGTTGCCTTCATAGGATGTAATCTGCAACTGTGACCATACTGGGCTAATAAGGTTGCATGTGTGGCTTTAACGTATGTTGTACATCTCATATTCATAACTATTTATATGTAAAAGTGAAATGCCTGAAATTATTTTGATGCAAGTTGATCCTTGTTCAGCCTTATACTGATCAGTCTTTGTATATATACCAATCCATAATAATAAAAAGACATATATCCTTACAGAAATATCAGTCAGTTCTTACTCCCACAGAAGATCTTTTATGCAAAAGAACATTTTTGATATGGCGACATAGACCCAGACATGTACTTACCAGAAAAGGCACATGGCACGGAGGATAAAAAGACCTTTTGTGATCGAGTCGGGATCCCACTCTCAGCATGCTGCATGTTGCGTATCACATTTTCAATCTGTTTGTGAAGAACAGGCAAGAGAGAAGAGTTTGGATGTACATAAACATCTTTAACAGCTTGAACATTTACAACACAGTGCACTCTCGTTATAACAAACACAGTTATAATGAAATTCCAGTTACAACGAAGTAAAAAATGAAGGTCACAACATAATCAGCTCTATGTTGTTGTTGTTTTTTATTATTTATTTGTTTGGTTATAACAAAGTTTTGATATGACGTAAAAACTGCCGGTCCCGAGGACTTTGTTGTAAATGGGAGTCCACAATGATATGAAATCAAAAGGTTTTTCAGAAGATAGATCGTTGTGTTATGTTGTATTGTATTGTATTGTGTTGTGTTGTCTTGGTTGTGTGTTCATTTATGCTCCATTGAGCATTATACTTTCACAGGTATATAAAATGTGAGCCTGCATCACAAACCAACAAAGAGTCGCCAGATAGAGATTTTTAGATAAGGGTAGATTCTGATATTGAGGAGACTCTGAGCTTTAAAATGATATACAGCTCAATGGAAATGGACTCTCCTAACCTTTTTAAATATTGGAAAGAAAGCACACCCTCTGGAAAAGTGTGAACCGAGAAAAGAGGCTCGTAAGTACAGGGTCAATTCAAATGCTTAATCCTCACCAAACCGGCGTGCTAGCTGAGCAATGAATGGGACAAGAAATAGGGTGTAAACCACTGGAGCAACAACAATGAACAGATTATCAGATTGGGCTGACATTAAATATGTTCTATTAACACATTCTGTCCATGATTATTGCCAACTTTCAAAGCAGTAGCATTATTCCTCCAAAAGTTACTATGTATTTTGTTTCATGGCAAATGTTATAGTTTTCAATAAAAACAGAAATACAAATATATATACTGTAAGGAATGTTTTCTCATTAATAACACTTATGAACATATAAAAACAGTCCAATGGTCTTTGTTATGACATGTGATATGGAACCTAATCAAATGATTGGGTGAGAGCTCTCACAAAACCAGTCTTTTTTTTCTTTTCTTTTTTCTTTTTTTCTTTTCTATTTTTGCCTAAATGTCCAAAGTTGCTTATTTCACCTGCTGTGTAGCAATCGCTACTAATCATCGCTTGTCAGCACTTAGCTGCATTGCCTGTGTATAACAAAGGCATTGCAATTATTTGAGTGTTCAGCTCAGTTAGCTTGGAGCCACTGCTGGCCTGGGAATCTTGCAATAATGAATATCTTTCATTTCTGAATTAAAGTGTCCCAGTACACTTGAAGAGTTTGTTCGCAAAAACCGATAAGTCCATTTTTGAAGATTTTGAAGTACGGTCTCTGTCATGAAGTACAAAATAATACGTTTTAAATAATATATCGGTCACTACATATAAAGGTACATTTTTTAAGTTATGGTCAAAAGAAGCAAAAATTTTCTTATTATTCTCATTATTTTTTTTTTTTTACCTTTAATCGCAAATATCTCCATTTGGCGAATATGGACTTATCGGTTTTTGCAAACAAACTCTTCACTTGTTTATACAAATTCTTAACAACTGAGAAAACATGTCATACTTCACATATCATAGTTAATACTACTGCTTCATAAAATAAACATTAATTTATATGCATGGGCCTATATTCTAGGATTACAAAGTTTCAAAAGTTATGCAGATTACTTCTGTGTTAGTAGCTTGCTTCCTTAGAAACTAATACAGATGAAAAATAGAGAATAGTATTGAAGTGACAATCTTTTGTAATATTCAAAAGTTGTCTTTAATCACCTGCTCCTCTACCCACAAAGATTAACGTTTCACAGATCGTTTCCTTCAGAAAGAGTGCCCTCTGCCAACACTCTGTTGTGCAATGCTCATAAGACAGATTTCTGCACTACCGCTCTTGTGTTAAATCTATCCATCTCGTTCCCTTCTCTCCCACCATTCCTAATTGCCTCAAGTACCTCACTCACTCGTGACTAAGCACCCACACCCTGCTCGGCTGCAATTGTTTTAAAGAGATAAAGAGATGAGATTCCCCACTGCCAACCCCCTCCCCCTCCCCCTTACCCCTCCCCCTCCCCCCCCCCCCCCCCACACACACACACCTATGCCAACATAATGTCCTTTTCAACAACAGTGCTTTTGTAGAAATGTTGTGAGGCTAAATAGATACATTGTCTATCATAAGTCAGGGTTATGAAACCATGCAAATGTAACCCGGCCTCGATGTTGTAAACGGACATACTCTAGGCAAAGGAAGCATATCTGATGCAAGTTAAAATGGCAAAGATCAGTAATCATAACATAAAAGGACATACTCAAGGCAAAGGAAGCATATCTGATGCAAGTTAAAATGGCAAAGAGCAGTAATCATAACATATTTTTTCTTGAAGTTCTCATATCATCTCTCCTGAATAAAACTAAATCAAAAAAGTTTTGTCCACCTGAGGGCTGCTTGACATTATGTCTGGTCCCCTCCAATCAATATGCACCTCAAGCATTAATCATGTTAACAAGGGGAGTGGGGGGATTTGACCATGAATATTCATAAAGCATGGAGAACAGACTAATCTCATCATTTCAGTGATTGCATGTCATGTAATAACTGCTGAAAGAGTTTGTCATTTTCTCTTTGAAAACAAATGTGTCAAAAGACAATAAATGTGCATACAAATATGCTTTGCAGCTTACAATACAATTCAATTCAATTCAAATGAATTTATTGGGAATTTTCAGCATTGAATATTAGAAATGAAATACAGTCATTTCTTTTTATATTCAAGACAATAAATCATACAGTGTGTACATCCAAACATAGCTGAGATATATGTGAACAGATTGAAGTAAGAATAGGAGAACACATCAATTGGGAACCACTCGGGATAAAGTGAATCAAATGACTTGACTAAATTATGGCGCATGTATTGGGAGTTTGAATGCAGAAGACTGTCGTCAAATAAGTAGCTTAAGAAGATATGACAGCCTTAAAAGAGAAGAAAAAAGAAAATGGGCAAAACAACCTCATTAGCTTCTGTCAAGATGAATACTAGCATGGGATAAGTAATTCTCATGACCACTTTAAGATTGAATTATGTAGAAAGATTATATAATTGACTCCTATAAATAGATATAAATCACATAAAATAACAGGAACTTCCTGGCTGAGTGTTAACATTGTGTATCTATATAGTATTACATATTCACAAGTACTACAAACAAAATCAGACAAACCTATCAAAAAATAACTTCTGAAAGAGTGTAAATTTATGCCTCATTGTCCATTGGTTTAGCAGCAAGCTAGATGCAATGAACAGCTGTAAAAGGTTCCATTTTCTCTCTTTATCTCTTAACACAGACTGAAGATGGTGATTTCTTCTATATTTTGGATATCAACTCTTTATTTGAAATCATGCAAATATTCAAAGTGAAGGCAACATTAGCAGATTTTTTTCCCCCCTCATATTTCCAGCGACATCACATATTGCAGTCTCGATGTATTTTTGCTCACACATCAGACAAGACATGAGGGAGTTATGTAATACTGTTACAGAGCAATTCTTGTTTAATTAACCCAATTTGGTCCTACCAGTACACCAAGACGGCTATAAACAGTGGGGGAAATTAATGTTGGCTCCCAGCTCCTCTTTCTGAAGCTATTCTCCGTTGTCATGACGGCCACAATTATCACAATTAGGGCGGCCAAGCATGCTACAGCAATCTCAGGGGAAGAGTGCTCCATGTCAAAAGCATTCTAAATCCAGTCACTTTTATCAGTCGTGTCATTGACAGTATCAAGGGAATTACTGCCTTATGCAAGTGTTTACAATTACTGTATACCCTGAATACTCCGCAAGGTTTTTTTATTTTTCACAAATTTCATGAGTGCGGTGCTTGTCGTGAATTCAAAACAAGCGAAAATATCAACTCTCATCCCGCCATGAATGCGATGTGCACACATACATTTTTCCGTTCAGTAATTTAATCCATAATCACAAATTTAACCAGTGGTGAGATTGTTGGGAAGTCCTTATTCATGAAAGATTTGACTCGCTGAATATATTAAATCATATAAATCTATGCCAAAATCTTCAATTTTACAAACATGAATGATATACCAGATCAAGAACCAGACTAAAACATTTGTATTTCAAATATGAAGACATTAACTATTGCTTTTATATGCATATACATGTAGGGTTTATATGTATTTGTGTGTGTGGGGGGGGGGTGGGAAGGAAATATTTGAAGAGTTTGTTATTTTTCGCAAAAACCTATCAGTCCAATTTTGAAGATTTTGAAGTACTGTCTCTGTCATAATGTACAAAATAATAACTTTTAAATGATATATTGGTCACTACATATAAAGGTAAATTTTTTAAGTTATGGTCAAAAGAAGCAAAAATTTTCTTATTATTCTCTTTATTTTTCTTGACCTTTAATCGCAAATATCTCCATTTGGCAAATATAGACTTATCGGTTTTTGCAAACAAACTCTTCAAATATTTCTTAAAACCTGCAAGGAAATAAAGGTATTTTAAATCTTTTTTGTCAACTTCATAGAAACTTCCTTGTTGCATAACTTCATAACATGTGGCACACACAAATAAGTTGGATTTTTTGTTAATTCTCCTCCCATAATTGAAAGCCTAATGCATCTTATCACGCTGCAAAGATTCAAGTTTTTCATTTATCAGGCAAGCATTTTCAGAGTGGTCTGCAGCTTGAAATTTTAGCTTTCTGTACAGAAAAAAAAAATGCATTGTGCATAAATGCATTAAGGCAAAGTATTCATCACAAGCATGAATAAGTCTTCGGGTGTATTTATCTGAAAATTTTCTGAGGTAGCATCATGATCCTTAAAGGGGATGGCTAGTAACTAATCAGTGGGAATCAGTGGGAATGATGGGGAATGATTGTTCCAATTCTTGTGGGATTCATTTAAGAGTACATTATACATCTATTGTTGTGTGAAAATTATTTGCTTCAGAACGGTCTCATATTCAAGTAATGTGCAGTTTAATGCCCCTCACTGTACAGGCATGCTAACCTGGAAACATAAACTGCACATTACTTGAATATGAGACCATTCTGAAGCACACAATTTTCACACAACAATAGATATATAATGTACTCTTAAATGAATCCCATAAGGATTGGAACAATCATCCCCCAGCAATCCCACTGATTCCCACTGATCAGTTACTAGCCATCCCCTTTAACTTGTTTGAGGCATTTTGGGGCAATAGATAACTGCAACCATGTTTTCAAATACATTTAGTGAAATGCGATTTGAAAAGTGTTTGAGACCACGATCACCTTTCTGCTGGTTGATAAAAACAATTCCGTCTTGAAATGCGTTTATTTCTCCAAGCCACACAAGTTAAAGGGATCGTACAGTTTTGGTTGAGACCTGATTTCAGGCTTCTAACATTTTTCGGTGAAATAATGAGAAACCTCTTATGAAATATGAAAGAGCATGTAATTCTATGAGGAATTCAACGTTTATTTGATGAAAATTGGTTTTGAAATGGCTGAGATATCCAAAAAAAGAGTGATTCTAATAAAGTGTGGGACCCACACTTGATTTCGCTTGTTTTGTTTTACCTTGTTTTTGGATGTTTCAGTCATTCCAAACCCGATTTTCATCAAATAAACTTTGAATTCCTCTTAAAATGGTATGCTCTGTACTATATCCTAAGTGTTTTCTTGGTATCTCGCAAAAAGTTAAAAGCCCAGTTCTCATCTCCACCAATACTCTACCATCCCTTTAACTTCCTAATGTTTCTGCTTGTGTAGGAAAGCAAATTTATGCCATTTGTGTTTTCTGCCAAATTTTTGTGTATGAATGACGTTTGGTGGTGTACAGTTGACCTCTACTTCCAAGGTCAAATGGCGTAAAGCAGCTGTGCAATGACAGCAGTCAGATTGCAATTACATTTTGTATATGATGGTTAGATAAATGCAGCAAGCCAAGAATCACTTTTCAAACCATGTTCCTAATGCCATTTGAACTCCGTTTTGGAACGTGATTCTCTCTGTGAAGTTAGATAAACACAACCAATGTTTCATAGCCATAAGTGGCATAATGTGGCATCCAGTGGATGAGAAATGGCATCTATAAGATGAGATGTCCTCATCTTCTGGAGTAATTCACAAAATTTACAAGCTATGCTGAATCCTCTTGTGAATTCCTTTTTTCCATATAGAGTTACAAAATAAAATTGTATTGCTTTCTTGTCTATTTATCAAAAAACGAAGATATTATTATTTATAATTGCATTCATGTTTTGTTGAAACTTGCAGTGTATGTGATTCAAAGTTCCTTAAAGGGGCTGTACAGTACTGGTTGAGGTGGGGATTCATGTTTTGAACATTCCTAAGTGAGATAATGAGAAACCTCTTATGAAATATGAAAGAGCATGTAAGTTTAAGAAGGATTCAACATTTATTTGATGAAAATTGGTTTTCAAATGGCTGAGATATCAAAAAAAGTGATAATAATAAAAAGCGACAGGCCAAGCCTTTTATTAGGATCTCTTTGTTTCACCTTCTTTTTGGATATCTCAGCCATTTCAAAACTGATTTTCACCAAATAAACTTTTGATACCCCTTAGAATTGCATGCTCTTTGACATCTCATAGAGTGGTTTCTGATCTCGCAAAACGTTAAAAGCTAAATCCTCACCTCGACCAGAACTGTACACACCCTTTAAAATATTGTGTACTCATGTAAGTGTTATGTATATTGCTTTGTATTACTTTATGTGGAAATGAAATCACTTGAATTGAAATTGAAATGTCGTTCAATTACAAAACTTTATTGTAACCTCTCATTCAAGAAAAAGGAGTATTTAAACCTGGCATTATCATATTACTGTTAGATATCGACCAGCCATTCAGTAAGATTGTTGCTGGTCTCTTCAACAGTGATTCCACGAGAAAAGAATGCTACAAGGCTTTATGATTTAGGTTTACAATGAAGCAAATTAAGTAATGCAAAACAAACAAAAAATATTTAGGTATTTGCTGTCACTATTTGGGTTCAATAGATCACTAGCATGTCCTTTTACTTATATTGCATAAACACACATCCATTTATTCACATTTGAAAAAAACCATATCTTTAGATAAATGAAAACATTTCTACACATATAAACATATATACATAAAAGTTTTATTCATATACATATACATATGTTCATACACATGCATATGTACATACATTTATCAAATTCACACATGCACACATATACATGTACACTCATACAGCTGTACACACATACATGTATATGTGCCCATCATGTATAAAGAGTGAAGTCTTTGCTCATTATGCATTATATAGCCAAGCTTGATGACAGAACAAGGTTGGACACACTTAGGCTCCATATCCATCATCCAATTTGCAAATTGCCATCACGAAACCGCAGCCATGACAACTGAACACTTGGAGAATAAGTCAGAGAGAGCACTCTTGCAATCTCCCTCACACATAGTGTGTACATTGCCTAACACTCCCTCAGCCCTGTCTTTGTGCTTCTTTTCTTTCTCTCTTCTTCTCACATATATTGGGACATTACCCATTTGTGTGCCACATTTATCACTTGCCTACAGGTTTGTGTGTGAGATTTGTGCACAATTGATTCATTGGCAAAGAATAGGTTAGTAACTCTTATTTTACAAGCACAACCTTATTTCTCTCTTTCCCATGATTTTGACTTGATTCAACAGCGCTCCTGCTGTATAACCTAGATTGTTTCTCTTTCACTTTCTCTTCCATTTTATCCAAAAATTATTTTACTATCTAATTCCAGCGACAATAACCCCTTTCTGAATTGTTTTTTACCTCTCTGTTATATTTTGGTGTTACAGACATCAGCAATGTTACCATGTATACCTTTTCTCTATCTCTACACTTCTCTGTTTCTATCATTTTGATTTACAGCAATATTGGGTTATAATGCGGTCTTTTATCTTTGTCTTTCATGGATAACAACAGGTGAGCTGCATGTGTTATAGCTTTTTTATTCTCTCTCTCTCTCTGCACACTTTACATCTATGATTTTCTTAGCTGGGTCTACATGTGAATGCCACAAGCATGGACAAACACACAGGTATATCTAGATGCAAAATTCTCTTGCATTTTACACTCACTTCTATTAAGTTATATGAAATGTACATATGTGACGGTTTGGCTGGTTTCATTTTAGGGGCTGCTTATTGTCAAAGTAGAGCTTGGGGACACACATATCATTTTAAGAACAAACTGATAATTGGTTTAAGATTGTGCAGCTAAGAGGATGTCAGAGCAAGTCACAGGCAACACAGCAAAGTCAATCCCTTGGTTTAGTTGAATACTTCCTGAAATTGAAATATTTACAACATCCTGGAGATTAGTTAGATTCAGACTTCATTTCATGCATCCCTTTTCAAAACTCTTGTTAAACAATAATATTAAAAGGAACTACAAAGAGAATTCTGCAAAATTTACCTTTTCCAGAAAATTTTTTCCTTTCATAATGCAGGCAGAATTTTTATCCTTGATATGTCAGTAACAAGTTGAGGTATTTCATGTGTACTTTTCATCTGGACAATGAAATGTGGAACTTCATTATATTCTCATTATTGTCATTGTTCTGCAGAGACCTCACAAACTGTGTAAAACAAAAAAAAGGAAATAAATTAAATTAACTGTACTGTACTGTCCTGTACTGTACTGTACTGTTGTTGTCTCTTAACAAACTATGGCATGCTAACACTTTAAAAAGTCTTGAAAACTCTTAACAGATTGCCCAATTTTCCTCAAACTTTGCTGATGTGTTCTACCACTATTCATTCACTCAATGCACAAGTATGTTTATGGAAACTTCTCTTTTACAGTTATTTTATGTTTTAAGCAATGTTACACCCTATAATGTAAGTTGTTGTAGCATAAATTGAAAAAAAAAGAAACGGCAGCAAATACAAAACAAAAATTCATAGATTAGACTTTGAGTGACTTTGAAATGATTAATAGGTATGTAATATAAGATCATTTGTTTTCCAGAGCAAAATTCACATTACATGATATAAATATGCACTTCAAATGGGTCATGACTTGTGACCATGACATATCTACTTCTATGATATCCTCAAATTACTAAAATACCATTTTGTTTTGTTTGTGGTTATTCTGCTGTTTGCTTTGTGCACAGATAGACTGCAGATACCAGACTCCGGAGTTAATCATGATTGAACAGACTTCTCCTCTTTGTGAGAATCTCTTGTAAAAATCATATTCACAAGATTTATAATTTGAGCTCTATACTAACAAGTATACTTGCTTCAAAGAGGTCCTGGCATTGATTTGCTAAACATGTGCATATATGTACACATTGCTTTTGTTTTTATTATGTATATTAATGTACTTACAATTTTTTGTGAAAAGTTGAACTGAACTGATAACACATTTTGGCAAAAAAACTATGCTATTTATTTTCCATTCCAGCATAAAATGTAAAATAAGAGTAGTTAAGACAGCTACATTATTGCATGACCAAGACTGATGGATACAGACTAAGGCTGCGTTCGAGCGCTCTAAAGCGAACCAAAGCGAACTGAACCAAAGCGTACATGGTACCGTACCGAACTGTGCCAGATTTGACTCATTCGAGCGCTCTGTTGAGAAAGCGTACCTCACAAGTTATTTTTAGAAAAGGTCATGCATTTTTGAAGCAAGCATGTCATCCACCTGGCATTTGAACTACTTACAGCTGTCCCGAACAAAGAGAATGATGTTTTTGCATTGTGACGTATGCGCATGATACGCGCATGCTTTACAGCGAATTTTGGTACGCTTTGTACGCTTTTGGAGCACATTGGGAAGTGGTCCACGTTTGGCTCGGTACAGTACGGTATGGTACACTTTAGGAGCGTTCGAGCGCTCCTCTGGCGCGGGTACAGTCCGGTACAGTTCACTTTAGGAGAGGGCTCGAACGCACCCTAACACACCATGTGCCTTCCCATCTGTACAATGTCGATAAAATCCACTTGTCTTTTCCTGCAGATCGAAGACTTTTAGTCAAGATTTGTCCACATGCAAAATTGTAGACATATCTAGATGGAACTAAGGAAATATACAGACATTATGTTCTCATATTCACTGATTATGAGAGCAGAATGCATGTTATCAGAAATGCCAGAGGGGAGCTTGTTCCATATACCATTTCCGTATCCGTGGAAACGGCATGACATGTCGAATTGTGTGATCATGCAGAGCACAAAGGCAACTCCGGAGACTCTGTTCACTGTAACTCTATTCTTGTTCAGAGAGATCTTTGAAAATAGATGGCACAAAAGCATCAAAGAGCCATCGGCCCAGTTATATGTGTGTTGATAAAGGCAGGCTTTGTCCTACAAAGCAACTGATGTATAATAGCTCAGGGATCGCTCCTCCTATCTTCCTCCTTGGATGCAGAAGTGATGCGGTCTCCAAGGAGAGTCACTGACTACTTTGTCATCCATTGTCATCATCCCTTTCATCATCCATTCATTGAAATTATACAAAAGGTCGCACTGATGCCACATGTGGACCACTTTCCAAGAAAACACAGGTCATTATTTTTTTTTGTTATTTCATCTCTGATGATTGTTAATAATGGCCAGACATAAATTACAAACAATGTGATTGTATTCTGTTGTTCATACCTGGGTAAAATGTAGATACTTCATGGACACATTGGGGGTGTAGGGATATTTGTATAAATATAATAATAAATATGTATTTGATTCATGCAATATTGGTCCTGACTCGTGCAATATGACTTGGTATCCCATTCATTGCTATTCAATGTGACATAAAAGTTTCATAAAGTTTACTGAAGAGCGATTGGAGACTTGTATGCTGGAAATTTTGGAATTATTGTCATACATATTGTACTAAAACATCGCATCTCAAGTGTGACTCATGCCAATAAAACCAGACTAGTTATTCAACGTACTGTCTATATGAAACACATGACAATTCACAAGTCGGTATACATCTGGGGTACTACAACTGTAATCTGCTCACAGTTCTAATGCGGTGGTAATCACCCCTGGTGCAGGAAAATCGACAAAAGATATCTAGCATGACAACCAAACAATCATCATTCAAACACAGGGATGTAATCCTATCTGCAAACAATATCAGTGAACTGCACTAGACTCTAGCATGCTTATATCACCCCAAGATGTGTTTTCTCAACAAACGCACATTGCTATTTTTACCACTGATTACAGATTTTATTTTATGGATAAGAGTTAGTAGAGCTCTCTTTAAATCCTCTAAAGGACCACAATTGAAATTGCCATTGCAATCAGTGGAAATTGCTGTCAGTGGAAATAATGGCATTAGGTATAGAGTCCATCTATACGAGAAACACAAGTGTAGACATACAGGACAGTCACTTTATTCTTCCTACAACTGCTTGACCAAATAAACAATTCTGATATGACAGGTGCTACAGTCATGTTATACAATTTTCTGACATTGGGCACAATATTGCAAGTCTCTTTGAAGGCAATAATAAAAATGACAATACATCTTTGGTGTAGTTCTTGAATAACATCAGAACCACATGCATAAGCAACAAATTTGAATCTCCTAGGTAACTAGATCTTATGTTGTCACATGTCCAGTCTTCGTCATGTTCGTGTGATGATATTGTTTCGTTTCCAAATGTTTTACTCCCTAATAGTTTGCTTTCTTTTTATGATTTTCCCTGTCACATCTTCACTAAATGGATCTATAGCACCTCTAGTGTGTTGACAGACAAAACAACGCTCTGGGCCTACTTCGCAACACTTAACATACTGCATATATAGGTGGTATATTTTGTAGTGGTTTATATTTTTGCAAATTACGCAAGTCGACTGGTATACGAGAAATCAAAAGCTTGCAAAAACTTTGTCTCCAAAAACACTGATGTGCTGTACAGCCAGTTCTAAGTGGGATTTGTCTTATTTTGTCACTGTGGTTTAGTAAGTTAGTACAAATTCAAACACTCAGGGATTTGTCTTACAAGTAAAAAAATTGTGAAATTTTGTACTTTTGAAATATATGGCAAATATATAGTAGTTCAGCTGGTTCAATGCAGGTTTTTATCATTCATGCTCTGAAGTTGAATATCATAAAAGTATTGTTTATAAAAACATCAGCATCAGCTAAATCATTGCATCCAATTGGCTACAGGGATATTGGTTTTTGATATAAGCTACCTAATGGTAGACTATTTTGCACTTAGCAGGGTAAGTTGATTTTGTATGTTTTTTTTAAATCCATAGAACTAGAATATAAAAGAGTATTATATAAAACAAGCACAAAAAATGCTTTTATTTCTGCACTAGTTTCATATTGCATAAAATTCACAAAAATTTCACACAGTATCTGCCAGTGCTTGAAGAATAACACTGGCAAGGTTCTCTGGAAGGATGGTGCTTACACAGAAGAGGCTACCCAAAGTAAAATGATCAAATAATCCCCACATTCACCTTGGACTAGTATCATCTTGATGTATTATATAAGGTTTTATATATATATATATATATATATATATATATATATATGTATATTACACCCTACAATGGATGTAAGTATATCAATAATATATTATCATATTCATATATACATATATTCATCTAAAAAAGATTACATGCACATTGATCATACTGCAATCACTGCTGAGTTGAACTCTTTTTGTAAATTTATTCATAAAAGTTTTACTGCTCAGGCCCAACAAAGACAAAAATGCAAATTATGCTCACCTGGTCTCTATCTCTCAGGGATCATTATTATCCTCCATCTATACCTTAAAGGACAAGTTCACCTTCATAAACATAAGGATTGAGAGAATGCAGCAATATTAGTAGAACACATTAGTGAAAGTTTGAGGAAAATTGGACAATCGACGCAAAAGTTATGAATTTTTAAAAATTTTTGTGTTGGAACTGCTGGATGAGGAGACTACTAGGGCTTGTGATGTCATATGAGTACAACAGTATAAAGAAAATGTAAAGAAAATTCAACATATTTTCCCTTTTTTCGCATAATAAAAGAGCACTTGACTTGCCTCTTTCTAAAGGCAATGGGAATAATATTACCCATAACATATGTCAGTAACGAGTCAGGAAAATGTGTACTTTTTTCAAGAGATGAAATTTTGTGAAATTCTCTTTATAATTTTCCTTATATTGTTGCACGCATGTGACATCATACACTGCAGTAGTCTTCTCATCCAGCGGTGACTGCACAAAAACTTCAAAAATTCATAACTTTTGAACAGATTGTCCGATTTTCCTCAAACTTTCAATGATGTGTTCTACAAATACTGCTACATTCTCTCAATCCTTGTGTTAATGAAGGTGAACTTGTCCTTTAAACTACCAATCTACTCAAGTTATGTACTTAGTATTCAGTAATAGTCCAGGAATAATTATTTGTTATAAGATATCTACCAATCTACCCACACATCCACACCTCAATATGTTAAAGACATACCATCCCTTTTGCATGCAAATTTTTGAAAATTTGGTGAGAACACTTACGTATTGAAGAAAACACTATTAAGAATACTCCAGTAAATTTTGAACTCAAGAGGGTCTTTACTTGCCGAGTTTAATTGACCGTTAAGATTTGAATAATTTTTTTTTGTACTATGAAAAATTACAAATCTAAACTACTAGTATAGTTTTACAAACCTGTGTGATGCACTTATGTAGTTCATGAGAGTGGTGTGTGGTTATTTGCCATAGATAACAGAGTAAAAGAGCTACTGAATTCTTTCTCACTGACAGCTTTAACATGCATATATTTTGTTCGAAGTATAAGTATCATAATACAACCACAGGAGGATCAGTATATGCATCTGTGCCTCGTACACAGAATATCTTACTGTGAGCATTTGGTGCATTATTTGAACATAATTTTAATGTCTAACAACCTTCAAATATCACAGAAATGTTATAGCTTTACAATAGTCTTGTCATTCTGGTGGAATATATCATGTTCTGAGCTATTTGTGAATGAATGCAAAAGGGATGGCCCATCTTTAATCGTTGAGGACAAGGCCCGAGTAGGCTCGGGCAAGTGTCTCTGGGAAATGTGTTTTGCAGCAAAATCTGCCCGTCCTCAACAGGTTAAACAATCTGCTCACATTTCTTTCCATTATGCTTTTCTATTTTTCTATGATCCATCTATTCTACTTTTTATCAATCTATTTTTAATTGGTCTCTGTCTTTATATACAACTTTCTTATCATGTGTAACATCCCCCCCTTTCCATTGTCTCTTGCTGAATGTGTCATCACATTCTGTGTGCTGATTTAAAACAAACACATTCAAGGGCCTAGATAAAAATTGACAAATTTAAAGACATTTCATTCTTTTTAAGAAAGTTGAATATTTTGATAAATCTGTCCCATCTATCAGGCTCAGCAAATAAAAATAAAAAAAAACCCAACATCACACCTCTTTTAACCTTTCAGTAGTTATAGCATTTGGAGGGGTTATTTTTTTTTTCTCATCTAGAGTCTACTCTGTAATTGTGCTTTATGCCTGCACAGCAACAGTGCATGCCAGTGGTTTGATATTGTGTAAGTCTTTAAAATCTGACACTAGTGACAGTTTGTTTTTGTTTTGTTTTGTTTTTCATGCAGAAAAAAAAAATGACACAATGAACAAGCAAAAATAATAGCCTCAGCCTCAATCTCAGTGTCCAGGCTCAGTGTCCAGCAGCTAGATAACAAAGCGATGTCGTTTAGTCCGATGCCTAATCAGTTCAGATCATCAGTAGATAAGATAATGAATGCCCCTCTGCCCCTCTCTGGAGAGAGGGAGATACGCCAGGGAAATTTACCGCGACTTCTTGTTGCGTTATTTGACCGTTCAGATGATCACCCGGGCTTCCTTCCAACCGTAGTAGGTCCTACTCTCCCACGAGATAGATCCCGGCTGATTATGAAGACATGATATTCCCTATGCACACAACGGAGACATAACCGAATTGGTATGGAAATAGCTATCTACAAAAATTGCTCAAAAGCACCAAGCTTACCTTTGCAAAAACAAGCTGCTTGTTCGTTGTTGACGATTGTTCAATTTCCATGTTTTGGGCGCTCGTTCTCTGTTCATGGACATGGTACAAATCCGAAAAGTATCTCGCACGCGATGACCATGACCATTTCAACGCCAGGCAAATAATAACATCCAATGTTGTGTAAATCGGCACTTAAAATAACACACTCAATCGAATCATGATACACAAGGCAGCAATAAAAGCGTGCAGCGAAAGCCGAGCCAATTCTTGGTGTGGAGGTTTTGTCATTAGAATAAATAGGGATATTGTACACGCTACAACGGTGCAATACAGCTGTTCACGTTGCTAGCGAAGCGGCGGTAGACGGTCGATCCACATCCATCGCGTTAGATCGCTAAGGCACACACATCGTACGTTGCCATATCAGCCGACAGGGCTCACGCACAGACGATCAAAATTGGCTGGCGCGATGCTTCGATGATGATGATGATGATGGCAAGTGTTTGCAATATTGGGCGTAACAATCTATTGCGAGCCCGCTTTGAAGGTGATGTATGTTACCGGGGTTACAGAGGTTACCGTACAGAGTATAAAGATACGAATATAAGAATTTGTGATTTCAGTTTTCCCCAAACTTTTCTTCCATTGACTCTCTGTCTCCTTTCCGGGGGTTGTTATTGATGTTCATTTCAGAAAGTTTATGGGGATGGTTAGTTAACTCCTTTATTTCTTGCATGAAACCAGAGAGGTAGAAAGAGAGAGTTACAATGTGTACTGTCAAAGAGAAGCAATGCACCTTGTGATTCTTGCTATCATATTCTATAGAAATGAATATAAGTGCCTTGAGAAATAACATTTCCAGAGAATATGATTAAATATCACTGGTGATTAACTTGAAGAGATAGGCCTATAGGACACCCCCACAAGTTCTCTGACCTATGATTATAGAAACTGTAAAATTGATGACAATCGTACATGATGAATCAACAGAAAATAAAGAGATGTTGTTGTTCTGTCGTTGCTCATTATATGGGCAATATAGGGTTTCTTCTGAAGCATGCATGGGAACAAAGAATAACAGATCTCCCACACACTTTTTGTTTGTAACGAAATCCATATCCTGTTTCCATTAAAATGTTATGCTGCTATGAAAGTCAACCGTTTTAGGAAATTCCTTACCGGGAATGTATTTTTCTGACGATCAGTTTTCTTGGAGAAATAATACAGATGTGATTTTCAGCTAACTCCTGAAAATTTTCTTTGTAGTTTCGGTAAGTGGTTGGTAATCGCCTAATGATGCACTACGGACATGATATTTGTTTGTTTGTTTGTTTGTTTTTATTTAATCGCTCTTAGTTGGGCATTTAAACGATTCAACTTACACACTTTGATACTGAGTCATTATAATAGGACTTCTCAGGTTTTGAGATTTCAACCTTGCTATTGAACGAGCAAGCAAACAAACACATGCATATATAGCTCCTATACAGAAAATAAAAAAGGCATATTTTCCTATGTATTTTCGAAGACAATGAAATGATGTTTGATCTTGCCTACTTTAGGTACAAAGTATAACATAATCCCTCACGCCTGCAAAAAAAAAAAAAAAGTCAACCCTTGATTTTTATAAGCCATTATTGATTGAATCTAACACTGTTCAAAAACAGATTTTATCAAATAAATGCATACCATATTCAAGGAAAGAGCACTACAAATAATTATCAGATTTCTTTAATTCCAATTTTTACAACTGCTTAAGAATACGAATTAAAAAACACCAGGTTGATTAAAAAAAAAAAGTAATAGGTAAAGGCTTGTGAAGTCTGGAGTATAATAGATAGGAAGTACAGCCGCGCCGTCTTCGTGTTGATGTATTGTGTCGTTTCGTCAGTTGGTAGAGGGCGCTAGATAATTTTTCAATTTGCGCATGATTGACGGGCTTATTAGTCCTTGTATTCGATTTTCAATGAATTAACGCATGAGATTATCAGTCATATCTTTGCTTTCTTTCTTCTTTTTTTTTCATTCAAGACGGATATTGCTGTGTCAACATCTTCGCCAACAACGTATGCCCTATGAGCTTGGCTGTGATCAAGTCACATAAATTATGCTTTAAGAGCACTTGAGCATTTTATCCTAAACCGTTCATCTTCTTTAGAAAACCATGAAAGTTCATCAAGACGGAAAGCACTTGACAATCAAAACAATAATAACAACTGCAGTACAAAGTAGTAATGACGATATTTATCACACTAATAAGAATAATTGGTGATAAGAACAATAGATTACGCCTACAAATATTCATGAGAATGGTGCCAATAATGAGAAAAACGTTTTGTAAAAACTAATGATTGTTACAATAACCATCTTTCCCATCTTTCATACAGAGGGTACAATTTCCATTCTGCACAGTGAAGAATTACTAATTGAAGACACAAAGATATGGAAATGTCACGTGACTCGACGCTGTGCATGGATACTATACCTCCCGACCTGATTTATCACCACTAGTTTCCTACTATATAGAAATGTCACTATATTCATATCAACGGGATTCCAGGCACGCGCACGGAAACATGATTATCATCACGACTCCTCTACGAACCCGCCCCTCCGTCATGTCCTCGGGGTGGTATCACACTGTCTCGACATTGACACATGATGGCAGTATGGAATTTTTCGATTTCATGCGAAGTTGGCCCCGAACTTTATCTAGTCAGAAGCCAATTAACAGCCGAAGCAAGTACGGTGCCAACAGAAGTTCACCCGAACACAAACACGAACCATACACGAAGGCAACACGAAGATATACTCGAAGGACACACGAAGAAAACAAAATGGCTGGTGCCTTCACGAATAACACAATAGTTATATTGTTAGAGCCGAATTTGAATATTTCCTTTAATGTGTGTCCATCTTGGCTAATTTTGTGGCAGTGCAATGCCTACATGACCCTGTTCACAATCGGTCTTAGCCGACAGTCTCTTAAAGGGAAATTTTATCCTTATTTTACTTTGCTCCGTATCCCATTGGAATGCCATTTTTAATGCTCATTTTTCCACTAATAAGACAGAAAAATCATAAAAGTGAATTAATGGAAATCGGGGGAAATCGGACACGTAAAAAATCTACAAATTGTAAAAGTTCAGAAAGTAAGAAAAATTCGCAACTCTGTGTGATCTGAGAGAAATACGAAAATGATTTTTTTTTCTATTTTTTATGTACAATATACTGAATGGAGAGCTGCTCAACAAACATCATACAAAATTTTTCAATTTTTCTTACCCTCTCAAGTTTTACAGTTACTATGAATAACTTTGTGTTTGTTTATGTGTGTGTGTATGTGTGTGTGTGATTTCTTTTGTTCGCAAATTTTCACTGATTTTTTTTATACACAGCTGCATAATGCCAGGCTTTAATTTCCCTTTATAAACAGGTGTTTGTGGAAGGGTGAAGCCCAGTAAATATTTCATGTTAACAATTAATTGGATCGATATTCATTGTAATGAAAATCCTCACTACATTAAAGATGGCTGTCATAAGCAGGGTAATACTTGAAACGTACTTTTCTGCGACTTTCTTACATCATTTATCTCTTACATCTTAAAGTCACGAGATATTGGGGTCTAGGGCAATATACCCCAGACCTTTCCCCTGACCCTAACCCTAATCCTAACCCAGAACCTAATCCTAACCATAACCCAACAACCCTAACCTTAACCTTAATCATTCTTTACTATAACTTTATCACTAACCAGTATTTAGATGGGGGAATTGCCCTGATACGGAAACTGATAACTACCTCATCATCCTTGTTCACTGTGATTTGTTATGAATTCGGAAAACATTCTTATTCTTTGTCTCAATCACTAATAAATACTGTTACTCTTTACCAAGGATAGGAATACAAACAATTTAAAGCTGATCAAATGCAAAGTCTAAAAATCATCCGGAACTCTCCTTTAAAGGCATTGTTTACTATTGGGAGCAGTAATTTAAAATTTTTCCAGTAATCACATTATATATATGTCAGTTGTATATCACAAAACATCTTACCATATAAAGATTCCGTAATAAAGCCTAAAATATATGGAGATATCACTATTTTATTTTTCTCAATAAACCTTACCTGTATGCGGTTTATTCCACAAACAATATTTTATCATAACTATATTAATCACATTTGGTCACATCATTTGAAAATACTTAACATTGATTATACAATATAGGCCTACTGATTAAAATTTCTACATTGGTTGTTTCTATCCCAAACTCACATTCTATAAAGGTGGGTTTTTGTTTCATCTGCAAATGGCAAATAATACCTTTAAGTGTGGCAAAGGCGTTGGTGTGGTTGGTATTATTCATCGATGACTGCATGATTATGTACTTTATTACCCTAGAGGATTGTACTCTGTGAAGATAGTACCCTACACTCTTATTAGCTCCGAGCCTCCTAACTCTCCATGGAATTTGACGACGTTAAAGAGAAAATGGAGGAGAATTTTGTCAGTTCATCTTCACAGTTCCCTATCGCGATCAGCTGATGCAAGTTACACATCCCAAGGGTTTGTTGTTGTTGTTGTTGTTGTTGTTTAGAACACAGAATATATATACCGCCAATTTCAAGGAGGATATATCACATTCAGTCTTAGTTGCAGTAAGTTTTAATTTCCACTTGTATGAAAAAAAAAAAATCACTTGGACAAAATCAAAAACATTCACAAGTCATGAAAATAAACTAGCAAGATACATCATTGGAAATATATAATTATGTGAATAAGACGTACATGATATACTATATTTCATGTTATATCTTTAAGTATGTGATACACTCAGGTGGAGGAGACCGTAATCGATAAAACCGTCATCGACAATTCAGACCTGTGATGAGTCATAACGATTGTCATGATGAGTAACATGATATCACTAGCGACCACCATGATATCATAAAAACGCCATTCAAAGAAAACGTTTTGTCATATCTTGCGCTTCGTGATATATAGCGACATTATTTTGATACAAATGTAAATCACTATATATACGCGCTATATTATAACATTATACAACTCAGCAAAAAAAAAGAAAGTAAACACTTTTTCCAGTTAATATTTTTCATAGAAGATTTTCATAAAAATCAGTGTGTAATATATATCATATCAAAGATTATTTAATTTGCTATCAACCTGGTAGGTTTATACAAAGGGAAATTTTACGCATGAGTGAACACATCCGTTTTTATCCCCCAAAGCAAAAAAGTAAAAATAGCAGAATTGGACATATTGAAATTCATTTGCAAATGCCCTCCAAGGTAGCAAATGATAACAAAAGACCAATCTAACGCAATGAGAGACATGAATGAAACAGCAGAAATAAGTGTCCGTTCCCTTGTTTCCCTTTATATTCAAAACAAAAACAAAGTGGAGAAACTGAAGGTGGAACATAAGCATTTTCCATCAATTCAAACTTTAAATGACATAGGGAGTAAGCCGTAAAGGTGATAAAATCGACATAATATCCTCATTTTACCTTTTAATTAAGGAATTTAAGAATGTACGAGACACATTCAAGGACCAAATATTATTTCAAATTTTCTTAATTTGGAATAACTTTTCAAATCTAACTTTCTTTGTTACCATAATTTTTCTCATGTCTTTTGACTGCAGATTTGACAGAAGATTCTTCATTTTCCTTCATTATTTTTTGCCTTTCTTTATCTTTGGAGGGTTACAGAGACATTATTGAGATCATAGATTGATTTTTGCAAATTCATTTGCATTTTTATTGTGTTGAATTTGTCTTTTGTTCTCATTATTATATTGAAGAGCAAATACGCTTGAATAACAACTTGTCCATTTTGCAATTTTTACTTTTGTGCCTTGGAAGAGAAAAACGAATGTGTTCACTCATGCGTAAAGTTAACATTTTCATTGACCTGCTAGGTTGATAGCTAATTAAATTATCTTTAACATGGTATATAAAATACCATTTTTTAGCCAAATAGTTTATGAGAAAGATACATTTGAAAAAGTGTTTACTTTCTTTTTTTGCTGAGTGTACATAATAGCAGTATATTATATACTGTATATTTCTGTTGAATTGTGAATCAAACTTGAGTTGATAATATCGAAGAGCTCATGCAAACTTGAAATCTATAAATCAATTCAAATCTTATAAAATTACATCAAATTTCTGTTCATCTCTGTGACGTGATCAAGGAAAGCAGCGCTTGATATGGAATTTAAGATGCTTGATTTGACGCCACCGAGGGATTTGTGTATATGAAAGAGCTGTTTAGTTTGCAAGTTAAACAATAAATCTGGAATCGGCATCGCTTTGGCAATTCCAAACACTACTCTGTAAAAGTGGATATTTTCGCGCGACTAATTTTTCGCGCTTGGCGGGAAAAAAAAAAAGAGTTTCGCGTGCTTTTATTTTCTCGCTAGTTTCTGGTCGCGCTAAATGTGCGAAAATTTCAACACCGCGAAAATTTCCACTTTTACAGCGGATGGCTAATAATGAGGAGGGGGCAGTAATTATCGCTCACGCATTACGCCAATTAAACATGGATACATCGACTGTATAGCTTCGTTAATGACCATGCAAGGTGTAGATTTCAAATAAAAACGAATAAAACGAATGTTTTTAATCTCTAATTTGTCTGGCCTGGTATAATATTCTGATGAACACACAAGGAAGGAAAACATCATTTCCGACGTTACATATGGTTGCTAGATGCATAGAATTTTATCTTGAATCTGTAGGAGACCAAGGGACCTACCTACTGCAATCATCGAATTTTGATTTGATTAGAACCGGGAGAGCTGCCCGTACTGGGGATACTAGCTCCCCACCCAAGCAGGGTAAACGGGACGCCATCAAGTATTCATGGAAATTTCCGCTTGGTCGATCAGAGAATGGGCAATGATGCGCGAGGATGTGATTCCCGAGCTCGTATCTTATAAAGCCTCAGAATTCTCCTCCCTTCGAAGCTGTTGAGCTATATAGGTAGACTGAATATGAGTTAGACGCGAGGTCATGTCGAAATACTTCCGATGACTCCTTTGCCTAAGCCGTTTATGTCACATAACTAGACATTGCTAGAAGGATAACAATGTGTATTAAGGTTGTATGATGTATTTGTATGCGTTTGACTGTACGCACTCACTGAAGAACTGTAAAACAAACAAATACAAATGAATCAATATTTGTAAACAATCCATATGACTTCCCACTCACATTTTTACTAATTTGGAGACAAAATAATAGTTGCCTATATAGTCTATCGCATTTATATTAAAGAACTAGACTAATCATACATTAGTAACTCGGATGTGTATATCAAGGGAGTGCTATTGTCAGTAATAAGGCTCTGAAATATTTACCCAAGCCGATTACTCTTTGACCAAATGTCGTTGGGGCTTGAATGTGAGAGCTTGTAATGCCTCTGTCACAATTGATGATTTCCTTATGATTCTGTGTCAACCGTTACACAAGACACACACTCTGTAAAATGTTGACATCGTAATTCAAATAATATCATATTGATTTTTGTTCGTCATAAAATGGGGTGTTTCCACCCCTATGTCTCACGAGAGTCACAGCTTTTAATAGTGTGCACTATACTCCGAATAACATAGTTATAGTTAACATAGTTAAAGAGATAAAAACGAACTATATGTGACATTTTTTTAAAGCGCCGCCTGCTAGGATGCAACTATGAAAATGTTTCACTTAATTCTACAAAATGGTGACAAAAAAGCGTAGACTCAATATTTCAGATCATTTTTTTCTTTCTTTTTTTAATGGGAAGAGTGAAATCTGTAATAAGTGTGTGGCAGACTGGACTCTTAACTTCTTCAATATTTCAGACGTTCAACACTCCTTGATGAACATGCACTGATAAATAATATGTTTATCCGGTATATAGGCCTACTATCTCTCTCTCTCCCTCCCTCTCTCTCTCTGTCTGTATGATTCTTTTCCTGTCTCTATCAACCCTTTGCTTGTATTTTCCCAAGTAGGCGAGATTTAGACCAAGATGGAAAGAAATGAGAGTTAAAAAGGGAAAAGGAATTGGCAATGAAAACAAAAGTGAAAAATGATGCACGAAAAAACGGCAATCAACAAACCCGGAAAAAGGACTGGATAATTTATAAAGAATTCTCTGGCAGAACTAATTAATTCATGTACATGTCTATCAGTTTTTGCTTTCAAAAGCTAACATGAAAAAGCATATTATATCAAATTAT
Source organism: Diadema setosum (assembly GCF_964275005.1). Lineage (NCBI taxonomy): Eukaryota > Metazoa > Echinodermata > Echinoidea > Diadematoida > Diadematidae > Diadema > Diadema setosum. The sequence goes on along the minus strand of NC_092692.1, from coordinate 39,777,318 downwards.
GGGGATTAGTTTATTTTTTATTATTGTAACCACAAAATGGTTTATATGTCTTTTGTGTTTTGGTCCCTCCCCGGAGAAGTTTTGGAGAAGTCTCTTTACAATAAACTATTCCATCAACACATTTAAGTTCTTATAATTGAAAAAGGCGCCTTCTGAGCACATTCACTTGCCAAGGTGCACACTCGACTCATTCTCTTGTATCTAGACTTTTTTTTTGTTGTTATCGCAATGTGATGCCAGAATAGCCGATAATGTGGTTTTTCTGCTTTCGATAAGTATCTCACATGATGTATGTTTTGACGGTTTTCTTTCCCCACTAGGCTGTTGTATCTTCAAGCTATATGCTTATTCGACGACAGTCTTCTGCATTAATTCTTCATCCCACAATACACGTAACACAATTCAGTCATACCATTGCTTCACTCTCCTCAGCAGCTCCCAATCAACATGTCTTTTTTTTTTTTCTTTTCGTCAATCTGTTTGGTTAACATCCACTGTACGCGTAAATTTCAATTATGTTCGGATGTACAGACTGTATGCCTTATTGTGTTGGAAAAAGAAATGACTGTACATTAAATTTTCTAATATAACATAATTATATTCAATGCAAAAATAAAATCCGAAAAAAATGCAAGTGAACTGAAACTGAAAAAACAAACAAACCACCCAACAACCTGAAAACGACAAAGAAGAAGCGACATGGACAAAAGAGAGCGATTAGAAAGGAAATTGATAACGAAAGAAGTAGACAGACAAAGAGGGTAAAATTTGAACACATGTAGATGTCTTTAGATTACAAATGCTGAGTTTACTTCTCGATAGTTGTGTAGGCGAGGAACACTTCAGGGATCATTATCTTTTGCGCACAAGTCGGCCCAAAAGCTGATGCAAACACCTATTTGTGTCCCTAAGTCACTTCTTTTGAAAGGTCGTATTTTCCTCCGGAGAGTGGAGGGGCCTTTTTCTCTCAATCTTCTTTGAGATGTTGGTTTAAGTCACTTTGATGTCAATACGTGGCACGTCCGTTCATCATCATGGTACGGTGTTGTTGATGAGCACCACACATTCTTTTGCAGCACTGCAGCGTCGGGAAGTTCGCCCCATGTGATTGGCCTGATCAACATATTCAGAGGCACAGCTTGGCCAAACGACTAATCAACGATCGCGTTGTTTCTGTGGTAAGCTATCAAGCAACAGCTAACCACTGTCTTGGAGGAAAGGGTTGTCTGCATAACGCCATCCCGAATCGTACGCCAAGCGCTCGAGTCGGGCAGTGCATCAAGCGGGACAATGATATATCAAACGTTTCACTTCGTGCTTATCGCTTGGTGGGAAATGTTTTCGAAAGGAGGGTAATACATGTACTATGATTAGCTGGTGCCAGTCGGGACATATAGTGAATTTTGAAAGCGTGGAATGTTGTGAACGAAACACGTGAGTCGCTGACTTTGTTTCCCAAATAGAAATCGTGCGGAATTCATTGAAAAGTGAATGCCAAGGAAACCTATCGACTGCTAATAAGACAGCACCTGTCTTGATTGTGTTTATACCATTTTGTGTCTGCTAGAGATATCATGATAGAGGCCTATCTGATAACCATCTCGAGTGAAGAAGGGACAATTGCAATCGCCACACATCGTTGAGGCCCGGAGTTGAGGCCCTATCATGATCACACATCAACAAGGATATACACGATAAACACACTGGAATACAGAGACAAGCTTCCTACTAGATGCAGCAGCGGTTTAAAAATTTGCTTCACGAACTGCATCCAAGCACGCCTTTCTTCACAAATGCCTGTGGCGTCGTTTTCCTTTTCGTGAACGTGACAAAAATGTTGATTATCAGCTAACACACACACAGTGGAGAAAACGCATACCGGTCAACAACTGCTGATTTTTTTTTTTTTTTTTTGAAATCTTCACGTTGATGCTTTAACAACCTCTTTGCGATTTCTTCTTTCTTGTGTGCCCCATTCAGCATATTACAATCCAAGGAAAATAGTAACGGATTAAAAGTTTGGCTCGTCCTCAGTTCATTAAAAGGAGAACAGCGTATTCATGAGAGAAAAGATGAAGGTGAAGAATGTATCACTAATTGCCCTGACAGTCTGGGCGGTGGCTGGGTCCTACCTGGCTCTTCTTCTCATGGGCGTGGCTACGTTCACCAACCGTTGGATCAGAACCACCGAGACCATCGATAAGGATTTTCCGAACGGCACTCTGAGGACCATTATCACGATGCAGTCCGGTCTACTTACCTTTTGTAGGGACAATGGTAGGTATAATAGCCAGAGGGGAGTGTTGGAGGAGATGCGTATGGGGTGATTGTGAAGGGTGGATTGGGCGTGGTTAGAGGAACAAAAAACACTAAAAGATGACACCCTACCCTGCACGGAAGTTGTCTCTAATTTTCTTCGTTAAGAACTTCCATGCCTTTAATTTCATCTCCTTTCAAAAACTTTTTTCTTTAAGTTACATCAGTTAGTTTATCTCTTCATTCAGCCGACAGTCGATCCATCTACCACTTCATCTATGTTCATACTTAATAGTCGTAATTACCCTGTCTCAGTGTCAGTGTTTCACTAATCTATTCATTCAATAAGCTATACTCTCTATAAAAAAAAAAAAATCGAGTGAAAATATTCACTCTTGAAGGAGTGAATACAAAAAAGAGTGAATTTAGAGTGAAATTGTAGTGAATTTCGAGTGAAAATGTTCATTTTCATTTTTTTATGTTTTTAATTGCTTCTTTGCTCTTTTCTCAGATAATCTGTCTCTCCTTGCTCAACTCGTAACCTTTATTTGGTGCTCTTCTCTAATTCTTCATAACACTCAGTTATAATTAACTCAATATCTATTTCAAGCCCGCACTAGACGGTTATCCTAGGAGTCAGCTAGATAGATGGATGGTTGGTAGATGGATAGATGAATATGGGCAGATGGATAGATGGGTAGATGGATGGATATCCTCTTCTCCTATATCCCAGGAGAAAGACTGCATAATAGTGTGGTGGAGCTAACCCTCACACGATCGCTCGAGTACGCATCATCATCATTATATAATGTTGTAGAGTTGCTCGTAGTGCTGCAGTAGTTAAAGGACAAGTTCACCTTCATAAACATAAGGATTGAGAGAATGCAGCAATATTAGTAGAACACATCAGTGAAAGTTTGAGGAAAATTGGACAATCGATGCAAAAGTTATGAATTTTTACAATTTTTGTTTTGGAACCGCTGGCTGAGGAGACTACTAAGGCTCGTGATGTCATATGAGTCCAACCGTACAAAAGAAAATGTAAAGAAAATTCAACATATTTTCACTTTTTTCGCATAATAAAAGAGCACTTGACTTGCCTCTTTCTAAAAGGCAATGGGAATAATATTACCCATAACATACGTATGTCAGTAACGAGTCAAGGGAATGTGTACTTTCTTTTCAAAAGATGAAATTTTGTGAAATTCTCTTTATATTTTCCTTATATTGTTATACGCATGTGACATCATACACTGCAGTAGTCTTCTCATCCAGCGGTGACTGCACAAAAACTTTAAAAATTCATAACTTTTGAACGGATTGTCCGATTTTCCTCAAACTTTCAATGATGTGTTCTACTATATTGCTACATTCTCTCAATCCTTATGTTAATGAAGGTGAACTTGTCCTTTAAGGATCTCTTGATTAATAGATTTGGAACTCGGGTGACAGGTGAGAAAAAATGGCTTCGTAGCTGCCGCGTTTTCCATGCAGACTCGGCATACATACATACATAGACGTGACGCACAGCGGTTTGTCCCGTGTTTGTTGTTGCTTTTTTAAACAAATTACGTGTATCGTCTGGATGCTATCGGATTATTACTTTTTTTATTTTTAATTTCTGAGTTTTGCGCGGCAAGAAAATCAGGAGACATCAGCGAAAGGTAAGTAACCATGCAACTGTGACATAACTATACACTTTTTTGTTTTGTTTTATTCTGACCTCAGTACGGTACAAGTGGATCAGTCGTATCCCTGACAACGGAGGCAACGTCTCTCAAAGTGCCCTGAAGGAGCTGAACCCTGACCCAGGTAATGTATACCGTCAGTAATAGGGTTGCTATGACCGTTGGAGGTTGTGAGGGGTAAGGCATGATGGGAGGCGTGAGAGGCATGATGGGAAGGGTAAAGCATGATGGGAGGGGTAAGGCATGATGGGAAGGGTAAGGCATTGTGGGAGGAGTGAAGCATGATGGGAGAGGTAATGCATGATGGGAAGGGTACGGCATGGTGGGATGGTTGAGGCACTAATGGGAGGGATGAATTAAAGGGACTGTACAGTACTGGTTGAGGTAAGGATTCACATTTATGATATTTTTGGTGAGATAATGAGAAACGTCTTATGAAATATGAACGAGCATGTAATTTCAAGAAGGATTCGGCGTTTATTTGATGAAAATTGACCTTGAAATGGCAGAAATATCAACAACAAAAAAGCGATCATAATAAAATTGACCGGCCACAACTTTTATTATCTCTTTGTTTTACCTTGTTTTTAGATATCTCAGTCATTTCAAAACCGATTTTCATCAAATAAAGTTTTGATTCCCTTTAGAATTGTATGCTCTTTAACATTAAACATAGAATGGTTTCTAAATATCTCGCAAAACGTTACAAGCTGAATCCTCACCTCAACCAGTACTGTACAGTCCCTTTTAACAGCGTAGGCATAATGCGGGATGGCGTGGAGTATGATGGGAGTAAGAATGAAGGCAAAATAAGAAAAATGATAATCAAGCAAAATACAATATATGGGAACAGACAGGAGAATAATATGAAAAGACTGGCATTGATATTATAAGGCTCTGGCTGCATCGTCCGTGTTCTGGTGTGCACTACGCATGCGCCAGAGCAGAAGAGAAACTGATTCCGTGTGCATCTAATTTGTGTTATATATGGCTGAGGCCTGTTAATCATTACTGAATGTAAGTCTTCTGTGTTTCTATATACGCGATATTCGGATAAAATAAACCTACGTCTTTCCGTATGTTTGTACTGTACAATATTGTTAAAGTGTCTCCATAATATACCTTTTGGTGTTTTTCCTTTCATTAAAGGAGAAGTATCATTATGTAATATTTGCGAAAAAAGAGAAATCATAAGCCAACAAATCAAAATGATGACACCATTGTAGACATATAATTATCATAGACCTGTAGTGCATCATAATGGCTGTTTTTGTGTGGGCTGTGCAATAACGACGGGGTTGATCTCAAAAGAGAGGCTAGATCAATGAGAACGATGAGTTTGTATAATATGAACTCTGGTATCTTGTGAAAATAAAAAAGGAAAATTTATTGAATCGAATATTTTCCCTGACATCAAGAAAGAATCAATTTATGATGGATTATTATGACATGTTTTATTTATGTTTGAATAAGCCAGTTCGGAGCACATGGGTACAGAAATATCAATGACCTTTGTTTTTTCCTAGTTGGGTATAGGCACTTCACTTGTTTAAAAAGTTTATGGAATTCATCAATCATGTTCAACCAAAGATCACCTTGCGTAGACCAGGTGACCAGAATGATCTGTCGATTACCACTTGGAAAATCATCCATTTCATTAATTTGCTTTGAATGTATTAACTGAAAATTAAGATTATTTGAATATTCATTACATCACAGATGCTTCTTTCAGTGAATTTAAGAACCAGCATGCCCTGGTTTTTCTGCTCGTGTGCAAATTGGATCCCCGAACTAGCTTATTAATATTATGGACTCAGCTATACTTGTTCAAAAGAAAAAAAAAATTAGTCACTTTGATAATGCATCTTCAAACATTGTGATCTTATTTCAAATGATTTTACGATCAATTAATCTATATGTGGTTATTAGCACACACACACACACACACACACACACACACACACACACGCATCACACACACTGAGAGTCATACGTACACACTGCAACACAAAATGAGATTCACACAGATTCAATACTGCTTCCAAGAAAGGCTACAATATTATGAGGAAGAAACATCGAGGTATGTTTAAACCATCAGTTCGACAACTCGTCTCCAAAAAGCTCCACGTGCTGCTGTCTATGTAAGAGAAGTCTATTCTCCCTGATCAGGCGATAAATACCTCCGTCGCGCGGCATAATTCATCGGCGTCATGGCACGGGCTCGTGAATAATGCATGACCGTCATCGAAACCATCAATTCCCTCGTCGACGATCATCCTGCAGCGTCAACGGACCCAGTGACACAGCAAGTGCTTTCGCATCCGCAATCGACCTCGCGTTTTCGCCCACATCGCCGACTTACGGACGCCACCCAGCAATGGGCGCCCCAAGACGGGTGGTATAATACGCGATCATTATTATACGGACGACGAACACACGAGTTTGAATATAATTAGGAAGAACGGCATATACCCCGATAACTGTTGATGCGGAATAAACAACTATTATTCAAGAGGGCGAAAGTACGAGTCGAATACGAGAAGAGTGTTACGGCAATGAAAGCTCGCAGAGTAGCACAGAGAACCGCGGCAAAATATTCGAAGAGAAATCACTATCATTGTAATTTCCAATTATTATCATCATTTCATTTAAATATGCTTTCATATTATATTCATCATCATTACGAGTATCATTGCTGTAATTTTTACCATCATTGTAGGGCGGATACAGGAATTCTATAAAGAGGGGGCGCCTTTACAAAATTAAAGGGGGCGCACGCACCCCTCCCCATTATTTCTTTTTATTTCTTTTATTTTAACAAAAAATAAAGGGGGACCCTGTGGATCCGCCACTGTATCTCGTTATTGTCATTATCGTAAGGTGAAAGACTAATCTATCAAAAGCAAGATTGGTCTTTCTCATCATCTCTCAAATAATTGGTTCATTTTTGCTGTTTTGTTTCCCCCAGATGACGTAGAATGTGGAAATATTCGCGACACCCTCCCGGAAGGCGACGAGCCACCCAAGAGTATAACTTCAGCAGTTTTAGGTATTCAATTAAAACCTAATTGATCTGATTTTAAGTATGTTCCGTCATATTCTCTAGTATTTTACTTAGATACAAATATCCATAGATAAATCATGTTCTATGTTAGTAATATTTTATTATGCATCCAAGCTGAATATCATATATCATTCGTGTTACATGCGTGTGATGAATTTTTATTGAGAAATATGAAAATAAAACTAAAATAAGATGTGAGAAAAAAATGAAATGAAAATGTCAGATATATATATATATATATATATATATATATATATAAACGTGTTTTCGAAATGTGATGACTGTGAATAGGATCACTAATAATTATGCAGACATAATATAATAGCAAAATATTCCATGGGAATCAATAACAAGATCAATCAAAGAGCAGTAATTAATCGGTCAGTTAATTAAGAACCTGATAATGAATATGAATCAAAATGGATTAGACTGGCCTCTATATTGAAATATTCTAACAGAAGACCTTGCATAATCTCTGGCACATTTGCATCGTTCAGTGTATCGATACACTATCGATACTCTGAAGCAGATCATTCCACATTGACGAACTGCTTTCAAAAAAGGGATAACCACTGACAGAAAGCAGTTTTACATCGATGGAACATTTAGCACGGGCATTCGATATAGTTGTTTCAGTTATAACAATCTACACTTCATTTATCATTCATCAGTGATGTCCCCCTTTGCTCTGATAGCTTTTGAAGAGAATTAGCAAAAACACAAAGGGACAAGAGTTATTGTACATTTCATATTACAGTCATCCATTAATAATCCGTGCACGTATCTGTGCTAGTTGTGTGCGACAGTCTTTTCAACATTATACTAAGAGACATGTGGTTGTCACGCGTATTCTTAATTCAGTTCTTGCTCTGGTTGTTCTTATAATGTTCATCTGTTATTGTTTCCACAGCTCACGTCTTAAAGGTGTTGCCGCTGTCCATTTGTAGCCTCCTTCTGCTCTTGCTGACGTCACTCTTCAGCTCAATGGGACTTTTCTTCCCACAGCGGCGCTGTTTCATATTTTTCACCGGAGCGGCGCACATACTGGCTGGTATATAATAGTACACCTTTTGACAATTTCATAACTCTGCGTACAAGCGTCAGCATATTTACTGAGATATTTCATTTAGTGAAACAATTGCCATACATTATATATATTTTTTCTTTCTTCTTTTTAACGTCATGTAAGTTCTGCGCATTGTAAAAACATTTAAATCAAATATCAAGATCAAGAGTAATTTCACATAGCGTCGTAATATCGGTTAGAATAATGTATGTAACAGAATAGATTTAATGTCACGTGCATATGACGTCACAAGCGGAGAAATCTCTCTTTCGTAGACACACGAAGAGAACAAAGTTCATTATGCCTCTTTTTTTCTTCTTTTTTTTTCCTGAATCTGTATGAACGGACCACGTTATTCTGTCTGAGAGTATTGTAATTCATGACAGGATTGTAAAAGGTTCAGCGAAATTAAAAAAAAAGACAAACTGTTGATGAAGTAAGCTAGAAAGATGCAACATTAATAGTGATAATAATGATCCCAGCTGTAAGGGATGTAACCAGATCTTTTAGTCTGTTACCTTTCAATAAAATATCATTGTAGCTCAAGCTCCATAAGTTTCTCGCAATTTCTTATTTCACCCTACAATGACTCTAAAACTTAGCATATAAACTCTGAAAGAAAACTAATGGTTCAGTAGCATTGTTTTGTTGTTTGGGGATTGGGGTTGGGGTACGACATGCCTGATATAATGAACAAATTTCCAGGCTCTCGTGCACCTCGTTACATTGAATTTTGACTGAAATCTCATTAAGTACTATTATCATGCCGAGAGTGACGTATAGAGGCAAAGTACACAATTTCTCCTAAAAATAACTTTGTTACGGTTTCCATCCTTAGGGCTGTGTTCTCTGAGTGGACTAATTCGGTACATCATCGCCGTGAACGATGCGGTAATCGAGAAACATCCGGTGTCGTCTGAAGACCTCTTCTCGCACCGGTACGGCTTCTCCTTCGTAGTCGCCGTCCTGGCTTTCTTCCTCATCAACTCGACGGGCGTGGCCAGCCTCTACCTTTATATCCGCCTAGAGAAGATGGCTGTCCACAGCGAGCAGGAGCGAATTCAGCACCAGTTGATGACCATGACCACGTGTGTCTCCCATGCACCCGACATCGAGGTCCACGACGACGACAACCGGGAACACAGCCCTCTGAGGCCATCTATGGCGGGGTCCGACTACCGCGTCCATCACCCGAACTCCCATAGTGATATCATCCAAGCGACGTCCATTGAGCTGTGATACACAGCAGCAGTGTAAAAAAGTTTTAATCCGTGGGAAGAGAAGGCGGCTTGTTGAAACTCGCCGGATAGGGACCTTGTTCAGGACAGAAAAGCAGGAAACATTCGAAACAAGGCACCTTATGGTGACTTTAATCCAAGTCGTATTCTTGCCCCTCCTCATCTTAAAGAGGTGCCTTGGTGAGTTTCAACACGTCGCCTTCTCGTAGCACGATTAACGCTTTCTATGCCAATGAGTAAAAGGTGCAAAAATTTCACACACAAATCTATGAGCAAGTAACAACGTCGTACGCAGAGGGTTACACTTCTGTAAATCATGTTAGTTACACTGGATAATGTTTTAAGCAAACTTTATATACAATCACTGTGTGCCGTGAATTAAAGAATGTAAAGTTTTAGACTTAATCGTAATGCGTAACTTTATCTGATAGATAGTATGACAATGACATTTAAGAACAATACATATATAATTATTACAAGAGCTTTGGGTGTCAGACTCGTTTTGTATTTTTTTTCACCCATGAAACAAGGCTCGAATTATTCCCTCAATTAGTCTACCATTCACAAACATTGCGTCTTTGCAGGATGTAGTCAGCTTGTTTTAAAATGTGTATACGGTATACGGTGGTATAGCCAACTATCCAGTCCTAGCGGTTTCAGTGGTGATGATGATGATGATGATGATGATGATGGATGATTGTAATAATGTCGACGAAACAACAGCTCACTTCTATCTATTTTGAGAATGATGAAATGTGTGAAGTGATGTATGGTAATAACGATGATAATTTTCCTTCTCCTCGCCATCAACATCAAGATAATTATATTGAAAATATTGATAATGAATGCAAACACTAACGGACCTTCGGAATTACGAACCTTATTTCCTTTTCGGATTTACGAAAATTTGGAATAACGAATCTTTTTTCCATTTTCGTATTAGCAAGCTGTTGCGACGCGTTGGAATAACGAACCTTATTTCATTTCCGGATCAACGAACCTTCGGAGTAACGAACCTTATTCATTTTCGGAATTACGAACATTTGGAATAACAAACCTTTGGAATAACAAACCTTTGGTTTAACAAACATCGGAATGATGAACTTTAATCAATCCATTTGCATATGAATAGTCTGAAAGAAAATAAAGCAATAATCTATTTTGTCTGCATCAAACCTGGAAATGAATGTACAGAAAGACAGTGGCAATAAAACCGAATATGGCGAATATTAAGTTTTCTCATCTTGATTATGTTTATGAAATATTTTGGAATGTTATGTACTTACACTTTTCTGAAGGAGATTAATTGATAAGGGATTAAGGGATTATAACTCTGCAGGAAGAGCATGTTATAACGTAAAGAAAACGCAAAGAAGATTATGGCTAACAAGATAAAATAAAAACAACAACAAAATATTTAAAATTGTGTCATATTGTGATAGACCAATCAGTAGTAGACCTAGTTGTAGTTAATCGTATATAGACGCAGTATAGCGCTTGATATACTGTCTTGCGATGTAGAACTGCATGTAGAATTAATTTTTGTGTCAATAGACATAATAGGAAATGGCTAAAGGTGCAGTAGAATAGTCATAACAGAAGTAGAAATAGTAACAGCAATAGCGACAGCTAGATAAGTGCATTCAGTGACTATGAGCTACTCTTAAGATAGTCAGTTTTCACAATATGCACTTCTAGGGGGCACAGTGGCATAGTGGATAAGAATCTCGACTCCCAATCGGAGGACCCGAGTTCGAGTCCCGTCCAGTGCTTACATCCTTGGGCAAGATGTTTTTACCCACCATGTCCCTCTCGACCCAGGTGTATAAATGGGTATACTTATAAAAGCACCGCTAGGGTAATAATAGTGGCAGGGCCCTCTGGTAGAACAGTGGCAATACTGAAGAGGCTACCCTGGATAATCTGGGACGTGAATGTCTATGATGTTAAAATTAGTATGGTATAAAAATAAAAAAAAAAAACCTGTAGAAAACAAAATTGACAATAGATAACAGTCACCCCCTCTTCCTTCTCCTCCTCTTCTTGTCCATTACATTAAAGCAATAAGAAAATAAGTCACAAAGACCAAGATATTAAGACAAGATTTACGTATACTTTTTGTCATTGTGAAAACAATCATGCCACGTTCACGCAATAAAATAATATCATTGCAGTGTTTTATACTGTTTATTAAAGTAATATGGGCTTTAGTAAGTAAGCATTTTTAAATGTTTTTGTTTTCATTTGCCTCAGCCCACGTGATCAAAATAAATGGATGTATGGATGGATGTATGTATGGATTTTTGTAATCAAGAACTACGGACGAACTCTAGCTAGTTTCCCCATAAATAAAATCACCGTTGTTCAAACTTATCTGACTCTGAGTCTCTGTCGATGGTGCCTGTCTTTGCTCCCCATTGCTTTTGTGTGTGTGTGTGTGTGTGTGTGTGCGCGCACACACCCGCACACACGGACACACACACACACACACACACACACACACACACACACACACACACACACACACACATACACATACAAAATCAGGTTTGAAACATCGTAGCTTAGTTGATGTAGACTTGCTTTCTTCCCATCCTCATTGTTGTTTAGAGCACATTATCCCCAAATAGTGGCATTATAATATGTATCATGATCATACAAAGGGCTCGACATTTTCTTTTTTTTTCCTCTGGTGGCCCACTTGGGCGTGTAAATTCTTTAGATCTTCAATTTTGGTATATATATATATATATATATATATATATATATATATATATATATATGTAAACATGTTGCGAATTCACGTATTGGCTCCAATATAGCGAAGAATCAAGAAATAACCTAGTAATGCATTATTTCGCCAATAAGAATGAGTTTATTGAACAACTCAAATTTTCGGTGGCCTCCACCTTCTTCAGGAGTCTCGACGGGGAATGTCAATACCAAAACATTCTTATTGGCGAAATAATGCATTACTAGTTTATTTCTTGATTCTTAGCTATATATATAATATATACATATATATATATATATATATAATTATATATACATATAATATATATGAAGAGTTTGTTTGCAAAAACCGAGAAGTCCATTTTTGAAGATTTTGAAGTGCGGTATCTGTCATAAATACAAAATAATACCTTTTAAATGATATATTGGTCACTACACATAAAGGTACATTTTTGAAGTTATGGTCAAAAGAAGAAAAATTTTTCTTATTATTCTCATTATTTTTCTTGACCTTTAATCGCAAATATCTCCATTTAACAAATATGGACTTATCGGTTTTTGCAAACAAACTCTTCATATATATATATATATATATATATATATATATATATATATATATATATATAATGTAGATACATGTGCGGAGGATTGTTGAGAGAGAGAGAGAGAGAGAGAGAGAGAGAGAAAAGAACTCACATGTGCCGACTTAATCACGGCTTATGGACAACCAGAGTTTGAAGTTTGTACCGTTCTCAGGTTAACATATGACTTTGCACAGTCGTTTGTTTTTAGATTTTACCTCTTTCTGAGGCTTTGTCATGCAGAACTGAAGAAAATAAGATAAGAAAGCAAACATGAAGTACACTAAGCAATTCATTTTTTTTTTCCTTTTTGAAAAGCAAGGTGATATTGACATACATCTGTTTCTCGCGAATCACCTCAGTTAATTATTTTCTTTCTAAATTTCCCGCAACTCTACGATACATTGTATACATCCGAGGCTTGGTCCTTCTTTCCACAGGTTTATAAGCATACAGATTGAACAAGTGATCTTACTGACGGAGAAGAGCAGGAAAAAAACAGAAACTCTGTGTTTTCCTTTTTAATTATACTTCCGCCAATTTGGGAGGTACCTTTTTTGGTTTGTTTGTCTGTTTGCAAAATAACTCAAAAAGTTACCACCTCAGATATGGATGAAATTTCCAGGAAAAGTCGACAATGATAAAATTATACGGAACAGATGATTGAATTTAGGTATAGTGATCCGAATCACCGTCAAGATTCAAAATTTGATGTTTTTTTTTTTTTAATGATTTAAAAAAAAAATCAGTATGGCCAGTAAGAACGCTAGATGGCGCGCTTGCTTTCAGGGCCATAGCGCTGATGGACAGAAAGTACAATCGTAGCTCTTTGGTACAATTTGCGGCGGAGGCAACGACGCGACTTCAGGACGGTCGGCTGGGGGTCTTCTTCACTTACATCACATGACGCTAATTGCTGCCGTTACAAACGGATAGGACAAGTGAAACTTGGTTACAAACAAAGGAAGTAATAATTCCTATATTAATATCATAGTCATAAGTATCATTACTACTATTAAAATCATTTTTCTGAGGGACATACTATATACCTTTGTCACCAGAGTAATATTACTGGTTTGGGATGACTTTTTGTTTATGTTTTGTTTTTATTGACCAGCAGACCAGTAAGAAACATTTTTATGTGTTTGTTTTAATTCTAATGTAATTTCTGTTTATTCACACACGCACACACACACACACAGACCCCCCCCCACACACAGCTATGAAATATGCCCATATGTCCACTTACAGTGCTAGTTATAATTTAGACATATTTACTATGTCAAATATAAATATCATATATATATATATATATATTTATAATATATATATATATATATATACATATACATAAACATGTATATATATATATATATATATATATATATATATATATATATATATACATATATATTTATATATACATGTGTACATAATTTGAATGCAAAAACAGATAAAAGCCATTTTCATTTTTGAGGTTCTCATCAACAGTGAAAAACTGCTTTAAATGGTTTTCTTTTCCCCTTCTTACTGGTTTGAAGTCACTACAATACATGCATAATTGTCATGGTATCATGAAAGCCTGTTACATTGCATGTGATGTGATTCATAATCATTGTACAACATATTAAAAATGCATGACTTGAATGAACACACTGATCAGCCGAACAATTGCATACAAATTTAAATGCAAATATATTATCAAAGTCCTTTATCAAAATAATAAACAGAGATCTTACAAGCCAACATATATAATGCTTAATGGTTATAATGACTGAAAATAATAAAGAGAGATCTGACAAGCCAACATATATAATGCTTAATGATTACAGTGACTGAAACTGATGACATGACAAAGTGCATGGCTGACTGCATTCAGAACCAGAGAGAAATATGATTGCAGAAACATCTTGCTGAAAAAATAATATCAAGGCGCAAATATCACACTCTACAAGATACTGAAAAAGTGGACATTTTCGCATGACTAGTTTTTCGCACTTGGCGGGGTAACAGGAGTTTTGCGTGTTTTTAATTCCGTGGAATCAAGACATCTACCATTGGAACATACGGCAAGCAAAAATATTTGCATGTTTTTATTTTTGCACTAGTTTCTGGTGGCATGAAATGTGTGAAAATTTCAACACCACAAAAATTCCCACTTTAACAGTAATGCACATAATCATTATTTGACTTGGGACCACCACGACTGCCTAGTAGTGACACAGCTGGTATTCACAAAACACAGACAGTCAAAAAACCACTTCAAGAATACATGCCTCCTGTGAAATTAACTCAGCAATGTTCTTTACTTCATAGATATGTACTTGCTTCCTTCTTGGTGTTCAACCAAGCAGAGTGACTTGATAGCATGTGAGGTGAGAGCCAAAAGGGCACAAAACATATACAAGTTCAAACAAGTTTAAAACTGCGAACAAGGCTAGTGCAAGTCATCCCAACAGCCAGCACTCTTTCTCATCCATTTCTTTCCATTCTATCTTTTCTCGAGTCATGGAGCCACTAACCCACTGTGACGTAATCATCATATCACATCTTACACCTCACTTCAAATAAGGATATATCTGTTGAGAATTATATTCAACATGGAGATAAAATTCATACAACACTCTACAAGCAGTCTACTACTGGATGAAATGAACAGCTGATACAATGTATATCTATTCTAGCAGTATACATCTTTGAAATAAAATGAAATGCATAAAAACAAATAGTGGCAGGAACAGGGCAAATGACAAAATATTTCACTAGGCAGCACACTAAAATAAAGGCAGACAATTGTACTAGAATGAAATGAAAAGCTAGAAGGTGAAATATCCACATATATTTGTGTTGCACACTGTAAGGTGGAGACCAGAAAACTGACTGTATTGTACAAAATCAACACAACTGAAGTTTTCGTAACCGTGGCGACAAAGTGTGAATTGCACACTCTTTACCATATCTGGCTCATGTTAATTGAAAACAGAAAGGTAGTTATGGAAGAATGACATAAGTATTTAGTTATGTCACATGTATTTCCCTAGGGAGAGTAATAATTTATAATGACTGCAACTACTCAAATACTTTCTTCTTCTGCTCAAATACTTTCTTCTTCTTGCTATTTTCTTGAAAGTACACTTCAGCTAATTTGTCTGTTTTTATATCCCAGCAGAGATGATCCTCGTCAATTCTCATCACACATCTTAACCATTTTTGAAGACTAGTATATACTCAGGCAGGTGTATATGGGAAATAAGTGTTATTAGCAAAATCAGCTTGTCCTCAACAGGTTAAACACCTTCCACTGTTCACATACTGACATGTCTAGCTCTTTAAGATACAGTACTTACATCAAAATGTGAACAAGAGAAGCAGATGGGGAGGGGGACTGTTTTATATATGTATATATATATATATATATATAAGTATTGGAACAAGTTCAATCGGTTGACATCAGGTTCATCCGTATGTACCTGATGTCAACCGAGTGAACTTGTTCCAATACTTCTGTCTAAAGCTTCATCCTTTGAGGATATCGAGCACTCTTCATAGAAGGATAGAACCACCAAGTGTATATATATATATATATATATATATATATATATATATATATATAAACGAAACAGATCAAATTATGTCAACATGGGGGGGGGGGGGGTGTCATTTCCATCTCCCAGACTACATGCTTGCATTTCAAACTCTTTCCTACCTGCATATATATAAGATCACCAGAGACAATACATCATAAAGTTATACCTACTTTGATCTGCCATCCCAACTATTTGCATGCAAAACATAGAACTGGACAAAATTTTACTGCACTAACCAAGAGGATAATCTACAGTGAATACAAGTAACTACAGAGCAACATGCACTAGCACTATAATGAAATAAAAGACAAGTCACTACATGTTAAATTCTAATAAAGGGAGCTGCAGTGATATCATAGACATGCAACATAAACCATTCAATATAAAGTTTAATAAATTTTTATGTTTTAACTTTTACAAAAATACTAAGAATAAATCGGGTTTAAGATGAATAAAATATATGCATCTGTGTCCTATAAGATTTACACACACAGTTCTCACTCAGTTTTTTGATGAGTTTCAGAAGAGTTGCTGTTGATCATTCCTATAATAAACATCATAACGTTTATGTATGTCTCAGTAAATCATCCCCTTATGTCTAGGAAGAGGAAACTGACAACCCATATACTCAAACTCTGATGACAGTTGCTACTTTAGCCACACACTGTATCTCCTTCAAATCCTCACAGTTTGAACATAAACTGATATCCCATAAATTGACAATATTATAATGATCCATCTGTTTCGGGAGAGAGCCTATAGAAACTAATGAGAAAAATCACAGTCAACAGCTGAGAATAATCTTGATATTGTCATATCAAGAGTCTGAATGTGCAAGACAGTATAAAGTTCGGAAAATTTGTGATACATTTTTGGAAAAGTGCCAGATACAATATTCACTGCAGCCAGAACCAAAGTTCTGAGCCCACTTTGTTCCCCCCCCCCCAAAAAAAAACAACAACAAAAAACAAAATTATTATACGCCTTGTTGATGACTTGCTTTAGTATCACCACTCCAGTATCACGATAATATACAATCCCACCCTCCCTCTACCTCTCAAAAGGCACTATTAGCAAACGACCCTCTTTAAGCAATTTATTTTATTTTGTGCTTTTTATCTAAACCCTGTGATACAGCCTGGGCAAAGTCTCTGCGGGTGACCACAGCTGAAAAAGATAATTTCACTTCGGGCAAAACATGTCTGCAACAGCTTCGTAAGTACTGCGGCAGGGTGCTGTAAACCAAAATGTCCACTTGCTGGGGGCAACTTAACCTCACCTTTGGGCAAGCAAAATGAGAGGGCACCTGTCTAAGTGGCCACTTTGATCTGCCCTAAGCTGCATATAGCTGATGAATTACTACAGACTGCGTCAGTGTAAATGCCAAATATGAGATGTAGAAGCACAGTAGCAGATGATAACTACTAACAATAACATTACCATATAACAGTCTGTGCATTTTTCAAATACCTGCCAAAATATTGTTGATGTAAGAAAATTATTCATATGCCATAGTAGGAGAATGTTTATTCACACAGAAAATTTCAAACTCCAAAGCAGCCAGTATAAAGCCACAGATTGGACACACAGCGCCAAATCAAAATCACTGAATATCTTGTGTGATATTCTCTGACGATGGGCTTACACAAACATGCTTACACAGTTAAACACCTTGATGGACCAATATTGACCACGACACTCTTTTGGCCTTTGATGCTCTGTAGTTGAGCTTAGTACACTACTAGTAGTGCTCAATTTGACATCATACACTGCAACATCTTTTTACTTATTAGAAGTGAGGCAATCTACCAGTTACATCTCTTCATAAATTGGAGAAATACCTGGTAAACTACCTCTGGAGCATACCGCTTCACCAATACAATTGCAAGGATGTGCTTACTTGAAATTGTAAATGAACTATACAGTATCACCTGTCTCAGTGGCCACCTGTATACAACAGCCACCCGTCTCCAGCAGCCACTACTTTCTGCAGCAACTACAAACCCCCTCGGAGACAATAGTGTGTTACAGGCGTGCCATATATAGCATTTTGAGAAATGTTGTAAATGCAGCGTGCTGTTGAAAGATCGGAACCCAAAGCCATTGCACATACCAAGTATAGAGTTCATAATACCCACTCATCTGAACTCATGACTGAGGTTACTTGGACTGAATAGGCAGCAAAGGCCAAAGATAGCTAAAACCACATTATGGGCAACTGTCAAGTGGAATCTTTCCAGCATAGCACAGGATAGATCACTCAAGTGAACAGAAAATTCCACAATAGCACTTGGAAAAGATTGGATAGTTAGGTCCTGTGAAATGCTTGGGACCACATGATACACCAAGAAAGCACAAGTTTATAAAACCTTGTGTGTCAAAGAAAGACACATGTTCATAGAGAGTGAGAAAAAAAATAAAATAACCCTGACGTATAATCATGCTCCCACATGACAATGAAAATAGAAGTTTGGAAAACAGAAGAAAGAGGTAAAAGTGACATAATGGAACCTTGTGAGCAATCAGGAATACACCTTAGTCCAACATTTGCATATATCTCTGTATACATACTCATATTTAAACTAGGGTGGGGCATGGCAAAAATTTTGCATCTTAACTTCATCAAGCACTAAACTGGTACATTGACTTCACTTGGCTTTTGAAGTACATTCCTTGAGTTTCTATGACTTGTAGCATAAAATTTGGTTGACTTACACTTTGTGTTAATTATGTACGTTAATTCTACGCATTGCAATAGCCTTGATGTTTCTGTCTACAAAGTATGGATAAGAGTTGAAAACTGCATATAACATGCTGCTCCAGTGTAGAAATGAGCTGAGATAATCATATAACACTACAAATATGACTTCAAGAGTATTTCTACAGTATGAGTACTACACATATTTGCACAGCAACTCAAATGAAGAAAATAATGTAAGATAGGGTCATTCCATCTGTAACAATACCTTTATCTTTGGTTCATAGAAGAAAACAAAAAATCTTGTTGGTGTTCCTTCAGCAAAAGCATCATAAAAGAAACAAATATGATGACAGCAATCAAAGCATTGACATAGACTGAGTTGCAGACGACTGTCATGATAGACAGACTGTGTATGGGGTGGACAGTTCTCCCTTCAGTGGAAAGTGTCCCCTTCATTGGCATTCTGGAGGCTGGGATCCCCGATTCGTTTTAACTTCTCGAAATGAGCCGTGCGTAGCAACCTATTGATGCGAGAGTAATACTCCTCAGAAGTTTGGTGTACGACGTCCGGGAGTAGTCCTATCGATGGATCATGAAGCGATAGGAGGGAGCCTGTCTCTTTCTCTGCCAGCGGAGGGCAGTGTTCGTCGACAGGTGGAAGCCCTGAAGAGTGCGAGTGGCCCGGGTGGTCCAGGTGGGTGTTCTGAAGCGTGGCCGTGATGTCCGCACTGGTCAGTGGAAGACGTTTCTGGGCGGAGCTACCAGCGGGTAAGCTGGCAGAGAATGAGGGAGGGGCGTGGTGGCTTTGGTGCCCCTGCAGTGGCGAAGTGGAAGTGGATGCCACCTGTTTGAGAAAGGAAAGAGCAGATTGCACAGAATGGCTTTCCCTAATTCAACTTTGTCTCTTCATGCCAACATCTTCATCTCAATTCCCTCTTCCTCCTGAATATAAGCTTTGAAATAAATTCCATAATAATTTGAAAGATATCAGAGAAAGCAATAAACATATATTCCTCCTTTGAATACAAAGTAATCTCCATGTCATGTACAAATGTTTGATGTTTTGTACACTGCATAAGAAGTCAAATTCAAAAACTTGTTATCAATGACAACTGCCATATTTCTATGACAAATTTGCTCCTAGCCAATCAGATGCAAGGATTTCAGTAGCTTATAGCAACTATGACAACTTGTCACTGATAACAAGTTTTATGAAACGGGACTAGTCTTACCCCAGTCAAATTTTCATTGTATCATTTCATGAAGGAAATCAGCTTAATTATAAATTTCAGCCTTACATACACTTTTAAGAGCTTTTAATGCCCAAGTATTCATATGTGAAATCTTACCACGGCTGTTAAAGTTAACCATTACCAAAATTCTCCAACATTTGACCAGTTTATTTACTTCTCAAAGTCTACCCTTGCATTGAGAGTAAGGAAAATCTAATCAACTTATTGAACTTTTTGTGATCTATTGGCAGGAAAGATGGGAATTAATGGATGGACATGTATGTGAACAAACCACAGGATGGACTGATGCCCCGTACCCCCTGACCATCCCCCCCCCCCCACCACTGAAGAAAGAGAAATACAATGCAAATATGAAGTATCAAAAGGAAGGAAGAACCCTTTGAATCTGCAGTCAATCAGGACCCTGTTTTATAAAACTTGTTATCAGTGACAATTGCCACATTTCTATGACAAATTTGCTCTCAGCCAGTCAGATGCAAGGATTTCAGTAGCTTTTAACAACTATCACAACTTGTCACTGTTAACAACTTTTATGAAACAGGTCCCAGGTCCTCCCTCTTTACCAAAGAATTTTCTCTCTCGCTAGACAGTCTAACCAACAAACCTGAGAAGGGTGTGTCTGTCTGCCTCCATCAGGTTGGTCTTCACACGCTGCACTACGGTTCTCATTCCTGTGGCATTACAGGGAAAACAACAAACATTTATTTCCATAGCACGAATAAAGTAAGAGTGCCCTTTGGAATAATCCTTTGTAAAGTTACGCAATGCTTTTGTAATGATGAGAGAATCAAAACATGTATACAACATACCATCATAACCTGAATGTCACAAATAACTGTTTAAGTCAAATTTTGCCAGCCACAAAAATTTGCATCTTGGCAGTTCTCATTTGAAAACCCAAGTGTTGAAAAAATGTTTTAGCGTCATTACTGCTATTCTAATATAGGCAAGGACACAGATAATATCCATGATCATTCTTTCTACTTCCAGGTATTGCCAAATTCCAACTGCCTCACACACAACAGGTGACCTGTCAATGCCTATTTAACAGAACCAGTATTTTCCAAATGTGCAAACAAGCATAAAGAATCCAGACTTTGATGATCTTTATTATGCACACAACAGAGTAGAATTTTCAGTGTTGTCTGAAGCAAAAGATGAACTGGCAAATATTCTTTTCCAGGATACAACATGAATAAAAGTTTAATCCTACTTCACATGAAGAAAGAAGCTTGGTGTACAAATCCTGTAATAATGGTGCATTTTTAACAGTACCTGTAAAACTCTCTCCGCTTTGTTCTTGGGAAAATATCATCCGTCTCTTCCTCCTCGCTCCTAGAGCGCTTCTGGCTGAAAAAAAAAATGTAATAATGAAAGAAAAAAAAAAAGAAAGTAAACATCAGAACTACTCTGGCTGGGTAGAATATATCTGTTCCCATAGGTTGTCATGGTAACAATATCATTGAAAGTCTGTCATTCGGGAATGTCAAAAACAACCCCAAACTCTCAAACCACTACGGTTGATCACAAACACATCTTGGTTACCTACAGCCAAATCTCACTCTAATACTTGTTTAGCCCTCTTTGGGATGACCAGATGTGATTGGTTGGTACTAATTTGCTATAAAATTATAATTGTTGGGTTGTTTTCTACACATGTAGTTCGATATGTTTGCATGGACAAACTACCTGTACTTCAGTAATAGGATTGCATCCTGCTTTTTGTACAAAGTGAAGTTGGATGCTTTACACACATTATGTGAGTTGAGACAGCTTAACCCATTGAGGACAAGCTGATTTTGCAGCAACACGCATTTCCCATACTCCATAGATCCCTGCCCGAGTATACTCGGGATTCGTCCTCATCGGGTTAAATATTGTAAGGTATTAAGTGGATTTGCAATGACGCCGGTGGATGTGTATACATGCAAACCGTTGTAGGACATATGTCGAGTGGGAAGGGTGAAAAGATGGAGATTGTACTGTGATGTTTTACTAACGACAGTTCAGTAACAAAAAGCCGAATAAAGGTATGTATAGTAAGGGTACTAGGTCTCGCGCAGGGACCTAATGATCGCGCATAGCGTAACTGCGTATAGCAAGCGATATTACGCGTAGGACTAAGCGCAAAATTTGCCGATACGCCCATGGAATAAATATACCTGACTTACCGCTCAACATGAGAAGGAAGCAGGTAAGAAATGTTGATTTCCAACAAATTTTCCACTAAATTTCAATTTTGTTTACCTTGCACAAACCTACCTTCCCTTAAAATCTGTTCTAACGTTGTAGCCTAGACTTGTCGTCTCGCTCGTCTCGTTCGTAGTCGATAGAATTCGTAATTAGAATTGTTCGATCGATCGTTTACCACGTGACGTCATCATACACAAGAACAATGTATAGGTCCCTACTACCAGCTACGCTGAAATACTGTTAATAAATGTTGTTTTAAGTCAAATTTTATAACACGATTATGATATTACAAAGGAATGAATATTTCAGTCTATCGAAGTTGAAATGTGATTTCAATTTCAATTTGCTTGTGATTTATTGCGCTAACTTGTGATATATTTGTGACAGGGGAGGGCCATAATGATACTGAAGAAAACAAATTAGATGAGAGTGTGACAAATGGGTGACGAAAATGAGAGGGTGACGAATGGGTGAGCACACACACAAACACACACACACAAAAAAAAAAAAATATATGTTCATATTTTACTTTTTCCCATTTTATATTACGTGTATATTATTGGTTAAAGTGATTAGAAATATTGTAAGAAAACTTTATAAATGAAAATCATTAACGATTATGAAAATATCAATGATAAGAATAATGATAATAAGAATGATAAAATGATGATGGTGGTGGAAGTGATAATAATAAAAATGAAAATGATAATGATGATGATGATTATGATGATCGATGATGGTGGTGGTGATAATAGTAATAATGATAATAATGATAACAACAATAATATAAATAATAATAACACATATAATAATACTAATAATAGTAATAACACATATAATAATAATAACAACAATAATATACACAAGTTAGGTAAAACTGCTGTTGCTTAACAGGGACAAATCTAATATCAAGTGAAAAAATATTCTACGAAAGCCGGAGCACGTTACAGCCGCAGAGGGGCAGACACTTTCACGCATGAAACTACAGAGGGCAGCTGCGCGATCTTTACATACCCCGAGAAATTGAATGCATAAAAAAAAGTCCGACATACAAACGGCGACAGCGC
Organism: Diadema setosum; assembly: GCF_964275005.1. NCBI lineage: Eukaryota > Metazoa > Echinodermata > Echinoidea > Diadematoida > Diadematidae > Diadema > Diadema setosum. The sequence goes on along the minus strand of NC_092692.1, from coordinate 39,753,891 downwards.
ACTACTCCGTCATCGTATCATCAGGAGATTCTGGGAGGTGATTTTTCTGCATTTTCGTGATATTCATTGAGAAATTCAGGTACGATTATGAAATAACTTCTATTACAAGAGCATTTCA